>NC_053415.1:10442500-10772500 GCF_016859285.1 Xiphias gladius
TGGGAAACAAAAGTTAAATAACCAGATTCTAGTCGTCGTTGTCCAGTCGTCTCTGGTGGTGAAACCAGAGTTGCTGTTGTGTGCAAATACAGTATGCTCTGTTCAAAGTCTTATATGCTCTCTCTCTCACACACACACACACACCCAATCCGTGCCCAAACTGCAAATACACATATTAAGAACTGCTGACCTCACACATTGTCTTGTGTATTATTATCATGCTTGGCTCTTGTAAAGCAGGATGTGTGTATGTGTGAGTGTTAACTATTACCAGAGTTAGTCATACTGATGGAGCTATTATTTCCTGAGGACTGAGGCAGCATAACAAACTGAGTTAAACAAAAAGCCTCAGAGTGCCTCTGTGCCATGTCAACATCGGTACACATGCATGCACACACATACACACATCTGACCATCAATCAAAAAGCACTTCTTTGAGCAGCAGAAACCAACACTGACACACATTGTCAAGTTGTATTGGTCTTTTAGTAGAATTCAGATACTAGCAGTCTGTGTCATCCACATCTCCCTCCCTTACCACAGCTAGTGAAACTGAACTCAACACTCTGTAAAACTTGCAATGAAACCCGCGTCACCCCTTTTAAAAAGCTAGTGAGTTATACTGCCCCATGATGGCCTATACGCCGTTTCAGAAGCTTTACTTCCCCTGAGAGAAGCCACATTCAGTGGAAATACTGGATTTCTATTTGAAATTTCCATAAAAATAATATCAAGCTATCAGGTACTTGAAGCTTCGGTAAAACATTTTAGTCAAACTCTTCTTTTCCCACAGTCTACAATCTGATGAAAGACTAGCTATCTAACTGCCCACAATAACAGGACAGCAGCAAAACCAATCAATTAACTTTGCTCAGAAAAATCCTTCATTCTTTTTTAGCATTATTGTTGGTTAATGTTGTGAGGAATTGCGAGAGCAAGAAAGGCTCTCACTGCTGTCATTCATCAAGGGAGAAAGTGGACATTCATCACAGGGTTACTAAAGAATCCTGTAAAGAATTGGCTGCCATGGCCCATTTAAGCTGAAACCACAATTATAATGCTTTTGTGTATTATTTTAGTATTAAGCAGCATTATTAAGGAGCCGAGTATATTGTTTCTTTCTATTTGAGAAATTATTCGCCATTAGTGTAATGGCGAATATTTGGAAAAAAAGACAAAGCTGGCTGGACAGTCTTTTTCTCCCTCACACACATACAGACCAACACACTGCATGCACTGGTGTCCCCCTTAATACTGGGGCCAGTGACAGGCTGAAAGGCAAGCGTGATGGATGGGCAGGGCCTAATCACCTTTAATCAGTTCTGTCCTTGAATAATGATGAACAGCCTATTTTACACACACAGAATGGAGAGAGAGAAGCTTTGAGAAAAGATGTCTGTTGCATTCTCTTTGTTGAATTCATAAGTAGTGGCAGATGCCGTTCCTCCTCCTCTGCTTTCATTCTATACATCCACTTAGTCAATGCAGCATATTCACTTCTTGCAAGCTACATGTGACGGTGTTTTTCCGCTTGGCTCGCAACTTCCTCATCTGCGTATCATCATATAACAAAATAAAGCAACAGACAATGTCCTCATTTAGTTCAGCTATAAGGAGGTATTGTGTTGTTACGTGTTTGTGACTTTAGTATAGAAATTCCGAAGAAAGCAGAGAATGAAACGGCCTGGAGCTCTCAGTACCAGGCGCTGTGAATGCTAAAAAATGCTCTCAGCTCTCCAGGAGTGAAAAGCATGCTGACATTCAAAGGCGTTAGTTTGGAATGTTAAAAAAGAAAGTTAAAAATTTCAGTTCAGCTACATCTTTTCAATGCCACCAGGTTGTATAGGCATTTTTCATCTTTAGCATCTATTGAAAATAAAGCACAAAATTTACTAATTGCACGGCACACTTCATATACATAAGACACGGATGAAGGTAATATTTACTCTATTAGTAAAGCATAGGTAAACAGCATTTTTTATCATTTTCACCATCATTGTCATACAACCTGAAAGCAGAGTTAGCCCCAGCGGCCTCATCCTTTTAACCCCTCCCACTCCACAATCAAACACCCCAATATCGGCGTGGTTGACAGGCAGCCGAGGGGCAGTGCTGTCAGGGAGGCCAAAGGCTGAAGCGTGGGGGGCCTGGCAGGGTGGCTCAACCCCAGGACAATGCCATTACAGTGGGGATGAGGACTGCATGAATGACCTTAGGAAATCATGGGGGCCAGCAGGAATGTTCTCCCGCTGGGCGCACACATGGTATTTCACTCTGCAGCAGAGTGATAACCCCCACTCTCACCAATAACAGCCACCCAAAGCAGTCCATCATTAAAAAGGAACCTGGTCAAGGGTTCTCATTGCATGAAAATGCAGAGCATAGCGTGATTACATGTATTCAAAAATATGAACACTGCGCAGAGTTCACGGTCTTTACAGACTCCCTTTTGAGTTCATCAAGCATGTGCATGCACGTGCTTTCTTTTTAGATGACTGAGTTATTCGATGTACCTTGTATACAGCTTTTCTCTGTCATGATTATGCTCCCAGGTTTCCATTTAACATTACAAAGAAAGTAATTGCAACGGCTGACACACAAGCAAACACAGTAGTGGCTAAATCTTTTGATGCTTTTACTTAACACCTGTACAAGCCAGCTAATTTATCTCATTCTCTATATCTCCATTTCCCCACGTAGAATAGCCAGCTTTTATTCCATTTGACAACAGTATGTATGCGTGAGTGGCTTCCCATTGAAGGGGACCCTGAGCTCCATGCAGCCTCATGTGGCCCTATGATTTAAGCCTCAAAGGAGTGAATAGGAGCATGTTACAACCCCGTATAGACTAGCCTATAGTGTGTGTTATGTTCTCTTCATTGACAGCAGCAACAGGTTACTATAGTTCAGCGGCTGACATTAGCCATCAGGGTCAAAAATCCTTGGACGTCAAACTTTTGTTAGTGAGAAGGATAATCCAAGAAGCAACAGTATATGGATATCAATACCTGCATTGTCATGCACAGCAAAGTTATGACTGGCCTTGCTATTACATTTGATCGAATATAGTTTACTCACAATTAATCCCCACAAAAATAACACTGATATCAGTAGAAACAAATATTTCGTTTTTAATGATAGAGACCGAAGCTCCATCTCCCATGTATTCTACAAAAAGCCCACAGTTACGCTAGATGCCTTACAGCAATGTTATTTTCTTCCTTCACCGCTGATTCCAATAACCTTGCGTTTTTTCCAGTGAGAGGCATCTTGCTGTTGCTAGGCAACAGGGTGTCAATTACCTGTGTCCTGGAGAGTGACATGTAACTATCAACATGTAATCAGATTCAGATAATCAAAAACGCAATAGTAACAAATAAATTCATAAAATTACCCAAAGCTCCAAATGCCCCATAAATGTTCTTCCAAACTTGATGTTGCTTGTTTAGGGTCATTTCTATCTGTTGGATCACAAACCGTATTTCCAGGTGGTCAGAATCCGGAAGGATAGTCCTAGCCTTTAGCCCATTTTTGTTGTTGAAAGTTCAATTGGGAAGACCAACTCCTTTGCTCTTCAGATTAAATAAAAGAGAAAAGAGCATTTTCTGCTCAGCGCTGAACTTTGTTCAACTTGAGACATCGAGTGCACTTCTCCAAAAGGTGACACACACTAACGCAAGGTGAAAAAAAGTGTGGTCTGACCTTATGTAAGTACGCGACTGATGAGACAGCAGCAGACACAAATTGAGTTATGGCCTAAACTTTATAGGTGAGGACATGGAAAGGTATTACAAATTACATTTTGCCTCACCCTTGTGGCATAGTCAGATATGCTATATACAGCGTAACTGTGAATGTAGGATCCAGAGACCTCAGGACCCTCCCTCCTTAATCCCATTCATTTTTCCTGACCCTCCCCACTATCAGCCATGGAGAAACATAAATATCTGGTAAGCATATCAATAGAAAATAGGTATAACAGGTTTAATAGATATATCAATTTAAAAAAAGGTTCAACAACATGCTTTTTAATCCTTGGGAATTCAAATTGCATCAAATTTAGTCCAAACATTTGAAAGGATGTCATTTGCACTGCCAGGCTGCTTTGAAGGTAGGGAGACATTCATATAGAGATATTTTTAAGGTTTCTGTTTTATACTCTGCCATGTTGTAACTGAAGTATCTTTTTCAAATGACCAGAATAACAAAAAGACAAGACTTTAATCTATTACCTACTTAATTTCATACAACATATGATAGCACAAGCAGTCTGTGAAGATTCCACATTGTGGTGGAGTCCCATATATTACCATATTTCTATATCAGTAAATTCTAATCTAAAATTATTGAATTGTATGTGGGTATACAGATACAATTGGGTCTCTCCCATTCCTAAAACACGGTCTGTATCGATATACTTAGTTTTTATTTATGTTGCAAAATATCAAACAGACTGGCTGTAATATGTCCCAAAACATACTGCATTTATGAAAACCTCACCCAATGTTAACCAGATGTTAATTAACTGAAAGTGATGTGGTATGCTTCATCTAATTCAACAGGCTTCCTCATCTTTCCCATGCACTGGAAGCGTCTGTCGTGCCAGTAAAACCCTTCCTCTCTTTCCTTATTGTTTTTATAGGCCCATAAATAGTCTAGGCTAAATTAATGAGGCCACAGAGATGGTGATGGAGGAGTGAGGGGATAAAGGAATGGAAAGATGAAGGGAGTGATAGATGGCATCATTATAACGCAGCACATCTCACTTAACAGAACTGTTGGCTTTGGAAGTTGTATGTTTTAACATGTGCCAATTCCAGTTTTTCGTTCCTTGAATGTACAAACATACACAGACATACACACACACACACACACACACACACACACACACACACACATTCATAAACACACACACACACACACACACACACACACACACACACACACACACACACACACACACACACACACACACACACACACACACACACACACACACACACACACACACATTCATAAACACACACACACACACACACCATCATAATTAGCTCAACTGCAGCTATGAGAAACGAAGATAGAGCCTGTTCTTTCCCCACCTGGGGACAATTTACTGAGTATTTCAGTTAAGCTGAGCACACTGGTAATTAACACCGAGTCCCAGTCAGTTAGCTGGCTGATAGCAGAACTCTGTATTACTGCATTGTTTTAAGTGAAAGACTTCACAGAGTCCATTTTCTACAAACCAGAATGAGCCAATCTTCACTGCAGCATCCTTCAAATTCAACTTCAAATTCAATCTTTCATTGTATCAGAATTGAATGACACTCAAATGTATGTTCAAAATGAATACATATTAGTTAAGTTAAAAACTAAAATGCATAGGGAAAAACAATCCATACTCATTCATGTGCAGAGATGTGGGGGGAGAATGACAGTTTAGATGACAGATGTGTGCTTCATTATTAAAATGTGTGTATACCCATGGTTAATATATGGCATTGTTATTAACACTTTTTTTTTGCTGCTAATCAGATGCAGCACACTCTATCAGTGATCAAGTCATGTCTCCCCCTCTCACACTTTCTGTCTCTCAACCCTTCAATTTCTGTACGCATGCTGAGTGTGTATGTGTCACTCAGCACGACATTAGCATGGTAAGTACATGCAGATGGCAGTCACAGCCAGTAACCTTTCAGGACCCATTTACATGTAAATCAATGGATTAATTGGCTAAAGCTCATTAGAGTTGGGGTCTCATCAATAGGCCTACCACACACCTCAATTACCTCTGGGATTGCGCTGCTATCAACAACCCACCCACCCCCACACAAAAGAGTCGATGGTGTACATGAGGCCTCTTGATCAGGAACTTGCAATCCACAAAATACTTAATTATTGTAAATCAATCATATAGAAGAGTTGGAAGAGTCTCTGCAATGGCATTGAGGTCTGTCGACAGTAAACTAAATGCTACTGCAGAATCTGATCAGAATGTCACACTATAAGTAATTCGGATTAAACCCAGCTGCTTTCCTGTGTATTTATTGTGTAGTGACTACATAAAAAAATATCATTTCAATCAGATATAGAGGTCAGAAACTGATACTCACGTTTTAGTGAAAGGTCAGTATCCACTCCCACACATCAATATATCTGTTTGCACCACAAGCAATGAAAAGGCAGCCAGGAAAGCAGGGGATCATTCAGGAGTCAGTGTAGAGGTCTTGCATTAATCAGTTAGATATCTCTAACATCCCTTGAGGCTTTGCACTTTGCCATCGTCTCCAGGTACCGAAATTGAACACTTAATAGCAAAAGACTAGCGGAGCGGAAGAAATGGAAAAATTGGTTGGTTGTATCGCTAGGCGTGGGCTGTGCTACCTTCACCTTGACAAATGCTTGGTGCCATCCATTTGAACAGGGAGAGATGAAGGGAAATGAATCGGAGGAGGTGGGAAATCTGTGGATGATGAGTACAGTAATCTTGTTGGACACTGCTGTCTGCCATTTTTCTCTGCTCATCTTCACACTGCTTCTAACCCTCCATGCATGTTTGTGTGTGTGTGTGTGTGTGTGTGTGTGTGTGTGTGTGTGTGTGTGTGTGTGTGTGTGTGTGTGTGTGTGTGTGTGTGTGTGTGTGTGTGTGAGAGAGAGAGAGAAAGAGAGAGAGAGCAGGACCATGTGAGTGAGTGTGTGTAATTTGTAAGAAAGGTCAGCGCTCATCTCCACAGTATCCCTCAACCTTTAAAGGTTGGATCCTTTGTCCTTGTATAAGTGACACTTTATTCCAGCCTCTGCAAGAGGAGAGACTTAGACAAAGACAGAGAGGCTTCTAGTTTGAGGGCAGCAGCATTAAACATTTTGGTGGAACAACTTTTTTGGGTTGGTATTGGTAAAGGCAGCGCTAAGGGACGAGGATGGTGGGGCTAACCTGCGCTGCAACGGTCATAACTTCATCAGCTGTAAGTTACTAATAAGTTAATACCATGAACCATTATCACAGTTTAACTCTGCAAAAATATTACATTATTTCATACCCATTAACTTTAACTTAGCCATTGAGACCAAACAATCTCCAAAAAAAACAAACCACATTTACAAGCAAGTAGTAACGGAATTAGAATACAGGCACAATAATAAGGAAATATCTCTCTTTCCTGTAGGTAAATATATAAATATATATGTAAATTTACCACGCAATATATATATTAATTAAAAATGTAGTGAACTAAGTGAGGTATAATTATAACTCACGCCAAAGCATAATTTAAAAAAAAACACTCTAAAACGGATGAAAAAAACAACAACTCGTGAGATTTTGTATGAGAAAGACATAGACAATTCAACCATAAATAAAGTTTGTGTATGTCAATCAGTATTCATTTAGTAATATGATTATACATAGATTAATGGTTTAGAGATTTATAAATAATTGTTTACCATTATATAATAATTAATATATACATGTATATGATATTTATCTAAAATATAAATAGTGTTTTTTAAATTCACTCAAAGTACATTTTCTTCCTTTGCACTGTATATGGCGAAAATGTCACATTTATACACATTTTCCAAACTTTTTTGAACATTTTGACACATGACATCTAATCATCTAAATATGATTCATTGCATTCTTTTAGTTGTAGGGACTATGGCTGACCTACATAAATGACTTTAAAAAGGTTGATTGATATTAATGGTGAAAGCATTATAAGCAATACTATCAATTTCACACCCAATGTCAGCATAGTGTTTAGTTTAGCTGCTGGAAATTGGTTGTGGGAAATAAAAACAAGCGTATTCAATTGGAATGGTTTTTTATCTAGATCACTTGACATGGTCAATAAAGAACATAAAGGAAACACAAAATGTGAAAAAACACATACATACACACACACACACACACACATACACACAGACACACACACACACAAACGTATGCATAGCTGTAGGCCTTTAAGGTTTTCTGGTGTGGTTTAGCATTGCAGTCTCCCTGCTTGGTTGCTCTGGGCATGCTCTGTTGTGTTTGGCATTCAATGTGCAGGAACAGCTAAAGGCCTGATCACTGAGGCCTGACCGCCTTTAATCAGCACCCCCTAACTGACACAAACTCATATGCATACACAACAGTGGTGCATGTTTCACACGCAAATGACCCCCCTCCTCTCTGACAGATGCACACATTCACACACATACACACACTAGAGGGTATGTCATGCCATCCGACACCATTTCTAAGTCAACCGCCACGGCCGAAGGTAAAATGTCACCGCTCTTCTTGCTTCTTGTGCGTGGTAAGGATGGATAGAGTGCGCAATAAATTAGTGCAGGGACCTTGTCCTTTATCTCTATCAAATATGGAAGTAGGGAAAGTCAGAGATGCATGGCGTCTAAGTCTATGGATCCTTTGAAAAAGGCAGGACTGTCTGGAACATCAGTGACTCTTCAACAGGGGCACAAGCTGAGAAATAACTTGAGTTACTATATGTTGTGTGTGTTCACGCAAAGGTGAATAGAGTCCACTTATACTGAATTGTTGAATTTCTTTGCATTTGAAGAAGGTCAAATTCTGCATCATTCATGGAAAATCCATGTTTTTGTTCTCAATTGCCCTGTATCTGCTCTGGACTCCCAACCGGTTAGTTCAACTTTGTGCCCACGAGACATCTTTACCAGGTTTGCCACATCCTCAACTGGCTCTTTTCAGTAAAACTCTCACCCTCTCATTTTACCATGGTTGCCCAATATAGCCGTCGCAACAAACGGGTACTCAGGTTATCCCTTTAACTGGCACTTGTGAACAAAATTCAAACATACCTAAACTCCAGGTATAGCAGGTGCTTCACCAGAGTGGAGCAGTCCAGTTTCTTTCCTGGAGAGAACCATGGCCACAGAGTTGAAGATGTCTACCTTTGTGACACTCCTAACTAAACGGCATGGTCCAACAGAAGGGTACAAGGCTACAGTCTGACTCCCGCCTTAAACAAACCTGACTTAAGGCCAGCGTACTAAGTTCACTGGTACAGGATAACTGGGTAAGCTCAGTCATAGTTTGCATGAAAAGAGCTCAATAGAAACTGGACCTGAAAACTCAAGTGATGCCTTTTCAAAACCTTTCAGTATCATTCTGGAAAAGCAGCACTTTTTAAAACTTTCCTCTGACTAGGTTCCTTTGATCCATTCCAGCACCCTCCGAGTCAAAAGCGGGGGAACACTCTTGACAGGCAGCCAGTCCATCCCAAGGCTGTGCCATGGACAAATGTAAATACATTTATACGTATAAGATCGAAAATCTCCCTACCCCTGCACAGTTCGAGACGATGATCTCAAACCACTTCACCTCAATGTGCAATTGAGCAATTGTTTTTACAGAGCATCATCCTTGTTTGCGTTTTTTTTTTTTTTTAACTCTGCATATTTCTCTGTATCTCAACATCATTGCAAATGAAGGAAACCAAAATGATTTTATGAGGTTTAAATAAATGTTCATCTTTTCAAACTCTGGAAATTGATTCTTAATCTATAAATTTAGGCAGATGGATGTTTGAATTTAAGACATTTTCCAAAAAAAAGGCTGCTTAATGAAGTATGGGTTTGACAAACATAAAGAGATGCACTGCACAATTTAAAGCATATTTTAAATATAGTTTGTGTGTTTTCACGTGTGTGTTTGCATGTGTGTGTGGGTGTGTGCGTGTGTGTGTGTGTGTGTGTGTGTGTGTGTGTGTGTGTGTGTGTGTGTGTGTGTGGGTGGGTGTCAATGAAAAGCGGTTCCTGCTGTGGTAAGCACTTTGTCTGCCTTTCCTCACCTCTGCTCGCTTCTAGTTTACTAATGACTTGTATATATTGACAGACATGTCTCTCACACTTATGTCCTGAACTCATTCTCTCTATCACTCTGTCTCTCTCACACACACAAGCACAGAGAAGCACACACTAATCCCAGAGGAGCCGTGATGCCTCACTTCCTGCAGACCTGATAAAGATGGAAAACACAAACAACAAAAACACAGAGGTTACCATAGCAAGGTCAACAACACACAAACAGATGCAGGTACGAGGACATAAAAAAAGTTCAAAAATATGAAGTAGGTAAGGAAAAACTATGGATCAGTTTTTTGTTGTTGTTTTTCTTGTTCAAGGTTGCTGAATTGGTTTCGACCAAGATATATTAGTTACATATATTTACTGTATAGCCACAGTTTAGAATGGGCTGAGTCATAAAAATAAAACAAATTCAGAGATGGAAATGAAGATAAATTGCAGGTAGTAAGTCATATACAATATTATTATTAATATTATAATAACAACCATTATTACTAACTTTAATTTTAACTCTGGGCTGCATTAGCAGGCTGGAGCTGGTCAGTGCAAACAGTGATGCCTTAGATTCGCCAACATTATGCTAATCAGTGAAAAAAACAAAGAAATAAAAAATTTAAAATATAGTACAAAATGTGCATGGGAGACCCATGCAACACTGGTACCCTACACTGGTCCCTGCTGCAACTCAGGATCTCAGCATGTTAAGTTTGTGGGCGACAGTTTGGGCTGTTGCACTGATACGTGTCCACGTATGTGTCCAACTCTTTGTGTGAAAGGGCGGAGCAACAGGCTGCTGCTGAGAGAATGAAGTGGAAAAAACAGACAAAACAAAACAAAATTGAGTGACTGTGAGCTTTCTGTGGTGATAAAGCTCATGGACAGTTGAGTACAGCAGTTCTAACATGTCATTAGATCAGTGGTAACTGTCTATATGGCTAAGACTTTACTGCAGAATTGCCACAAAACTTGCATGCTGTGCCCTTGCTCTAAAAAGTGTTAAAAGAGACTTTCTTGCCTTTGCTTGGTTGTCATTAAAGAATGCAGTGTTTGCTGAAATGGAAAGGTTGTCACGCTGACATCTGTGATGTAGCAACACAGCAAGATCAGACAGCTGCTGGAAGACAGACATTTATGCGGTGACACTTGGGTGTTTCAAACTGAAATGACACCGAGAGGGTTCTCTTCACTGAGTGCTTTGCAGCTGTACAATGAGATGATGCATCTGACAACTACTCAGGGGTCCCACTATACATGCCTACAGGACCTATTTAGATAAGTGAGACACTTGACAGCGGCAGCCCCTTGATTTGAGTGAGGCTGCGGCTGAGGGCACCGCCACATCTTCAGCACCAAGGAGAGCAGACGTAACACACAATAGGTTTACAATAATAAGTCTATTTTATTCATGAGTTAGATTCAAAACGTGCTGACACTGAATATCTATATCTTACAGAAGTAGTCATATTATGAAGAGTAGTAGTGGTATTATGATCAGGCTCTTTGACAGGCTATGACTGCCTGCCGCTGAAGGTGGACATCAGAACAAAGCACATGAGAAAAGATAGAGATTTGTGAAGTGAAACACTATTAATTGTTCTTCACAAATCACAAAGCAGGCCATCTGCGCCAAAAGTCTTCATCGGGGGTCTATATCCCGGTGACAGCTCGCTTTCTTTCTCTCTTGCCTTCACTCTCCTCCCCACTCTCCTCCCTCCTCCACTTCCCTCTCCCGCTTGCTCCCTCTTATCTACCAAGAGTGATGGAGTGACTCCCTTCTTCTACTCCTCCACTTCCCTCCCCTGTTACATTACAAGCGTATCCAAACATCCACTGTGTCTGTCAAACAGGACGTTTCCCGCGGTGTCCGTCCCCTCTGTCCTTGTTTGTCCACTGACACACAGTCTCACAGACATACACACACACACCAGTTATGTCATTAGTTCCACAGTGATTGTCTGCCAGTGTTAAGCCACACCTGTAGGCTGAATGTGGATAAGTACAGAAGCACACACGCACGTATGCGCAAATCTACATATACAAATAAAATATATATTCTATGTGTGCTCTTGTCTTTTGCTTATTTTTTGTATGAACACCAAGTCTCTATATACAGTACACGCACAAACCCACACATGTATTTATACAAATACACACACACACTCACACAGAAAGACTGACCACTGTGAAGTGGTCGGGGGCCTCTCCAACAAATAAACACCCCATCTATCTATCCCTCCATTTCTGTTTTAGGCCTGGTTGTGTGTGTGCCTGTGTGCGCATTTGAGTGTATTTGTGTCTGTGTGTGTTAAGTTGAATTCCTGAGCCTGTGGTTACCAACAGCTTTGAAGTCCCAACAGCACCGGGGCCCTGGGGTGACAGGTCTACCCGCTACCCCCAGCCTGCTCTGGATTGCCCATAAAGAGAAAAGCAAACAGGCAATAATACCCGGAATGAACAAACCTTTCCTGCATCCTTGGCTACAGCCCCCTCCTTGGCCTAGCACGCCAGAAAAACACAAACACAGGCACACACACACATAGCTACATACACGCAGACACCGTATACTATATGGCGGCACACAGAGATAAAGAAGTAGACATTGATTTAATAGGGTGTAAGACACAGACATATGTTCATGCAATATTTCAGTCTACTTGTATAGCAATGGATGAGCATGGGAATGTGCACTCTGTCTCTCTCTCTTGTGCATGCAGGCACTCTCTCTCACATACACAAACAAATACACCATACACTCTGTGAGCATATACAAGATCATTGCTAAGTTTCCTTGCTTAGTGAGTATTTCCTGCCTCCGGACTACAGTTGAATGGTGTCTCTAATTAATGGTATGCTCATCATCTCTCAGCTCTCTTTCCCTCGTTCTTGCTCTCTCTTTCCCTCCCTCCAGTCAGATTTCCCTCCTGGCTGCTGTGTTGTGGAGTGGGAGTCAGTACGATTGCTGTGGGCTTCTCAGCATGCTTTAATTAGCTCTGTTTTATTTTGCACATCAAGGTTATGGAAGATCCTCAAAAAGTCAAACAGCACTAGAGGTGCTCGTAATTTGGGCAGCAATGGAAACAGTATGAAGGGAAATATAATAACACAAACACATCTGTTTGAACTGAGGGTGCACCTCGAAACACAGCCAGTCATACATTAGTGCATGCACAGTTTACTGTGTACGTGCATGGATTCTGTTATTCTTCAGCCAGAACACAGTTGCTCACAAGTCGCTAAAAGAGGGTAACCAGAGCAAGATCCAACGCAGCTTGACACATAGGGGGTGATGAGCTGAATTTGACTCTTGTCAAATGAAATCCCAAAGAAATTCCATTAAAGTTTCTGCCAATAACTTTCTCTGGAGAGAGTGCTCAGTTGCCCCCGTTGAGGAGAGTTTATGTTTTACTCATTGCGATTTGCGTAAGCATTTGTGTCTTTGCTAGTTGGGATGTAATTTCTGGAAAAAGAAACGAAAACATGTATTTTTAGATTTAGTACATTTTGTGTAGTGTTAACACCATGACTCAAGACCTTTCTCACTGGAGCACTCAGTCCAGGCCTTGTCCTTTCTTCCAGCCTCTCCACTCCTTTTCCACTCCAAAAAGGCTAAATACTAGGCAGCACACAGCCAAAAGGCTGCAGCAGAGAAAGCCTCCACACTAAGCTAAACTGACAAGAGAGGAGGGAGACTGATGCAATGGAACGCCAGTGTTAGAGCACAGCCATGTACAGTATAACAATTCATTCACCCAAACAAACACACACTTAAACACAGCTCAACTTGAACTGATGTGATTCATTTGTTGCAGGGGGCAGCTGGAACAAGGAACAGGGGCTCAGAGGATGCAATGAACTGGATAAAGACTACAACGCAGCACGCACAGAGAAACACAAGCACAGTACATACAACCGCATATTTTGCAACAAAAGAGGACAAGAACAGAAGCAGTGATGTATATTGGCCTGTTTCTGGATTAGAAATACTGTCTTTGCAATTTTGGAGATGTGGTGTTGTGTATGTGTATGTGTGCATTTCGATGTGTTTGTCTGTGTGTGTGTGTCGAACTGACATGTTCTGGTGGAGAGCTGGGCGGTTATATAATGGCCAACACAAACAAACAGAGTCCTTCCAAAGGACCAGAGGGGAGCCAATAGCCCCATGAATACACGGCACTCAGCCTCATCAGTCTGGCAGAAAAATATACAAAAGAAAACACTGTACAAAAAACAATATGGGCGATGAGAAAAAAAAAATAAGAAGAAAATGTTAGCACAACTGTGGGACTGAAACTCTAATGCTCTTAGGGGTATTTAATCAATAAATATTTAAAGCAGAAACAAAACCAAAATGTTTAGCATTGATTCAGATAATCTTCAGTATTTTATTTACAGTGGTAAATTCTAACTACAGTTTTATTCTTCTCAGGCAAGAAGACTACATGCACTATATGTCACATACATGGCACATAAAATTATTTGAATCCCTTAAAAAAACACTGGGTATAATTATAAAATACAAAAACACCACTGACAAGCTCATATTTTTAACATCAAGGGTTTGCATTGGATAGCAGCAGTATCTTTCATGATAAACACTAAGCTGCCCTAAGGGATTTTTGATAGGGAACGGGGAGACTCCAAAACAAACTGACAAAAACACATCTACCAGAAAAAGAGCAACACTAGCATCCCATTGGAGTCCTCTGTGATGAATTAAGGTCCAATATTCAAATACATTTCAGCTTTGGTTTGGTCTGACAACTCCTGGGAAAAGGATGTGCATTCCTTCTGGTAGACTAAATGCTAAATGAGTTTCTTCACCAGCCATGTTAGATCTCTACCATTTTGTGTCAACCCTAGGGACTGGCAAACCAAAACAGTAAGCTGAAATGGACATAGAGACTCAGTGGGATTGGCAGTACTAGCAACCTTAAAGGCATTACAGGGACACATTTCATTAATTGCTGAAGGTGAATAGAGCTTTGCTTAAAATCAAATGGTAAACTAGATGCTGAATCTTTTTTCCGAGAGCTAAGGTTGAGTATTTGACTGGTCAGGTTGATGTAGGTTTGCGTGACAAAGTCAATGAAAGATGTAAAATGTGAGTCCAGCATGTGTATGAGGGCAGCAGCTAAATCACTTAAGTGAGAGAGTGAAGAGTGATATAAAACATTCGACATGAGATGGGCGACGGGCTTTGAACCGGCGGCCAAGACCATCAGCCAGCGGTATGCGGAGAAGAGGGGAAGAAGTGAATGAAGTGAACAAGGAGAAAGAGGCACTTTAGTCATCAAAAACAAATAATTTTAGACTATATATCATCGGAACGAAATGATTAGAAATCATCAGAATTCCATTTAGTTTGTAGTGCCTTAAATCTTGGCAAAATAGGTTTTATTCTATTTTCGAAAGTCATTTTCTCTCTTCTTCCATTTATATTCAAATCCAAGCAATTGATCCAAGCGGGACCAGCAGCTCAGGCTTGAGCACGTGTGTTCCTGTGTCTTTGTGTACTGATTTACTGCATATGTGTATTTGCAATAAGCATTATGGTGCTGGCAAGTTTGAGGATTGTGTGTCTTGATAGATCCAGCAAGAATGTAAAACTGGGTCTCTCCTTGAACGTAAAACAGAACAGAACAGCTGCTTGCATTTGCAAAACGCACACACACACACACACACACACGAAAAGATCGACAGACAGACATCCGTTTGCTGTTTTAGGATCAAATTAGGGTTGCAGGAATTTCACACTGATGGTAGATAGGAGTTAGTTCACCTGCTCCAGTCTGTTCTAATGACAGATGAAAGACTGACTTAGCGAGATTAGATCTTGCCTCACATTCTCTGTGGAAAGGCTGAAGCCTGCTCACAAAACATACAGTAATCCTGACGATGACTGACGCGTGAATTCACATCGTACAATGTGAAGAACTCCAAATCCACTCGCTGCCTTTCTCCCTGACAAAAGATCCGATGACATCTTCTGCTCTGATATGGATGATTAAATATCAAAATATGTTCTGAGCAATGTAAACTGCATCCTGTGAAGTATCTAATGATACATATACAATGCAGGCACCAGTCACACAAGCGAGCACGCACACACACTCCCATAACGGCAGCTCGCACAGGGTGACCTCTTGCCACATACAGACAGAATTAATGTGCTTGTTTGAAGGTGATAAAAACATCCCTTCCTTCACAAACGTTTCTTTCTATACACACAAACACGCAGACACATACATTCATGTACAAACACATACACAACTCAGCAAGATAAGGACAGTCTAATACTAGAGCGTACTCTATTAAAGCCCTTTAACACACTTTGGAGTCTGTATAAACAAAGGCAACTGCTCTCATACTCTCTCTCTCACTCAAAGACACACACACACACACACACACACACACACACACACACACACACACACACACACACACAGAACTGAGACTTGACTAAGTGGAAGATGCAGCATCAAGCCGTCTTGTCAAAGAAAACAAAGCATGAAATATTCAGCGAAGGTGCTACATCCACGTCTGACTCAAAGCTAACAGTCAAAGACAGCAACACCTAATCCAAACACCTCTCTCACCACACTGCATCTTAAGTCTACCCAACTGCTGCTGCCTGACAGCAAGTAGCCTATGTGTAATCACTTGAATATTCATTTGTGATTTTAGCTCAATTTTAATATGTTTGTTTATTTTAGTGACACAACAACATGGAGAATTATTTCTCAAGTCACCAAGGAGTCACTGAAGCAGCTCCCAGAACAACAGTTTTATTTCACTACAAATCATTTAAATAAAAACCTATCCAATTAGAGAATGTGCAGTTTTCTTCCCAAGTGCAGCCCATTTAATAATAAATCAGCAACAACCAAACTCCTTGTGTATGAAGTCAGTTGGTTTTGGGGCCTAATATGTCGCTGTGTGTAGGTCTGTGACATGTAACCACTTGAGAAACCATGGTTTAGACATTTGCTTCTATCTCATTTTGCTGTAAATATGTTTTCATCTTTCTCCGCTTTCTGTCTGTACGGTGACCTAACCCCATGCAGGCATCTATCTGTTAACATAGAGGGCCTGCAGAGCGAGCTGTGCGCTGAGGCCCCCGACGCCTGCACACGGGGACTGAGGTGGCCTGTTGGTGCAGCTGTCCCACTCCAGGGTAACATAAGACCTTATTAGAGTCCATTAGACCTCGCTGAAACTAATAAGAGATTGTCAAATACATCCAAACATTCACACAATTCACAGAGAGACAGGAAGTGAAAGGAGGGTGTTAGGAAGGGGGACAGGGGGCTGCCATTTGTCTACATAATGTCCCATTCTTGAATCTATAGTCTTTTCTTTTTTCAAATTAGGAGGGTAAAGGCAAATTTTTTGGATTGAGACTGCCAACATTTTGTATTCATGTAGTCTATAAAATGCTCTTACAATGGTTTATTTGTCCGTTTATCTTATTAATATCATTTGGATTGAGATTGTGAAAAATATGACACTTCAAGTAAAGAGTTATTCGAGTGACCTTTAAGGTCTTTAGCACCCCTTTTCAGGAAAAAAAAAACAAGATGACTCAGTCTGTTTTTATAAAGAACATTTATATCTCATTCTAATCCTTGTTTTTGTTGATAGCTGCGACAAAGTGTCTCCTCGCATCTGGACAGTGAGAGAGGCTCATCTGGAGTCCAGAGCATCAGAAATAGAGCTTCCCTTGGACCTGACAGCAGGGGTTTGACCTGGGAGACAGCCTTTGATCTTTAATTAACACTGGGCATGGCTTTTTAGAGGAGACAGTTAAAGAACATGGAAGCATTTGGGAGCAGCTACAACGACTAGGACTAAGAGAGCGAAAGACAGACTGCTTTTTTTTTTTCAAACTTCCAGCTCAGTTATAACTTTAAGTCATTGTGGAACAGCCGCAGTGCAGAGATAGCTGCTTTCAAATAGAGGCTGTGTCTGGCTTCTTAAGCAGAGCTAGGAGCTCTCTGAAACTGAGAGAAGAGGACCACATATAGAATGACGTGGACCACAGCACCCTGCCACAACTAAAAGAAAGTGGGGTTTCATGGCACATACAGCTGGTGCTTATGTCTCCTTTGCCAAAGCCTCTGGGAGCAGTTTTCTCTTTGACAAGCTCAAACAAAATATACAGAAACACAAACCAGAAGAGCATGAAGTAAGCAAATATATATATACTGCAACTATTGTAACTTTATGTAACATGCAATATGTAATGTGGTATTTAAATATACAATTAATTTAAAGTAACACTTTCTACAAAAATGCAGGGTGCTGTGAAAACCTGCAGCGTGGGACAAAGTACTGTACAGATGCAAAAATTCTTGTTGCACAGGAACACTGATGAAATACTTTAAGTGTACTTGATGAAAGCTGTTACACCTGCCACAGAAGCCGCACACAGGAAGTTTAATTTTGCATTAGACATAGGACATTGTTTTTGTCTGTGTTCTCATGTATATGATTCCCATTATATTGAAAAATTTCAAATTAGTTAAATAAATGCGTTGTGAACCCTGATGAAAAAATATAAACACTTTTGGAAAGTTTTTAACTCATTATACTGTGAATTTAAAACAGACTGGGATGCTCTCTTATATGCTGAGACAAAAGGGACATTATGACATTTAACCTCTGATCCCACTGGGCGCTTGATCCCAAAGGGAATATAAAAGTCGTCATGGGGGTATCATTTACTTACTGTTTTTGACAAAGTAGTTTAGATGAAATGATGTGAGGAAAAACAGGGACAATCAAAGGACAACTACAATCAATAAACGAATTGTCTCCATCTGCAGATGAAACCCTTATTGAAGCGATGTTTGACAGAGCAGTGTGTCAGTCCATAGATCTAGCACAGTTCTGTAGCACCAGGAGCCACAGAATTCTTCAGTGACTTCAGTTATTGTAACATTTTGATTCTTTCCAAAAACCAACAGGCAAAACCTCAAATCCCCAGTAAAACATGTGTGATGATGATGATTTAGCAGACACGAAGAAAGTCAACAGTCGGGATGGTCTGAAAATTAAAGGCAGCCAGACGTATACTTTTTGACTTTTTCAACCACCTCCAAGGCGACAACAGACTTTGGGGTGAGATCGAGTATCTCCAGACTCCAGTGTATACCCACTCTTGCCTCCACCAACACCCACAACCATCACCACAACTATTCCATTATTCACCATCCACTCCAGCCCATTCCTTTCTTCTGCATTATCAGTCCCATCCCTGCTTCTCTGGGTAAGCTATTCCCATAGCTAATGATGTGTCACAGAAAAGATTATAATTGAACTGCTGCAACACTGCAACCTGCTCAAAGACCTGGATGAGACAGCACACACATGCATGAATATATAAACAGACAACTACAGACTTATCCACCAACACTCTTGAGATTTTTGGGTTTGTTTGAAGGCATCAGACATACAAAATGCTCATGCACACAGAAAACACACACATTCACACTTGCATACACAAAGGTTGGGCATTTGACATCAAAGGTTCTGGTCTGACGGATATGACGTGTGAGAGTCTTCAGATCAAACACTTCGGCAGCCTTGGCAAACTTCACCTTGTATCAAACACAGTATTATAAAAAAGGACACACATTCAGGCTGTAGTTGCCACTAAGAAATAGATGCAAAAGAGAAATGAGATATTACACATGAAGAAATGTAGACAACAGACAGAATGAGTGGATGACAAGGAAAGCGTGAGAAAATTGTTGAGAAATATATCGCTTGACTGAAAGAAGATGTGTCTTACTTTGGCAGGTGTTGCTTCTCTCTTCATACCCTGGGTTACATAGACACTTCCCAATAGGCACGAGCCACTCTCCCTCTGTGCTGCAGTACATTCGTGGAGACTCCTCCTCTTTGGAGTGATTGACACATGAACCTTTGACCTCCACCAGCGACTGGGAGTCCATGGGCACCGTATCAGGGAAGGAGGCCAGATTCCTCACAGTATATGGGCACTTCTTAAAGTAAACCCTAACTGAAACTAAAGCTACACAGGCGCCTACATCCTGGAATGCCAGGTAGAAGCCCTTCTTGGTCATGGGACCCACTTCGCGCACCTCAGTGTTGAGCTTGAGGATGCGATCGCCGAGGTCCATTTGGGTGAAGCTCTCATCAGCGGCGATGGTGTCGATCTTAGAGAATTGGTGCTCCCTGAAGTGGCTTCCCTGGTCATCATCTGTCTCCAGGTAGAGGAGGTTGAAGGTCTCCTTGCAGGTGCCCAGGACCAACGGGATGGAGTTGCAGTCCCTCAGGGTGAACTTCAGCTCCACGTAGATCTTCTGGGCTGACTGGCGAGGGATCCAGTTGGTGCGAAGCCAGTTGTTCTGGCTGTACTCCATCACATTGCAGACCTGGAAGGTCCTGATGGGAGTGTAGTGCTCATCCACCCCACTGATCTCTTCCCACTGAAAAAGACAGAGAGACAGAGAAGGGGAAGAGAGAGACAGAAAGTAGGAGCACCAGACAAGAGAGATAGAGAGAGAGAACCAAATACAGGACAATTAAAAAGGACAGATTAAAGGGAATAGGGAGAGGAAAAGAGAGAGAGGCATAGCAAGGGATTGTCAAAGAAGCAGGCAGAGTTGTAAGAGCAAAATAGGAAATTTAAGAAATTATAGGAGGGTGGAGGCAATGGAAGAATGGAAAGTTAGGAAAAAGAAAGAAATAAAAAAATGTTAAGAAAAGGT
The DNA here is from genome assembly GCF_016859285.1 of Xiphias gladius. Lineage (NCBI taxonomy): Eukaryota > Metazoa > Chordata > Actinopteri > Istiophoriformes > Xiphiidae > Xiphias > Xiphias gladius. The sequence goes on from NC_053415.1 coordinate 10,463,068, forward strand.
AAAGAGAGGAAAAAGAGACAGGGCAAGAGCATGAAAAAAGAAGAATGTTTTGGGTGAACAGAAAGGTGAGCAAAGAAATTAGAGGAAAGTAGAGGAGAAAGGAGTAGAACAGGGGGAATTTGGAGTAAGAGAAAGGAGAACATGAGGGAAAGGGGGGGAGATAGCAAAGAGAAAAATAAAGTTATTGCAACCCTGTAAGTATTTACAGATGAATTATTCACATTCAGATTCACTCTTGCTGAATACTAAGCATCTAATAAACACTTAAGGGTGAAAAATCACACTACCAGATTTCTTATAAATTACTCAAATTAATTAAAAGCAAACTTGCCGCCTTAGCCTAATTTCCTAGATTGGGGCTCTGTAAAAATATCTCAGAGAAAAACCATGAAGTATGATTTCCCATCTCAATCCTACTAAATGTGCGTGAAGCTGCTTAATTACTGTTAAATATTAACAAAATCTCATAGCGTTTTTTTTCCACCCTTATACTAACATGTTTTTCTCTACAAGTGAGGACTTTCAAGCTGCAGTCTTGGTTATTTGCATCACAGTACTACTGCTACTAAAGGAAACGTGCTCAATCCACTATGAAACAAAAGAAACTACGAAGTAAAGACAGATATGAGTGTATACCAGGAACGTTCGTGTCTATCTTACATTTTCCCTCCACTGGGAGAAAGCAATGTGAGAGGAGAGGAGAAAAAGAAAGCGGGGGTCATTCCTTTTGAATTCAACACAGCGGGAAGACTCATTGATCATATGCTTTGGCTTCGCTGTCCAGGCAAATCAACACTGAATCAGAGCGCTGATGAATGGGCAAACACCTGAAACACTGGGCTCATTGTGGTTAAAATGACAGTCATTAGAATGAAGAATGGACGTAAATGTGTAAATGGATGCTTTTTCTATTTTGTTCTCTCCGTGAAATTCAGAATGGATGTATGCCTGAATGAGCAGTGCTTTCTTCAGAGAGACGGACGGAGAGACAGAAAATCTTTCTGGGTAATTGGAGACTGAATTAACACTCCTTTCACACAAGAATTGTTGGAAACATAAACCCACACACACATATGCATTCACATAAGTCTCATGTAAAGTGTTTAAAGTCCCATAGCAGGCAGACGCAGCAGGTGCTTTCAGCCTGAACACAGAAATTAATGACGAGCTAAGAAAGTCTAGGTTCTCTATTACATGTTTTTGTGTGTGTGTGTGTGCGTGTGTGTGTGTGTGTGTGTGTGTGTGTGTGTGTGTGTGTGTGTGTGTGTGTGTGTGTGTGTGTGTGTGTATGTCTAAGTGTTCGGGTGTGGGGGAGTAAAGCATATCTATGAGCGTCCGCTGTTTCAAAGGGCTCTCAGGCTGAAGGATGGCCACTTGCTTTTCAACTCACAGTAAAGTTAATGAAACACCCCGGAGAGGGGGAGAGAAGGAGGAAGAGAGAAGTAGAGAAAGTGATAGAGACAGAGTTGAAAACAGCAAAAGGAAGAAGGAGGGAGAGACAAAGTGAGAGGTAACTTGAGGGGAGAGATTCCATTGGTGTTTAGTCTCCCCCGTCATGCTTTCTTGGCGTCACCTCATTCATCAGAGTGTAGTCCAAGCCCTCTCTATAGGTCTAACAATAACAGGGGTAAGTAGACAGAACTGAGTGGGGCTGAATATAGAGAGGTGAAGCTGAACTTAACATTTCACCTCGCGTTACTTACATCGAGCAGCTTGACTTTAAATGTAAGATTATGTGGTGACATGTGAAAAGTAACACTGACACAACAGAAAGTCAAGACCAGATCTGCCACAAAGATAAGTGATTCTGTTGACATTATGTTTGATAAGACAATGTAATTACTTGAACATAATGTATAGAATATCCTACTCGGCTTCAGCTTTAAATATATATTTCTTTGGCATACTTAAACAACAAACTTTTTTCCAGGATTAAAAGCAGCACAACCAGGGATCTTTTTTTTTTTTGGCAGATATGATCTGTCACTGCTGTTGCTTAAAAATACTCAATGGAAATATTACCTGCTAAAAATACTATATACAGGAATGAAAGGGTATTCCAAACTCTGGTTTGGATTTGCATGCACCACTTCCTTGTCTAGAACAACAATTACAGATCTTTAAAAATGAGCTCAGGAATCCATGTAAGTAAACGTGACTTGGGAGAGACATGGTGGTTTATCAGCACACCTTTTGCCTCTCTGAGAAAATGTACAATAAGATTACAAATTACTGCTCCTCTTCTTACTATGACATATCAGTGGCAAATAGTAATTTGGTCATGTAAAACTCTAACAGTTCATTAAATATTGCAGGTGGAAAATGTTGTTTTTAAAGCTGGTTGTCTTCGTGGCTTTCTATCTACTTCCCTATGATCTAGGACCTAATGAAAAACTTAAGAGGATGGAACAAATGTAAGTGGAGCAGGCTTAAGTATCTGCTCTAGAGTGTGTCTAATCTGTCTCGTTGTTTCAAGAGCTTCTCCACTTATTGAACAAATTATTGTTACATTTCGTTGTGCCATATTAAGTTTGCAATTACCCTAAAAAGGTGGCCTGAGAGTGGAGAGCATGCGTGTGTGTGTTTGGGTGTATACAAAGTATGTCTATATATACTGAGCAAGCAAATGTGTTTGTTTGTGAATATGGCCGATGATCAGCTTACTTTCCTGTTTCTTACCAACATGTCGTGTGTTTGCATTTGTGTTTGTGAATGCGTGTGTATATACTATTCAGTCTTTGTATGCAGATGTATCTGTGAGCTACTGTCTTTATGTCTTATTACTTTATGTACTTTCATGTCAAACACGAGGATGTAAACTGGGCCAGATCTAAAGCGACTGCGAGTGATTTGTCTCTGCTGTCTTTTAAGCTGTCTTTGGGAGGGGTCTGAAGTTTGCCGAAGACAAACACACACAGGGTTCAAAATCAAACCCAGGTGTGTGGAAGTGCCTGTATGCGTATGTGTGCGTGTATGTTTATGTTAGGTATGCTATATCCTATTCCAGGGAAGATGACTCGACTTGAGCAAGTCTCTGCCAAAGTAAATGAGACCTCCACTATGATGTGAGGAGCCCACTCTGGAGGATAGTATATATTACATGGAGTTACCTCTTCATCCCCACCCACAAACATTACATCATAAGAATTAAGTCCTCCAACCTTGAATTTCTTCCCGGTATTAGTTAGCCAAGGCCTGTTTTATGTGTCCTTCACTTGACAAAAAGGAAGAGGGGGTGAGGAAATAAAGGGAGAATAATTTAACATCATTACCTACTGTATCTCCAGATCTGGAAGTGGATTAGTAAGGAAGGTGTGGTTCTATGGAAGTGTATTGCAGTACCCAAGAGTTTAGAGTTCTAGTATGTTCTGGGCATTTATTTCATGAGTATCCCTATTGCCAGACAAGAGCGACAGTGTTTGATAATTCTGCAAAACTCCAGATCACATTTAATGACAGTGCTTTTTTTTTTTTTTTTTTTTAAAAGAAAAAGAAAATCCATAGCCACCATTTTTGCAACTGCCATTTCTCGCTTTCTGCAATATCTCGAAGCTCTGCGATCGGCAGATGCAACTCTCACTGGGAATCTTCAGGACTGTTTGTGTGTCAACTGGGATAAATAAAGGTCTAAAGCGACCCCCCCCTTGTTTCTTTCCAGGGGGGCGTAACTCACCTCTCCCTGCCCTTTAATTGATATATAACAACACTAGGACCCTAAACCAGTCCCTGTGACCTCTGACCCCAAACCCCTGATGGTCACAGCTGGGGCACAGTTTGGTGTGATCTTGCTCCTGGTTTCTCTGATCTGTGCTGTAGGTAGGTGACGTGGCTAAAGGGACAGTAAAATGGAGTGAGGTAACACGATCCACTCAGGACATTAAAACTACTGCAACAGACGCGTCTCAGAATCACGGAGTCAGCATGCCAGTTCACCCACTTCAAAGACATGAAGGTCAATGGGAGTTAATGGGCCAGTATAGGGTAACAATGCATTTATGCTAAGACTAGTTGTGATTTAAGAAAAACAATCGAGAGAAAACATCATCTCTTCCAAAGTGTAACAGTAATGTCTTTACTTTATCTGTAGACAGGGTCAACATAAAAGGTTTTGGTTGCAACCGGTTTTTGTTTTGTTTTTTTTCTGTCCTACTGAACTCTATTTTAGTGATTTCACTCCATCAGCAATTCATTTTGGATTGGAATGCATGCCAAATCTACAGTGTAACAATAATTGTTAGAGTAATAAGGTCCAGGTTACAAAAATAAAATAAAATAAATTGGGCATATTAAAGATGTTATACATTATAGACATTGTGATCAAAATCACTGATTTTTTTGCATTTATATCTTTTATACCATTGTCTTCATTTATATGTATGAAAAAAGCCCATTTTTTAAAAAGTTTTTGGACATGAAATTACTAAATGGGACTCGTGGTAGAGACAGAGATCATACTTTGTGTATTTACAATGGACCAATGTACCTCTATAGCTGGAGAGGGGTAGATCTAAAAACTGGAGCGTCCACAACAAGTGTGGGGCCAGCTTAGCTTCTGGGATCCATAGAGGTCATGGGGTCACAGACACAACAACTGCAGCATATCAGTCATAGGACATTTCATCAGCCAGTTTTACCAAAGGGAAACCTGAATGAACACTTCATACCGCCTCATCTTCCTCATTCTTCCTGTTTGTGAACAGCCCAAAGCCTTGCCGAGCTAATCCTTGTTTAAGCTTTGCTCCAGGAGACATCAACAGCAATTGCTGAAGGATGATGGAAACAAGGGAGCCTCCTGATTGTGTGTATATCCAATATTGCAGTAAATATTTTTTTAAGGCCATTGGCCAGCCTGTGTCTGTTAAATAAATAGTCCATTTACCTCTATGTACTTCCAATTGACTCCAAAGAATCACATATGCAGTACATCCATAATACTGCGGGTGTATTTTTTCCACTGGTAGGATATCTGTATATTTGTTTAGGTTTTTTAATAATATTGGCGTCTAAAGTTTTGAATTGTTTTGGGTAATATTAAATCACAATTGGGATGTATTCCTTGTACTAAAGGGTAAATTTGCTATAATTTTGGATATGTTTTCATGGTGTATGCTTGTTGTTATACAGAGGGTTTGCATCAGCTGGTCTTACCAAGAAGAAAGCAACTGTAACACACTTTATACTTCCTCCTCTCTGGTCCCTTGCCTCTCCCTGTTAATCCTCATTTATGGATGGACTTTCCTCTGTACTCTTTCTCTTTCTTTGGGGTGGGGTGGGGCGGAGTTGGGGGCAGTGTATGGTGGTCAGGCTGATTTCACAGATGGGGTGGCAGCAGAGCACGGGGGGCTTTAAGAGCCCTTGGGTGACTAAATAAGTTGAAACAGGAGTCTGTACTCTAAGAGCAAAAAAAAAAAAAAAAGAAAAAGCTGGCTGACTGAAGTGGTGGACCCAGTCCAAAATATAAAAAGCCATGCCATTACACATGCCCCCGCCCTCCTCTTCCAGACCTGAGAATTGGAATGTGAGATGTGAATGTGCATGTGTGTGTGTGTGTGTGTGTGTGTGTGTGTGTGTGTGTGTGTGTGTGTGTGTGTGTGTACTAAATATTTGTCCTGACAGTATGAGCTGAGTTACGCACACTCTGACCACTGGCTTTTTTCTATAGATGTGAAGCTTCTCCATTGTGACACAAAAGTTCAGTCAATGCCACTGTTAGTAAAAGCCTAACCATGTAAAAAGACATTTCACTGCATATACAATGCAAATTATCCATTTCCTTTTTTTCCCCCTTGGGCTACATATTGAGCAGTCTCACTGACTTCATATACTGCTAATTATTCCTATAAAATAACTCTTTCTTTTATAAAATCTGACATAAGCTTATTTTAATTCAAGCATAGAATAAAACTATTGTTGAAAATGTTGCAAAATAAGTGGAGTTTGGATGTGATTGGGTTAGTTGAAATGAGGAAAATATTTGTTTTTCATTGACTTCATTGTACTTTAAACATTTAAAATATTTTAATATGTCAGCATTTTAGTTAAACATTTAAATAATAACTAATTTTGTGTGTATTTAAACAATAACTTTCCTTTTTTTTAAACAATCAAGTTAATACACAACAGTCCTGGCAAAAACAGGAATGCCATTATATCCCCTGTTGGGTCCTATGAAAAATGGACTTCACTTTGTATGTGCCCATTAATTCTATTTTGTATGCAGAGCCAGTGTCTGGGGTGTTGGTTTGTTGCTGAAGAATGCTTTGAAAGCACGCAAGAATGTAATCTTTAACAGTCTTTAGTCTTGTGAAGGGCTAAGCCCCCTGGACACTGCTCAGCAATCAGCCTGCCTCCCAGACAGATAAAAAGTATATCTGGATCACACACACTCACGCATGCTGACACACGCGCACACACAAACTCGTCGGTTGGTAGCTCCGGAGTGAACATCCTGGGGATGCTAAGCTCTTAATTTGTTCTGACCGTAGCACGTTGTGTCTCGGTAGGCCAATAGCAGCGGCCTCTCCATCAATATGACTGACTGTGTGTGTGCTTGTGTGTGTGTGTGAGGGCTCAGTGCCACTGCCACATTATGAGACATCATTTGTGAGCAGCAGTCTCCCAGGGCAGGCTGCTTATCTGAGCGCAGTCAGTGGATGACGTGAGTAATTACAAGATGATTCACCTTGAGGACTTGATCATCAGCAATATCTCTCTCTCTTTCTCTCATTCTCTCCCCCTGTCTTTCCCTCTCTCCTCCTCTCTCTTTCTTCCTCTCTCTCTCTCTCTCTCTCTCTCCATCCCTTTTGCCTCTCGCTCTGTCTCCCTCTTTCTGATCCGCTCCTATTTTCTCTCTTTCTCTCTGAGTCGTTTTCATTTAAAAGTGACACTGGCTCCCATTCCTGCAGCATTTTATGAACTGTACAATCACATGCTTTTTCTTCTGAACTTGTTCAAAGCAAATAACATGAAATAAAGCAGACCTCGCTGCACATACTGCATAACCTCCAGCACACATTCCAATATCCAGTGCTGGATCAAGTCCCCGGTATTGGTACGCATTTTCTTTCTTGCTCACACGTGAATAACTTCTATCAGCACAACATCAATCTCTCCCTTCAATTGGTCACGCATTGTCCTGTAGCCCGCAATTGTCTTTGGACTGAATGCATTTTAAACAGCCTGCAGTTTTTTCTCTGGACCATTTCTTCATTGTGGTTCAACCTCATGAAGAAACTCTGAACATTTTGACGGTGCCAGCACTGTATATGGCCGAGGGAAACAAGGTTTGGCAGCTCCACAGAACAAATGACTGGATTACCTTAAGCCACTGCCAAGGAGTAATTCTAACACTTAATAAAGGAAAAACTAGGAAGTGTGCTGTGTGTGCACGTATATATGTGTGTGTGTGTGTGTGTGTGTGTGTGTGTGTGTGTGTGTGTGTGTGTGTGTGTGTGTGTGTGTGTGTGTGTGTGTGTCAGTAGGCCAGCCCCGAGGCACGGTAGTCTAACTAGTTAGACAAATAAACACTGAGTAAGAGCCCACTAGAGGGACTTTGGTAGCAAGGAGAGACTGATAGATGAGGCTGCAGAGATTTTTTTTTCCAAAAGTATGGGATGATGTTGCTGCAACATTGTTGGTCAGATTTTATGAAAGCTGTACAGTTCCTGTGGTTGAAAAAGTTCGAGAATTGCAGCACAAAAACACATCTTTAAAATTATTGATATATTTAGATTTTGGAAAGTACAGAGTGGAAATTGAAGTTAAAAGTTGAAAGCTATTGTGTTAAAAGACTAGTAACTGTATTAAAGTATACGTGACAGACAGAATGAGGTGGTGCACATTGTCAATTAAGAACAAATGGATTAACAAGTGAAATCTCAACAGCGGAATTACAGTGTTTACATGCAACAGCAGTAAAATGCTACCTCTGTTGCTGATTTGATATTTGCTAAAAAAAAAAGGATAAGGTTATCAACATTTTTTATGTGGATGCTTTTGTGCCTGCAACCTAAAATCCTTTAATGCCTTAATCTTTCTTTAAACACATGAACACTCAAATACACAAACGCCCACACATGCATGCAGTCAATTTCTCTTAAGCATCTTGACCATATGGCAAGCTCCGAATGCTTAACCTTTGACCTTTGAGATGGAGAATGGACAAAAAATGTCTAAAGAAAAGTGGGTTAATCTGCACTTGGCTCATTGGGTCAAGATGACATAGTGGGAACCACAGTTCCACAGAGTTTGAAAATCCGGATTTCATGTGGTGTGGGGCTGAAGCCCACATCCAGTTCATGTTGCTGGATCAGTCTCCCAAATTTAAGCATATTAAAACATGATGTGGGTAAATATAGAGATAGAAAATACTCACCCCATGCGATGGGTAGGAAATCCATCCTAACTCCCCCTGGCTTGCTTTAGAGTCTAACAGGTTGACTGTTAGAAAAAGAGAGAGGAAAAACAAAGAGAACATATGAGTATCTAGTCCTCGTTAGCCCTAATTAGCCTTTATATAATCCCACAGGAGGGATCACCAACTTCAAGCACTGATCATGACTCTATTTGCTCAGCTGCCACACACACACACACCATATATCCAATGTTAACCAACAGTAAGAGCTGGCTGTCTTTTCTTGCTGAGTAGAGCATCAAAGCAGAAGTTGGCATGCAAACTGGCTACAACACAGATATCCTGAAGAGGTATTGATCTAAAACAGAGCCAGCATTTTAAAAACCACGACCAGAAGTGTATTTTTCCAAAGACTCGTGCTTTTGACCCATCTGACCGCCGTTCAATGTAGCCACACACACACTCATTGTGATTACACTGTAACAAGGTGAAGCAAAACGGCATCATGTCTAAATTCAGATGCAATTGCCAGTTTCAGTGGTGGTCAGAAATTCAATTGGCCACTCTGAAAACAAAATCTAAATCCATTTATAATGAATGGAAATAAGATTTTATGTGTGTATCCTGCCAAGAATTCAACAGAAACCAAGCAGCAGTAGAGGGAATTTGACAAAGTGGAATATAAGACATAGGACTCCATTAGCGTGATGGTACAAGTCGAGGCTTTGGGTTATCAACAGGACATTCATGTGGTGAACTTTATAGTGCAAGAGTAGCAGCCATGTCAGAACTGAAGGTGCATACTTTCAGTGTCATGACATATTGGTAATTGCACCTTCATTGCCCACCTCCTCAGGCAAAAATCTGATGTACGCAGTGGACAGTGCAGGTGACTTTTGTGAACATGTCGACAGTCTCTGCCCAGCAACCCTTGATTTGAACATGTGAGCGAAATCAACTCTGATATACAGTATCTTCCTCAAGCACAGAGAAATAAGCTACAACATTTTCTATTCTTAGTGTATGTATAGACATGGCTCTGGTGTGAATGATTGTCATTGAATACATCTGTCAGTATGTCATGGCCCATACTGACAGATGGGCCACGAGTGAGGAATGTGGCGGCAGCCTTATGCCCTACAGATCCCCCACTTCTTCTGCAGTGGTTAAGACAATAAGCTACTACAGCTTGTGAGTACTTTCACTTCTATTAAAGCAATAGAAAGTAATTACTTTTGCAGCTACAATAGACTAATGGAAATAAGTTGGAAATATTTCTTACGTAAATTAATTACATTTTAAGATTAATGTTTAACCATTATTTTCATAATGTTTCTGAAACGGATAACTGAGCAAACTAATCTGATGCGTTATTGTAGTGTGAATGAGAAGCTCCTGTAGTATGAAGAGGAAACAAACAGATAAAGCCAATGGACTGAAGTGTTAAAATGGGGATATAATCAGTGTAAACATGTGTTGTTCAGTTTTTTTGTTTGTTTTTTTGTTTAATTTTTTTTTTCCAATACATCTCCTATTTTTCTTATTGAGCAAAAAAAAAAAAACTATCTGAAACAGCTTTTTTCCAAAGCCTCTTTTTGGATACATATCTTTAACATTAATTTAGAGAGAATTATTAACTGATTAATTTATGTTTATGGTGACCCATACTAATCATACAAAAAAAAACAACACATCACATATTGTGATTATAAACATGCACACTAAGTGAGCCGCATGAAAAAAGTAGAGGATAAATAATCATAATATAAGTGGTCAATGGTCTCTCCCCTTAAGTTAGAACCTGAAACTGACTCATCCTCTTTCTCTTTATCCTGCTGAGAGCAAATCCGTCCACAGCTCAAAACACACCCGGCAAGTGTACACTTACAAATACACTTACCCATGAAAGCACATACATACACAGCAAAATGAAGCTGCAGTGCGGTAAGGCCCTGCAGCTGCAACTCTATTCACTGTGAAAATATGAAGAATACAATCTCCCTGTACTCTCCCATTCAAAGCTTCAGTAAGCAAGAGTGTGCATGTGTCCAGAGACAGTCAAAGAGAGTACTTGTGGGTCCTGAAAGACTGATATTGCACTGTGAAAACTATTTTAGGCAAGATATTTTACTCCTCACGAGCAGCATGAACTAAATTTGCAGAGAGGAGTGATTTCACTGTTCTATTAACTTATTGTTGTTTCATATTAGAATAAAGGTTGGAGGATGGAAATCACCATTTTCTTCAGGCAAGTGTGATAACTATGAGCAAGCGTGGCGAAAAAATAAAAGAAAAATAAATAAAAGAGCCTGAAAGGGAAGCAGAGAGAGGAAGACGCACACACAGGGAGACTTATTATCAAATTCCAGGCTCAAAAAGCTACTAAATTGAGGCTCACCTGAGCTGTAGCCACGCTGAGCCAGTTGAGTGGCAGTAGACACATTCCTATTAGAGTCTAATGAAGCTATCTGTTCACGTCAGATAATAGCAGCTCAGCATCCAGGGCCATTGCTTCCAATTTACATTTCTCAACGAGCCGAACCCACCACTCAAATTGAGCCGAGCGGGGAAATTTGAGAGCAGAAAATTAGATGGCTTTCATATCGCAGGAGGAAAAAGCCCCCTCCAGCTGCACTTGGCTGGGGAAATCGGCACCCACACGCACACAAAAGGACACACACACGCACACGCACACACACACACATGCACCCTCACAAATACATACTTAAACACTCAGACTGTGCGCAGTTACAAAAAAACACAGAATTACACCAAAGCATGTACCCCCATCCAAGAAACAAGAGGAGTAAACACACACTGAGACCCATATATGTACCAAAATGATGTACACACATCCACACTAGAAAGGAAAAGCATTTACACGCACTTATACGCACACACTCACATATAGAGTATGCATACACTCTTGAGATGCTCACCAAAACACGCACGCATTCGTTCACATGCACTCTAAAGCAAGCACAAAATAAGAGCAAACACAAACATTTGCTGACAGTCTTTCTTATTCTTTCTTTTCGTTCTCTCTCTCTCTCTCTCTCTCACTCACACATACACGCACACACACTCACTCACACACACACATACACAGTCAGTTAGCAAGCTAGCGTCAGCCAAGCATATAGCCCCTGCCCCATCAGGGAGTGCCTCTAAACGGGAACTAGGAGTATTAATAGCAAACTGAGCCAGCATATCTGGGAGGGAGCAAAACATCACAGAGGTAGAAACAGGTGCATACCTTGGCCACTATCCCACACACATAAACCGACCCTAACAAAACGGAAGTAGAAAACACAATGCCCCGGGCAACCAGAATGTCCTGTGAGTTTTTATGATAAACCGATAGGATACCGTACCATCCAGCCAGTAAACCCAATGAGCGGCTCTCAGATACAGTTTAAAACCACTACCATGTGGCATTAATTCTCATTTTTTTCATTTGCTAGTGACCTAGTATCACTCGGCATAGCATATGTTGAAATATTAACACTGCAGCAAAGATCCACGGGGTGCCTATTTTGATGTCTGTGTTCTCATAATTTAAAGGCTAAGCTAACCATTATGACTGTCTGGTCCAAAAACTTTAAGTCGATAGTCCATTAATTTGTCCCTCACTCTCTGGCACTCACTAGCACACCCCCATTCATATGTACATGGAGAGTTAACCCTCAGCCTGAGACAAAATTAAAATGTTGGACGAGCGGAAGGAGAAGCTGTCAGTCAGAGATGGTGGTATAGAATAGAATAGAATAGACACATGCACATGCCCTTCTAATGTTTCCCATCTAACAGCGAACAAAGTGGATGGGGCTTTGTTTTTGCAGCCTGGCTCTGTGCATGTGAAAGTTGGCAGGCCGCAGTGCAGGCAAAGCAAGGCGACTTGTGTCTGTGTTAAAGGGTGAAGTGTTCACCTCCCATTATGAATTATTCAAGTGCAGAGTCGCTCTGTCTGATGTTGCTGCTGCTTGCCCAACCCCTCTGCCCCCATTCCTTTCTTTCTTTCTTTCTCTCTTTCTTTCTTTCTTATACCTTATACTTATATGCCATATATACACACATACTTTAACCCTCACATAAAGGCATCCAGCACTCCTGCACACATACTCTATAATCTTATATCTCTACACATGAACCCACACGCACTAACACAGACACACAAGGCACAAAACCTTATCTTTATCGAAACTCTGAAGCCTAAACCACCTGCTGTCGAAGTGAGGATGCCACTCTCGATCTTCAGCCTAATGTTTGGTAAAAACACACATATAAATATAGGCCTACAGTTTATGCAGAGAAATGGGGTTGTTTCTAAAGGAAGGACGTGTGTACGCACGTTGCCAGCACCTCTGAAAGGTACAATCGCTCACAGACGCCCGTTCCTCCCAGCGGGACTGCTGCGCCGGGCTCCCCGGGCCATGCCTCCCTACCGCCGGCTAAAAATATCAGAGGCCTCCCGACGCCCCGCGGCGGGCCAACATCACACCACGCAAAGGGACACGCTGCACCATAGGAAAAGCAGCGAACTACTCAGTTTGTTTGTCCCCCCCCTTCGATTAAATGTGGAAAAAAAATTGCACAATATCTAATATGTGCCTAAAGTTGATATGAATCAAAAGGATATTCTCCGGGATTTTCTCTGTATCGCCCTCAGCTTTTCCCAAAACCGTTAGACGGGATCATTGCGACCTAATGAAAGCCACAAGGTAAATGCTATTATTACATTTTATTGTAATATGTTTGGTGGAGGCATGGGGCCGAGATGGGCCAGAAGAATGAAAGAAGTATAACTAGACTTCTGGTCTCCTTATAAATTGGGAGGAAAATAATAAATTAATAACATAAGTTTGCCATCGTCCCGTTAAACTTGAGGTTTTGTTTCCCATGAAAATATATTTTTCTTCTTCTTCAGGCCTGCTTACCAAGTCATGAGATCATTTAGTACATTCTAAGCCTGTGACTAATGAGGCCCTTGATTATATTCCTAATTTACTGATAGCTTTCATGGAAGATACGGCAACCTGTTAACGGATGGGCGAGCGACTCGTTTTACTGCCATCGACTTTGGAGTTTACAAACAGCCCTTCTTTGTCATGTCTCGGAGCTCTTTCGCAATCTGCTGCGCGCTCGCAGGTTCGATTTGATCAGCAGCAGCCCGTTCGCATGAAAAAGGAAAAAAAAACAAAAAAAAGAAAAGTTCAACTTTCCTTATTCTTCACTCATGCGAAGGCTGGAGCACAGCACAAATCAAACGCCTTGGATAGGGTGAAAAAAAAGGAAGAAAAAAAAAAAAACGTCAGCTTTCGTGACTTGTCAGGTTTGTTACTGTATCTAATTATAAACATGAATAATTTTAAAAAAAGAACACACTCCCTCTCATGTTTAGTGGCTTTTAAAGTGGCTTTTATAAACCAATAAGTTAATCAGTCCCAAATCCGGTATTTTCGGATCGCGTGAGACTGCTGACTACGATTTGACTCAATCTAAGAACCAGGCAAACAATTATAGGTGCAATTAAAGGGTGACAGGGTCCATACTCGGTTACTCCGACTTTGTTCCCCCCGGGGAAATGTGACTGTAGGACTCTTGTGTGAGTTTGCAGTAACTTTTGGTCAGTTTTGTCCTCGTCGCTGCTCCACCACTTCACCGTGGGAGACAGTCAGTGTGAAGACCTGCCCGTTTTGCTCGTGGCTGGAAAATGCCGCCGAAACGCGACCCGGGAAACCAGGACGACGCAGTTGCATCGCGTCGGTCGGGTGTGATTTGTTCTTACAGATCCATGTTTGCGGTGGAGAAGTCTGCATTCATTTGTATCCTAATATAGAGACGGAGCGGCTCGATACTGACACTCTCTGGCAGATTTCTGTCTTGGAACGGTGAATTGTGTGATTGGTTTCTTTTTGCTTATTTGTTTTTTTTTCTTATTCACACTTAGCACTTTTTTTGTTCCTACTAACTTGCAACCCGGTTAGAGGATCTATCTCTCTCTCTCTCTCCTTTTTCTCTCTCTCACACAAACGCGCACGCACATAAACTCGCAGTTTCTCCCTCCCTCTCTCTCTCTCTCTCTCTCTCTGACACACTCTCAAACACATGCACACCCTAGACTACTGTATATTTTCTCATGGTGATGTGTATTTTATGTGGTCTTTGGGTCTTTTTCAGTACTGAGCGCGCTGATACTCTGTGTCCATCAGCCTTATATTACAATAAACTACCTAAATATTGACTATTACATTTTTTTTTAAAAGAAAAGAAAAGAAAAAGGTGTCCAAGGGGGTCGGCGGGATTTGCAGGAGGCCTAGTTGACCTCGACTCAGTCGCTCTCTATTCTGTTTTCCACGGAAGCGTTTCCCATCCATGGCTTCGTGTCGTCTCGTTAAAGCCACCGATCTCCTGCGCGGCACTAACAGCTAGGCAGAGAGCGGCAGGACACGGGACGTGGCGCACGAAGAGACAAAACTGTACACGAGGTCATTTTGACGTTCTACGTCCATCTGACCCTTTCCTTCAGAAGACGCAATCAGATTTTAGATTCAGTCCTTTCAAGAACTTTTTTAATTTTTTTATTTTATTTTTTTTTTTTGGCAATGTAACTTATAAACAAGGAAAATAAAACAAGTTTCAGTGGTCTGGTTTTTGGTCATGCCAGTCACAGGAGTCCTCATCGGTGTGGATAAAAATATATAAATAAACTCAATACAAACAACAGAGTGAAGAGGCTTCTGTTAGACTGGGACTCCTCTTTTTGAAGAGGCCTACAGACGAAAACTTTTCTCATCCCACACCAGCAGGATGACTTACTTGCTCACTTTCCTACAGGCTCTCTACGCGGGCTGCAGAAGGACCAGAGACGTGGTTTTGCGCACTCAGCACTCCACTTGTCTGTCTCTCGACATTAGATTACTGTAGAGTAGATTACGCCAGATTCGCTTAATTACTTCATAGGTATTAAGGTTTAAATCACTCAAACCCATGATGGTATCTTCCTCACTAACTCGCGTGAAGTGGTATTTAAGAATTAGGGACTTATCAGTGTATTCATATACTAAACAGTACTGAACGTGTTTTGTTTTTTGTTTTTTTATTATTCGGCATGTTATTTACAGGGGATATTGTTATCCCCCAAACCGTGTGCCTTTGGACAGCGTGACCCAAATCTCCACTCAAATGTTTTGTTTTGTTTTTTTTCCCCCCTGTGTGCAGTTTTAACCTTCAGCTACAGAACTCGGGACACCTTCGGCACGCGTGTCTTTCCTTTTTCCCTTTGACCCCGCTACGAAACACTTCAACTTTAACACGTCGGCTATTTATAGGGCATAAAAAGTGGCAGTGTTTATGAACATTTTAAGAAAGTTCAGCAACTCCGCCAGTATAGGAGAGGAGACTGTTTGACTTTTTTTTTTTTTTTTTTCCCAGCGCAGTTTCACATGTTTGAAGAAGTGACTGTGCCGAGAGTGGACCGGTCCGCCTTCGTCTGCCAGGTTTCAGACTAAAGAAGTCAGCGAAACTTGACCTGAAAATAAGCGAACTGAAGTCGTCTGCACCGCCGTCATTTTTCACCCCTTTAATGAAACATGGCGTTGAAATATCTTTTATAAAACACAACCACTACGTGACTTATAAGATGGAGAGTTTACGAGATGCCCACAGTTGCATACAAATCAGCTGCTTTGGTTTTATTCAGGTCAAAACCATAAAGAGAGCCATGCGCCTTTTTAACCACTGTGCGATTGTGCTCATCTTCTATTTATTGCCCTTTAAGTCTGCGCGACTGTGAGTCTAACTGGGGCGTCTGCCCCAAACGGATTCTTGGATAAAACGGATCAACGCGAACCTCTCCTGGAAACACAGACCGCGGAGTTTCTTCGCACCTTTTCTGCCCGTGAGAAACCAGGCAATAGGAGCTTCCTCGCCATCGCTCGGTTCATTCCAATTTAAGGAAAAAAAAAAGGAAAAAAAACAAAAAAACTATTTACCCTCCGTTCGCGAGATTATCCGGAACGAGGCTGCCCTGTCTGCCTGTTTGGGTCTATTTCTCAAGTTCGGTCTCTAACGACTGTCTGCTAGTGAGCAGACCCCGGCTCTCGTTGTTCCTCCGTCTCCCCTAAATGTGCCTTGAATCATCTTCTTATTTTGTTATCACCATGATGTGGACAGCGGCAAGTCTGCCCGCGAGCGCACGGCACCGGCCCCGGCGTGTGCAGTGGCGCACCATTCAACACACACATGAGCGCCCGCGCACAAACACACACAAACACACACACACACACACACACACACACACACACAAACACGCATGTCGGCAGCCCTGAGAGTTCCCTTACCTTCGTTGGGGGGGTAGATGATGGGAAACGCAGGAATAACGCAGGACAATAGAAGAGGTAAAATGAAAAGGAGCGATCGCGGATTGCAATCCATGGCGGCGGATCAGAGGTGCATAACTCCATGAAGCCAATGACTGATCTGAGAGCGTCTTCTCTCCACTCAGCTTTCTCCCTCTCTCTTGCTCCGTCTCCCTCCGGTTGGGGCAGTTTTCCGCTGGGTCCTACAGAGTCTGACAGCGAGCAAAACACAGCCCCGCAAGTTCACCACAGGTCAGTTTAGATCCTGTACCACAGGCGTCTTCTTGACGTGAACGACAAAGTCCGCCATTCGGTATTGCTATTTTACAGCCCGAGTCGATCCAAAATGGTGATTGGAAACACTAAGATAGAGAGCAGAGGCTCAGGGAAATATTAGAAGTCAGTCTGGGAACAAAAGGGTATAGACCATATGTTACTGGGACCTACCACATTTACATACCCTCTTTTTCACTTACTGTAGGCCCATTTTTCTGCTTTATTCTCCCAGGAAGTTAGTTAAATAATAAAGTTATATGGTTTGGTTATTAAAAAGGCAATGTGTGACCTGCCCGTATATCAGAGTATCACTTAGGCTGTGTTTGGCCCAGTAAAAGTACAGCAGATGAATACTGAATCTACTGGCCTTTATTCTAACAAGTGAGCGTAAATCAAATGTAGTTTATTTTATTTCTTTTTTAAACAACGCTGTAGAATAGCCAACAAGAACCTGATGTTTTCAATAAAAGAGCCAAAAGTGGCCCGTGCTTTTGGATCACACATAAGGAACGACTTGGTTTTATTTGGACTGGGGAACAACCAGTGTTGCCCACTTGCTTTAAATCTAAAAACTGGAAAAGCCGACAGGATCCTGTCATTTCTAATGCAGACTTTATACTAGCCGGGAGGAATGTGTTTTTAACCTTATTGTGGGACAAATAGAAGCCAGTTGGTTGTTTTATTTTACAATGAGTTTTTGAAAGGCATACAGGAAAAAAATAAAATAGCTGTTACAGTTCATGGCTTACTGAAACCGTAGACTGGGGTCATATTTAAACTTATTTTTATGCTTCAATTTTTCATTTTCATAACAACTTGACATATTACATTAAAGTACACGATACAATCAATAGCTTACCTTTGAAAAAAAAAACCCACACATTTTGTTTATACTGTTTTCCATGTTTTAATGATTGCCAAGTGAAGGACAAAGTTTTATTTATTGATGTGTGAATGGACATACGAAGTGCTTGTATTTGTTTCTTCTGTGAGGGTCATTAATGGCCCCTGACACCACAATACTTGATCCACACTGAAAAGCTGGGGTACCAGTGTAGCGTCAGGGGCCTCGCTGAGACGCCAGCTGTTGTGGTGGGGGGTTGGAGGCCGGAGCTTGGGAAGTCATCTGACGTATGGGAAAAGTTAAACAACACAGCTACACTTACATTTGTAGAAACTGCTACAAAAGTCAAATTACTTTACAAGGTCCTCGGGGTGATTTATACAAATTGGCAGCAGGAGGTCTCACTTAAAGATAAGGGAAATGTCTGGATTAGCTTCTCTTACATTGAAAAAGACCTTTTTTTTTTCCTACGATAAAAAACGTATTTACTGAGCATATTTCAATATTTGTTGGCATTTTTCCACATCGTTTAAGGTGATGCCAAATGAAGGTGATTTCACAAGTCAGAGTGCTACCCTGTTTAAGGAATGCTAATGTTATGCTCTCACTGAATGATCCTAATGAACCTTTTTTTTTTTTTTTTTTTTTTTTTTTAGTAGAACGATTACACAAACCATTGGGATACTGTAGGAAACATTGCTACATTTATGCAAATGTGTCTAAAACTATGCACATTACACACTGCGTTTTGAAAAATTGCTGCATGTGTGTAGCATTGCTTTCACACGCTATTGCATTTGAGAAAGTCTTTTCTTTTGTTATTTGTCATGCTCAGTATATTATGTAGCTGGCAGTGTGTTCAGAAGTCCTTTAAAATTAACTGGGGCATTTTTTTACGGAGCATTTAATGTAGATATTTTAGAACAAATGACCTAACAGCAAACTCAGAGCGGCATCCTACTCTGAGAGATTTATGAGTTTTAGGTTGTCAATGGATACAGTGAAGAATGATGCCAGGAGGTCTCTGGCCGCATTATTAAGTGGCCCTGGCATGTGGATTTACAGCAGGTTTGAGACGTGCCAGCCTTCATCATACATCATCTTCTACAGCCCTCTAATTCACTTATTACACACTGAAACAGATAAATGCTGAGGCCCCACAGCTAACAATCGGTTCGAAGACCGGCGGTTCTGGACTTGCTGTTTACACATATGAGAATTTCGTTTCAATGAAGAACTTTCTGAAAAAAAACAGCTGAATTTATTTTCAAAAACTGTGCCACATATTCGTGGAAAAAGTGACAGAATTTTGCATATACTGGATTTTGAAATGACAACAGGCATTTAGAAGTCATTTGCTTCATTCAATTTTAGTTTAAATTCACATTACACTTTACAAGGTTAAGAAAACTAAACAATTACAAGTTGCATATTGAGGTTAAAATGAAACTGAATGGTCAAAAGTTTAAATCTTGCAATACAGTAAAGAAGAGTGACAGTCAACAAAGAAAAAAGTGATTACAAGCTCAATAATACACTATTAGTGAATGTGACTATAATGCATCGTATAAAGGAACTTCATGCTGGCAGTCAAACATAATCACCAGTAATTGTTTTCATTTGGTTTTCTGAAAGGCACTGTCACTGTGTTTTTAGTCAATAAACCTGCAAGTTCAGACTAATTGCTGAAAATCTGTTTCTGATTGTGGTGGATTGGAAAAATGCGACCGGTCCCTCCCGTCTATCCACTCCAACATTTTTCCCCTCTTCTCAGTGAGTGCTTGTCCATTCTTGAACTCCAGCCAGTGGAACAATCCAGTATGAGATGGAGGAAAATATTGATTTGGAGCAGCAATTGTAAGTCATGATGTGTCCTGACACGGCTGTATAACGCTCCAAACTCACAGAACAGATGTTGTTTAGGAGCAGCTTTGAAGCTGCCAGGGCCTGGCCTTCTTGCACAGTAACACACAAACAAACAAACAAACACATAGGCTGACTGTGTTTACTGCTTGCTGTCAGTGCCCTCTTCCTCCCTGTGGTTTTGAGACGGCACATTCCTCCATATTCAAAGCGTACGGAAGGAGGAGAAGCCAGTGAGCTGCTGGCATGTAACTCTATCCCCCCACACCAAACATCATACCAGGAACGCTTTCTTACCATTGCCAGCACCACTACTCTTCACCCACCCTTTTCCCTTGTCCTTTTATTTTCTTGCAGCACTATAGGGGATTCTAAAACTGAACAAAATTACAACGGCCTGGTCATTTTTCTCATTGAGGTACGATCATGGTGCTAATTTTTTTTTTTTTTTTTTTTTTAATTTGCATTACACCAATGTGTATTACAACAAAACTACAAAACAAGTGTTATGTGTTTATTTAGGACGAATAATGATAATTCTTATAATACTAATATTTGTCAGCAAGCACCATTTGCTCCATTTGCTCCATTTGTCCCCAGAAATTGAATGAACATACAGTATTTATTTGCGCCGCACTGCTACACACAATATATTCAGTATCATTTAGTAGAGACAGCACTACTTATCTCCCTTCAGGAATTTGGGGATATTGTCAAATACAATAAAAGCAGTGAAAGTTACAAACAAGCAATTTTTCACACGGTCGTAACCAATTTCTTGTAAAAGTTTGTGATTCAGCCTCAGGCAGAGGAACTGAGTTTGAAACAGACATTAATATCAGCATCACACAAGAAGTGCTTATTCTTATCTCATGAAGAATGTGTCTAGTTGAGTGTGTCTGTTTGCACAAAGAAATCAAGTGCCCCTCTATATCCTGTATTTGCACGAATGATTATTTGGGTTATGGTTCATGTGGTAAAGTCTCCCTCTCGTTCTCAGAGGCAAGTGGGAGGCTGCTCTGATAGACGACCTGCCATAACAGGGTCCTGTGAGACAGAGCTGGGCCTCCCACCCACTATGAACAGCTCTCTGCCTTTCCACATTCAGCCACAATCACGTCCCATCATGCTGCTAGTGCACGGGGAAGAGTCCAGCAGGGTGGAGAGTATAAAGCACGCTGGGAGTAGATTTTGGGGTTTGCTGTTATGGGCTTGTTTTATTACAAAAGATTATGGCGGATTATGGTGCACTGTTGAAAGAATGGACTCCACCCCTCTATTTAAATTATTTTACTGAATAAAACCTGGAAAAAGTTGCTGCACCGGTCCTTACGCCCTTTACATAATTTTTTTTAATCTTTCGCAAGCTTGTTTCTGCCTTAGCGAGAACATTGGTCACATCTATGGTCACACACTGTCTGTGTGAGTGACAGCAGTGTAAGCAGACTGTTGCGTTATTCCCTGAGCAAAGCAACAACATGGCAGAGCAAAAGCCAATGCTGGAACATTACTTAAATTCTTTGCTTAAATAAAAGTAGTAACACTACAATATAATACTTCATCACTTTATTCGAAAATGTCGCTCTGGTAAAAGTACATAAGGTTCAGCCGAATCCAAATTCATTACATAAAATGCTTTTTTTGGACATTCCTCCATCTTGGTGTCATAAATTAATTGCTGTAGTGTTTTTGTGTTGCTCATTATCGACATCACTAGTCAGCTACACAGTGCAGAGTAAACAGTAAATTTTTTTTTTCACTGTGGAAGAAGTTGAAATTTCTCATGGTGCCCTTTTTTCTTTGTCTGCTAAGCCAGGGTGGACTTTGTCGCCTATGCATACCAACCCGTTCAAATTAGTTAACCAGCAAAATGCCAGAGATATAACTTCCCACATCCCCGAGAATCTTCTCCTGGGAAAGGCGAATCAGAAGCACAAAGCCTTCATGAACTTGTTAAAGGTTGCACCGCTACTTACCTACATCTACAGTTAGTGACAGAGAACAGAATAACGGGCATTTTACTATATGTGAATGTTGCTGATTGTCCCTCTAAAAATGTACAATACTGTCCTACCTAGGAACACATTTAGCCACTAAGGCCTCAAGCTGGGGGAAGTCCTGAAACAAAACAGTCTGACATGAAGGTTTATTTACTGGAGGACAACTAAACACAGCTAAACCATAAGAGCTGGTAATTAGAGAGGGAGGAAACAACATTTGGTCCCCTTGATGGCTGGTGTAGAGGTTTTGTCACAAGGAGACACACAAAAATGCAAACAAGCAGACCGAAACTCTCTCCCTCTCTCACCTCCCTCGCTCTCTCGCCCTCTAAAATTGAAATCAGCAGTAATTTTGTGTCTTCGGATGTTAAAGATTAATCATTTTAATTGTGAAAAAACAATTGCTGGAAGCAGAGTACCTCGCTAATTTGACTGTAATAATAAACTCATTTCATACTGTTGCAACATGAGCGTCAAAGCCAAGTATTGCCTGAGGTAATCAGCTAAAGTGAATGAATGTATTGTGTTTTCTGGGAAGGAATTCTGTCCTAATACAGCACGATGTCCGTCACAGAATCAGCTCTCATCAACCTTTGATGGACAGTGTCTTAACCCCCATCTCATTGCCTCTGCTATTCCTTCTGCCAGTATTGTCTCGGATTGTATTCCTCCTCCATCTGGTATAGGATTAGATTCATGCACATATATGCGCACGTGCGCACACACGCACACACACGCACACACACGCACGCACACACACACACACACACACACACACACACACACACAAACACATAAACACCCTAACTTGAGTTTAAAACAATATCTGCCAAATAGGATTTGGAAGAAATACACTTGACTTCCAAAACATATGCAGTTTTTGCATTTTTATTCACAAACTTTCATATGAGAATAGGGCAGCATGTGGCATCTAAACTAGTTAGTTAAGGGAAAAAAAAACACATAAATAATCAGTTTTCAAATTCACATATAGGGTTATCAGAGGATATTTGAAGTGTATCATTTGGTCTAAAACATGAATTATTAAGCCCTAAAAGACAATGTCTATAGCTCCAAAGGAAGCGTGAAATGAAATGAACATGAAGTTCTACATATAGATCAAATGGCATAAAGGGAATATCAGCCACTGTAATGATGTGTATGTTCACGTCTGTATGCTTTCTAATGGTTCCACTCTGACAGCAGCAGTCTTCATTGGAAAGACAGTCAGGTCTCTTGCTGCTCTGTTGCAGAGACATTTAACTAAAATATTCAGGAGAAAAGCACCTTAATTATACAGATGATGGAGTACAGGCCCTGAAGTCGTGTGTGTTTGTGTGTGTGTGTTTGAGTGTGACAGTATCACACAGCTTCCATAATAGCATCTAATTGGCCCGTGGCTCCGCAGATCTCTCACTCTCATTGGGCACATCTGTGTTGTCTAGACGGTTGCCACACTTTTTTCTGATGATACATATTTATACGTCAAGATATACAAACACATATTTATATATTTTTGCACCACATACATATGCAACAAACACATATGCATACATGCAAACACACAGACAAGTGTGCACAAACATTCACTCACCATACACATCCACACAAGGTTTGGTGTACTGTGCCAGACTTTTGTGTTTACTTCTGGTGCTGCGGGAGAGGAAGACGAGACAAAATGGGAGACACAGGAAATCAGAAAGCACAAACACACACACATACACACACATTTGCACACACTTGTTGCCTGCTCCCTGCCAAAGCTACTAAATGCGGTGTTCTTTTTTCATTAATCATGGCTGTTGGTGAGGTTACCTGAGCGACAGTCAAGCAGTTGGGCAGAAAAAAAAGGCAGCTGGAGCACTGAGTGACACTGAACAGCCTTGCGTACGCACTAATTATATTACATTAATATGATTATTTCAGCACCTACTCATTAAATTACAATTTCTCGGCCTACACAGAGCATTTTCATTAAGGGTATATTGGTGATTTATTTGTGAAGGGAAAGTGTATGGGGCTTTGACCCAGAAGTACGAAGCTACAGAACAACATGAGGATTAATGCACTCTGCAGATGGATGACGTAAAACATGTGCTGCTTTGAGACTGACCAGTTTTAAGCTAAAGCTAAAACAGAACAGGATGTAATGCAAACATCTTAATAGTAATGTCTTTGTCTACCATTGTAAACCAGCCGTATGTGGATTTCTGTGTTTCTGTCATCTGCTTCTAGTCACGCCTGCGGAGCCGAACAGTTTGGCAAGCCTGGTGAAAACCAAGGCTATGGGTGTGGCACACATCTACAAACTTAATCCCAACTGCATTTGTAAGACCTTCTGTTGAAACATCAGAGTGTGCTCGCTAAATCCTTGCTGGAGCCTCGCTGAAAATGATGTTTTGTTTGTAGCAACACTGTTAAGTGTTCTATGATGCACATTATAGAGATTACAAGCCCACTGGAAACATAGCTAAACATTTCTTACAATATAACTATTCATTAGTCAAACATCACGAGTCAAACCTTTCAACCACAAGGCATTTTAACTACTGGAACCTTAAAGTAATGTCAAGAAATGCTTTCCTTATTGTGTAATGGTTTTAAAATAGGACCATTACAAGCAGAGATAAACTTTTGTCATAGCAACCACAGCGTGTATTACATTAGATTTACTATCATCTTTAACTATACCATTGGCCAAAAAAGTATTAAATCCATACTTTTTACAGTACATATTTGGTTCTGCCTTGAGTGCAGTAATAAACAAGTATTTACAAGGAGTTTATGGAACATTAAAAAGCTTTATAGAAACTTAGAAAGTTCACTTGATTTTGTACATGGGTAAGGAAACCAAACTCTCAAATCACTCACGAGTAAAATGTTACAGGAAATGTTACAGCTACTGATGTGAGCAAGTGAACAATTCTATGTGTTTCTTAGACTGGGAATGATTATGTTTGCTCAGTTGAAAATAATCTCATCAACTCATAATAAGAGGTTGTCACATTAGTGATTATATATTGCTGACAATGCTCAAATTGCTTGCTCATCAAATAAACTTGCGCACTGGACAAAAATGTACGAAAATAAGAAACTTTATCAACTTTTTATTACCCACAGTGAGTCTGCTGGATGGGTTCATGCATTTCCAGCCACACCAGCTGTTACAATAACACGTAACAGCCGTCCAGTAATGTCTGAGTCTGTTAAACATGCTGTACAGTAAATGTATCTTAGCTGGAGCTCTTGAAGGCAACACTCGTCAACTTTACTTTTCCAGTCTAGGAATTCAACCAGTTTGGTTGCGAGATGGAGTGTTTTGACTCATATACAGTGATAAAGCAGATGAAAAAGTAGATTTAAAAAAAATTAAATTCAAATTAAATTAAATTAAAAAAATATATATATATATAACTTATCTAATAAAAGTAGATATTTTACATCCTAGTTTAATAATGAATGAAACCAACATTACTGGTCAAAACAATGCAATGACTCTATCATGGCTCATCATAAACACAGCTGCTCCCATAAAACTCAAACGGCACTTCATCATGGATCAGGTATGTTGCCATCCATTATCCCATTATTTGTCAGCGCAGTCTAAGTATGTATATCCTCTGGCACACATGGTTACCATCAGCACTACCCCGACCACAAAACCACAGTGTTAGTTTAATCTCTAAATACCATGTGTAATGGGCCGGTGTCATTATGTTACTTCGCTTTATGATACACACATAGTCCTCAAAACAGCACAGTGATGAGTGTGTGTTTGTACTATGTCCAACCGAAACACTGTAAAACCGAACGGTAAAACCCTCATCAGTTGTCGGAGTGGCTATCTTTCATGGGAAGAGTGTCTGATGCTCTTCCTGTCTTGTTTCAGACACTTTAAATGCATTCTAGAGAGGGTTTAAAATGCTTTTACTGACAAGCAGGCACAGGGCTTGAATGGTGCAAGCCTTGGTGCTTTTGTGTCAGGCTTGGGGAAGGTGGGGTTATGATGTGGCTAAAAAGCAGGGCCATTTTGGGTAAACTTATATTATCCCCTCTCTGTCTTTAACTGCCACTATCTATCGCTCTATGTTTCTCCAACTTTCTTTCTCTGCAACCAAGACTCATTCTGAGAACAGAGAGATCACCTCCATTTGTCTTCATTAGCATATTAGCTAACAGACCCTTTGCTGGAGCCCTTGGGAAACTGCTGTAATCGCTAAGATAGCTGTAGACTAAACCGCTGAAGGAATCTATAGAGCAGTGTGTACGCAGGTTTCGGTATTGGGGGGATTTCAGAGATGAACTTCACCTTGACTCTCATGCCTCTTGCCCCTCTCTTCTGTCTTATATCTCTGTGTGCGCACACTATACGTGAGTGAGCGCAGAAAGCATAGAGCAAACAACAGCCCCGAAAATGACTCCGAGCAGCCAGCTGTTTCTGAATCTCATCACAGTAATTTAACAACAAGTATAATTCTGGCACCAACCTCCTATGCCACAACGAACATTTCCATGAAAAAGAATCATCACACAACTTCCCCACCCTAGCTAGAAGAGCTAGCTGCTTATAAGGAGCATTTTTGAGTTTTCAGTTCACTCAGATGAATGTGGAAATGAATTATACTTGCACGCTGCTACCAGGGAGGAGAGGTTGTTTGATCCATTCTAATATATGGATGATTGCGGTACACTGTGATTCAAAGTATGAAGCATGCACTCATCCTCAAAAACACCCTATACAGTCCAACTGGCAGCTGAAATGCTCCTAATTGCAAGGCACAAACAAACACGGAGATTACAGAAACAGTGCCCAATTACGGGATATTTTTGCATTGCTTTCTGTGGTTCTATGGTTGATTAGCTGCCTATTCAGGTAAGCAGTTAGTATTGAGTACATCTGAAGTTCAGAGAGATCAAGTCAAATTTTGCTGTGAATTGAAAAGAATTTGCATGAGTTGTATCAATACAAACATGTATGCTTGGAGTGTTGTTTATATGAATTCAATAGTTAACTGAAAGTTCAAGGTTACCCTTTCTGTGTGCACCAGAGTGCTGTCTTCTTGCAGTTAACCGCATTCTTTCTATTGTCCAGTTGTCTCATTATTGTTTAAAGAAGAACATGGATAGGAAATCCACAATGAGAGATGACTAAGAATCTTGTACATAGTACACATAGTTTGCATTAGTCAACATACAGTATGAATGCTAAGATAAGTGCAACATTGCATCGTTGTTGACACAGAGGGCAAAAGCAGAGGATGTCAAGCAGAAACAAAAAAACACGGACAATGCTTATATTATTATGCATATGTTAGCACACAATATGCCACTTTGGCCTGGGGGTGTATTGTTTGCATGTACAATCCAACCAACATACACACGCATGCTTGTTAGACTGTCTAAAGTGCTGTGACACAGGCCCAGTGGCACAATTTCACTGACACTTAGCATCACGCCATCCTGTATCTCCACATGACCATTTTTTCCTGATCTTTACTTTTACAGCAGACAGCAGTACTCGGTGCAGTAGAAAAGCCCCATGTTGCCCAGTCAAGTGAAATGCTTCAAGAGACACAGTAGGATTCATAATTAGGAAAAAAACAAATTTATTTTAAGGCATGCTGTCACCAAATGAGGCTGGCCTTGAGCCAAACATGCTCATTCTTTTCACAGTCTGTACAACAATGCACATAACTATTGTTCCCTTTCTCAAGTGATTATCTCAGGCCAGTGGAGTGTCTAAGCAAGGGTGGCATTCACAAATAAAGACACAGTTTTTTACATTTTAGCTGATCTGTCACAGCAGACAAAGATACTCTGGTGCAAAGTTGCCAGTGTGAAAAGCTGTTTCTTAGCTTGACACAGGCTTCTCATCCATTTACCCCGGACCTAGAGAGACATGCAGTGCATCAGATGCCTTGTTTCATGGTACTGCCATTTCTGAGACATGCTTACCAATGCTTGTTTACACATTATATTTTTATGTTGCAAACGCCTTCATCATGAAAAAAAAAAAAAAGGTTTCAGATAGAACTGCAAAACACGAAAGTAGGCCTATGTATTCATAGTTGCCTGCTCTTAAGGAGGAAATAACATTTGTTTTAAATAAGCAAAATTAAATGATGAGAATAAGCCTTGAACACGTTGTATAGACAACTCCAGAACTCATATACTGTAGAGTGGCACATATAAGAAAATGGCATTCTACCAAAGTGAAGAGATTTAAAGAATATTAAAAGAGTTAAATATCATTAGCCTGTCTGGGGTGAGTGATGGAGTTTGTGGTGGACATGTCATCCCATTTCAGTTGTGGGTGCTGGCAATTTTCTCCTTAGCTACTTTTTTCTTCTTTTTTTCCTCCATTTCACACAATCATACCTTTATACCAGTATTTTTATTAGTTTTTGTTTATTTTATGTTTTTTAAATGCCAGCAATTCAAACACTTAATCATATGTAAGGCATACAAATATGTTTAAAACTTAAAAACTTCATCTTACTGGAACTATTCCTTAAGCTTATGTTTGGATTGCTGGATTGGGTTGCACCAGCTATTTATAAATCCATCATTAAGCTTCTGTGTCAAGTCCTTCCTAAGTTCTTAGTAGCTGCTATCTAGTTTCAGACTCGTAATTTACACCTTTTCAGACTTAAGGCATGTCAAAGCTAGTGAAGACTTTAGTTATGTGTGAATCGGTTGCCACAAAACACCTTTAGTGCTCGCCAATCAAAAGTATCAGCTATTAAAGAGAAAGTCACAGTAGCTTCAAAAGCTGTAGGATATCTTCTAAAATCGACTGTTTAGTGGCCCAAATGATACTTAACTCTAGATGTATGTAATGATGATAGTCATTCATGAATACATGGTGAATGTTTTTCATAGTTAGTAGTGTTCATGTTAAGAGTGAGGTAACTGATTAAGCTGACCCAACCAATGCGATTTCACAGTAATTTCAGTTATATTGTGAATTTGTAAAATATAATGGACATTTTTTCCAGTTTAAATCATTATAAAACAGCATTTTGATCAAGTGTCAGGTCAGACATGTCGTCCTCGGTACATAATTTACTCTTCAGTTTATACAAGGCAAATAGTAGCAATTTAGCAATAGTTCTGACATTTAGCTTGTTCAGGACATTACAGCTACACCTGGCAGTCTGTGATTATAAATGCTTAGTTACAACTAATCTGTTTTTACTTTTGTGATGCATAAATATACAATTAGTCACTTAGTCAATTAGTCAACGTTTGAATTGAAGAGCAACTGTTGCAGCTGGTGGTATGGCACTTCTGCTCCTGTCCTGTATACAGTGTGGTTGGAGGTGAAAGTGGTAAATTGAATGACCTAGAGAAATAGATGAGAAAAGATGAGAGACTGGCGGAGCTTGGTAGTCAGGTTGGCTTGGGACTTCTACACAGGAATGAGTGAACGTGATTAGAGGTACTGTTAGATCTAGCTGCAACGAACGCGCCGACAGTGCCATGCTGTCTGCCAGGGCACTCCTGCACCACTCAGATTCTGTTCATTTTGCCAACCCACCCAGGCTTGCACTTCCACTGTTCTCCTATCGCTCCTCTCTTCCTCTTCATCAACCTATCCATCCATCGGAGAGTGTGTGCTAGTGGCAGAACTAGTACTGTAATTGCACTGACTTAAGAAAGTTCTCAATTGACCTGTGTGGTTACGTGAAGAAGGGCAATGCCGCGCTTCTTTTTCCACACATGATCTCTCCTTTCTTTCTTTCCATCCCTCTCGCTGCTGTCTATATTTCAGAGCCAAGGCCTTTCCAGGCCCAAGCAGGTCAAAGAACTCAGCCACATATCAGACATCTCACTCTGACACATTATCCCTCCCTTTCTTCTTTTCTCTGCCAAACCCAGACCTCATCCCATCCCTATCAGTGATACCAAAGAGAGGTAGCAGAAGTCTTCAAGATGGATTATTTTACTTCTTAGTGAAGAAAAAAATCCTAAGTTGGACCATCGGGATAGGGCAGTACAGTTCTTTCCTGTGTCTTAAGTAACAGCAATCAGAGCAGTCTTGATAGCTATTGGCCTCACACAAATACTGTCAGTCAGACAAAGTAAAAACACCATCACTTGTGGTTCTTTGCACAAACATGCCTGCATATGTAAGTTTGATCAATCAGGGTCTTTTTCGAAGGCTGATACTAATGTCATTATCATTATGTTGGAATAGAAATCCATGTAAAACAGCATTTGAAACTCAAGATACTCCTAGATACTGCTACTACCTTTAATAATGACAGAATCAGTTGAGATAATTTTATACATGCAGATTGAATCTGTTTTCAAATCAATTCAGGTTAAGCTCCACTGTAACCACCGTAATATCTAACAATTATAAACTCACAGGTACACAACAGTATACAGGTACTGGTTTTTTTTTTTATTAAAATGTAAATTTGGCCAGATGTATTGGCAAACAGATTTGCTGGCCTAAACCAGTTACAAAAACACACGCAGCCAGACTGCCGGAACAGTGGGCCAGACAGACAGCTTTCAGATACAAGATACATCCAGACTCCCACCTTCACACATCATGGCCATTTATGTTCTGTTTGTTTCTCTCTGATCACCTGTAGATTTACAGCAGACCACCTTGCGAGGCTCACAAAACAAACAGAAACACATTCAAACACACACACACACACACACACACACACACACACACACACACACACACACACACACACACACACACACACACACACACACACACACACACAAAAAACCCAGCTGGAAGTCAGCAGACATCCAGTAAAAGAAGTCACAGATTTATGTCTAAACACAGAGGAACAAATTAAAAGAATCATCAAAACTAATCAGGAACGGCAGCTCAATACAACGGAGGCTGGGCAAGCATAAGGAATATGTCCATGAATTGACAAGGATGCAGCTACATCCTCTGATTACAATAGCAGACTGCCATACTGTATACAATCTGTTTCACTGTTAGTCTCAGTTCAGTGTACCAATGTTTAACTTCAAGATGAACAATGACTTACATGGGAAATAGGTGAACAATGTTTCACTGACATTGAAAACATTCACTGGAAACATTCAGATGGTGTTTTGGCTAGAACTAGTGCAGAAGACTGATCTTGATTTTGTTCTCACAGTGCAAAAGCACACCAAGCATGTCCAAGCTGCAAACTAAAACTGCTGATGTTTTTAAAGATAATATTTAAAGTATCATGTTTACGCACTTCAGTCACTGGCCAAAAATAAATTTAATAAATGGCCCTAACATTAGATGTTGTATTATACTTTAGCAATACTTCAGAGGAAGTAATTCAAGGGATTATGGGGTAGCATGGAGTGGAAACACTACAGAGGGAGTTAAAGCTTTTATAAGGGGTTTTCTATTATACTGTAAAGTATGCCTAATTCCACTCTATCTTAAAAGTCTTCTTTAAAGCGGTTATGATCAATATTATTATAATGATAGTGTATCAAATGAAAAGTCAAATGAAGTGATGAGCCTAGAGAGAATTCTCACCCGAATCTGCGGCTCTCCTCTGCTCTGTGGAGCTTTTTAGTGAGTTTCAGCTCATTCTTTACCTGTCCGGCCCACAATTTCACTGCTTTGGTTCATTTTCCCTCCTCTCATAGTGATGGTTTCAGTGAAACAGATCTTAAATCCACTGTACACTACCTGTTCAGCTCCAAACAGCAGACAGATTAAGCTAGTGACCAGCTAGTGAACACAGTGGAGCATTTAGCAGCTAATGAGCCAGATATTTCCTTCAGGTGTTGGTGGAAACCAAACCAGAGTTAAAAGAAAGTAAATATTGGACTTACATTCATCAGGTGGCCAGACACATGACTCAAAAATGAATGATAATTTGGCTCCATAACTGCTGAATGTGCATTAAAGCAGATGTTTGCTTACGAGTTCACTATATCAACTTAAAAGGTGATAAGTTAATGATGTGTTTACAACTTGTCTCTGTTGCCATCATGTGGCCAAAAAAATCAGTTATTGCAGGTTTAAAGTAATACTCTATGATTCATTGCAAACAGAGTAAACCATATGTAAACCATACAGTATGTATACTGTATTTGTTGTAAGTAATTAAAAGAATTAAAAAGAAATGGAAACATGCAACAGCAAGACCATTTTCATACACCTTCTGCTAAACTGTGTGATTTATACAGATACATTAAAATTCCTTACAACTCACATATTGACTGACACTCTGTACTGAAGTGCCAGTTTGTAGCATCAGTGTAGAAAGGGATGGGGTTTTTTTTGTTATTTTTAAAAATGTTTTGAACCACCTTCAATTTGAATTTAATCATCCTACTCACTTACTGAGGGCAGTCATTACTAATTGTTTTTCAGAAAAAATAAGGAATAGTGCCATTTATACCATTTTTAATTGTGGAGACAATTACTAATGGCCAAATAATTAAGCTACCATTAAATTATAATGCAAAGATAAAGAACGGGTCAGCAGAACTATTTTGACAGTGAACGGTCTCGAATGTCACCATGATAATTATAATCAAGTCTTTACTTTACAAATATAGTCATAGTGTGAAGCTAAATTATAGGCCATGAGTTTTTTGACATACAATCAGTGCCTTTTTTTTCCTAATTATATAATAATTCTAACAATAATAATAATAATAACAAGCAATTGTTTTGCAAGAGACCGTAAAATCTTTTACAGGAGACTGCAAAAGCAACCCACCAGGAAAACAGGCCTGAATTTTTATTTTATTTTATTGAACTGCTGGTTATAAAATTACAAGTTCTCACAAAATATCACTTCATGAAAGAGGAATTAGCAGTGGCCAGGATAGTAAGTCTAGCAGCATTTCTCTGCTGAAGTTAAACAAAGGGCAACACAGACCTCTGTTTGATTGTCTGATTGTCAGGGGCTTTTCACCACTTTACTACTCTAGTAACAGCACTTCTGAGGGGGTATACTTTATATTGGCCTCAAGGTGCACAAGTTTAGGAAGTCAGAAATAAAATAGGGTCAGAACCTACCGATAGTTTAATAGTAATTAACACAATATAGTAATTAAGTGTTGCCAGAATTACAGCATATACACGACTGGTGTATATTTTCCTCTGGAAATCCCAATTACACTGCGGTCTGCTGTATCCTGTGGAGATGGAGGTGTTGGTAAGACATGATTTAAGCAGGAACAGTGAATTGCAGCCATATGAAGGACTCTCTGTAATGTGAAGGTCATTAATTAAGTAATTCTCATTGTTAGTGGGCTTCAAACACGTTGAAGACAGATGTCCTCGGTCTCAGCCAGTTACTGGCATCACAAACTGCCGGTAATAAAATAAAGTCACAGTAACTGTACTGTAAACCAAATGTCTGTGGTGGACTTACTCACACACACACACAGGCACACACACACACACACACACATACAAACACATTAATACATCGTGGTGGTGCAGCTACTCACTCTCCATAAAGCAGCAATGTTTGCTCGAGGAACCGCACAAAGTAAATTAACTTAAATTCCTCTGTGTGTTTGTCTCTCTGTCACACACACATCGATAATGCACACATTCAAAAACATAAATCACTTCAGGGGATATATCTACAGAGTCTGTCAAAAAGAAATTTCTTGTTTTCTCTCCTAAAATGACAATAAAGCATCCCAAAGAGAACACATGAAAAAAAAGAGTCAGTAAGACAAGCAAATCTCACTGTCAGCAGGCTTAAACGAGCAGTAGACCATAGACGGACTCACCGGGCTAAGTCACTGCCAGGGTATCAAATTAACTTGGCATTTTTAGTAGGCTTGTTTGTTAAAGGTTTGTTAATGCTTTACATGTTACATTATGTACAGTACAATGAACAATACAGTCTGCAACCTAAAAGCTCACAATTAAAAAAATGTCATCACCAATAATGATCAGATCACACAAGAAATTGGCTTGGCGAGAATCCTTCAGATGTTGCAATTACTGTATTACTAGTATAGCTACTTTAGCATTACCAGCTACTGCATGACTTCTTTATTCTGGATTTTATACAGTTTGGTTTCAGTGAAATGATACTGTGGCTTTCCTCCTTTTGGACTTTGCATCATGATCACCCTTTAGAGGTCAAGAATGTGAATATGGACATTTTCCCTGCTACATCAGAAACTGAGGTGTGTTCTGTTTGTATTCTTCCCCCAGCTCCGCCATCGGGCAAATTTTGTCAGAGAAGTAATCACTGCCTGACATTACTGCTGTGTTTTCTGCATTATTACATCTGCCGTTATGACGAGAGAAAGCAAACCAAAAATGACACCCACTAGGATCTGGAGTCTCCCATGGACAATTAAATGCCAATGTGCACTGACAGCCATTTATTCTATAAATGTAAAGTGATGATAAAAATCTGATTGGGGTGTTTAATATTGAACAGACTATTTACCAATGTCACATGGACCAAAATAGAGGCATGTCCCTTTTTTATTCATTTATTTATTCATGTTTAATAAAATCATGTGAAAGTCAATTCTGCAGTTTTTTTTTTGTTTTGTTTTTTTTCTTTTGTTTTTTGCTGTAAATACAAGGACAGATATCAACGTTTTGAAGTACAGGCCTGAAGAATGTCAAAGTTTGCTTGCTGACCTACGGAAGAAGAAGCACATCACTCTGGGTTTCACTGGAGAGGTCGTTTCCCATGATGTTGTAAATGGTGTCACAGGCTTTCGCAGCCTGCCAAGAGTAAAACTCTCAAAGACATTGAAAAGTATTTTTAAAACAATCAATATTTGTATAACTGTAAATCCAAACCAGAAAAATGTTTCATGAAATATAATGAATGCTAGAGCTATAGCCTGCGCTTTTTTTTTTCAAGGTGCAGACCAGCTGGAGTCATTGAGGCCACTTGCCATCAGTGAACCAACTTGGAAAGGAGTACATCCTGTTTTCCAGACAAAAATAGTATTGAGTTGTTCCCCCAACAGGCCTTTCCTCAGCTGGGGCTAGCTTAAGTCATTACACAGTTTGAGGACGATGATGTCTCCCCTGGAGGTGGTAAAGAGGTAAATTGGAACTGAAGTGAGGGGTTCTGTGTCCACTGTGCAGAGCAGGGCCCGGACGAACCCTGGGGTCTTCAGGCCCCTCGTTAGCGGACTGGCCTACATGTTTTCATTTGCTGGCAAACTGCAGGAGGTCAATTGCTACCAAATTACCAGCTTTGGCTGGGAAAACAGCGTGCAGATAATTAGTTCACTCTGCCTGTCCACACGATTAAGTTTTCTGAAAAACAGTCGAAGAGATGATTCAGGGCTGCAGTGCTGCAATTAGACCGACATTAGTCCAGCATTTGTGCCTGTATTTGTATCTGTGTTTGAAATACAAGTGGGAAGCAAAGAAAAATGCTGATCATTGTTTAGCAGACAAAAAAACATCATGTGACTCATGCAACGGTAACGCTGACACAAAATCTATACTAAATTTTAGCTTTTTAGCTACTAATAGGTTGCCTTCAGCTAGACATTTTACAAGAAATAGATAAGAAATAGAAATCTGACATACATTTCTCCAGTTTCACTTGCATATCAGAGGTGCACTTTTTATCTTGCTCAAAACTAACAAAACTAAACATCTTTCAGTGCAGCTGTGGTGAAAAAGAACTCATTGAGCGTTATTAAGTAATTCTTGTTTTGAATAACGGTCTGTAAAAGCGATAGTTTCATCAATTTCTCAGACAAAGGATACATTTTTGGATTTTCGGGACCTGATGTATGACAAATACAGCCACACAGTGAGATAGAGGCATGGAGGAGGAGAAAAATTTATATTTCTCACAATGATAAATATGATAAGAGTTTTATCGACAGTGTTCAATAATAAGCATCACTCAAAGCTGCTTTGAAATTACGCACAAATCGAGATGAAAGGGAGAAAAAGAGAAGTTGAAAGAACAGAACAGAATAGTGGATTTATATCGAAAGAGTTTAGGAGGAGACTCTTTACTAAGCAAGAAAAAAAATATTTTTGGAGGAAATATAAAGGTGACTCAGTGTCACTTCATATCAAGAAAGGTCCAGGGCTCGAATTTACCAGCTGGCTGGAGCCTTTCTGTGTGTTTCTCCTCATGTCAATGAGGTTTCTAGGTGTGAATTGATTTACTTTGTATTATAGATCTACTAACACCACTTTTAAAAAATTATAAAGGGCCGGGATCTTGTGAAAAGCTCCTTGCAAAGTGAATGGGGTGGCCCAAAATTAATTCAATGGGGAAAGAAAAGGAAATATAATTTGGGACAAGTGAGCTTGCCTTTGCATGGCCTTATGTAAATAATTAACTAAGGGGAATTTTGAACAACTCTAAAATCGCACTGAATTTGACCCTTTTCTTCTTCAAGAGTAACTAAAATAATTAAATTAGACGATAGCACTACCTGAGAACAATAGAGTGAGGCTCACCAACCTGACAAAATAAAAAGGGGTACTGTATATTTAGTGTAATTCAGTAAGAAAACCAACTGTATCTCAACTTGATGTCTGTGGTAATAGTTAAAACAGAAACTTAATCAAATTACATTAGCTTCATTTTTCTACAACTGTTTTTCATTTACTCCCCCTCTTCTCTCCACTTATTATAATTACCCCCTTTCATTTCACATTCACAGTCTTCCCTTTCACACTGATTTTTTTCTTTGTGTTATTTTACATTTCTCGGTTACTTCAAGTCTGTTACACTACCTCATATTATATGCGTGCGTGTGTGTGTGTGTGTGTGTGTGTGTGTGTGTGTGTGTGTGTGTGTGTGTGTGTGTGTGTGTCTGTCTTGACTGTCTGCCACTACAGATACATTTATCTCACTGTACAGTACATAAATTATGTATCGTATCAGGCGTCTGTAGCAGGTCAAACCAAAGAGAAATCTGAAGAACATATTGTATTAGTCAGTAAAACTGTTTCCTTTTACTGAATACATTTGCATTACATTTACAGATTTAAGCACAAACACTGCACATAAAATTGAAAATAAATACCTAAAATAATCTGTTTACAATTCTGTTGGTCATTTTCAAAGCTTTCATTAGGTCTTCGTATGAGACAAAAACAAATGTTGACATTTGAAATGGAATAGATAATGGAATAATGGCAATGTGGAAGCAACACTGACAGGCGCTCTAAGCAAACTCGTTATCTCCAATTATCTGTGGTATATAATCCATGGGGCAAATAGAAAATAATATTTGGGCTGTGGACACAAGGATTTCCTCTTGCATGTGTGGAGACAGGGATGCAAACACAGTTATCTGCTGCACATGAACCTAGCTGCAGGCAAACTGCTCAGCTTTTTAGGCTGGACTGACCATTGCCCATGCAGCACACTCAGGCCAACAGACATCACAAACACACCAGCACCCACACGCATGCACAAAAGGATTGCATGCATGCTCTGAGTGCGCAAACACGTTGAATGGGGAGACTCATGCATGTATGCAGGACAGGCGCACAGGGACATAACACGGCACGTAGTTTGTCATCCTATTATCTGACCCTCTCTAGCTATCTCCATCATACAGACCTCCTCTGACCCCAGGGGTCAAAGCAGGGTGTGTGTCCTCCCCCACAATGACCTTTGTTGAGGTTAGCAGGGGAGACCCCCAGGGAGGATCTCCAGTATGGGATAGAGCCACACACACACAAATACATACTACACTCAGCTAACTCTGAAATAAATAGGCTATATACATATGAACGATCAGGTTAACCCTAGTTGCAAATTAGTGAGTAATAATTATATGAAAATAAGTATTTTTCTTCTCATGTATTCCTACATATACTGAACATACCTTGTCACTTAGATACACACTCTCTCAAACCTACAGTACCAGTCAATACATACGGACGTAAATGCATGTACTGTATATGCACATACACATAGTCAATTTAAAATGTTTGGTTGTTTTAATCTGTATCTGATTATTAAGATGTTTTAGCCACAATTTAAAAAACCAACCCTGGACATGGGCTGTAAATTTGCTTCAGATAAAGGGCCTATATACATTACATCTGTTGAATTGCTTCTTCCAATTAAATTTTGTCTGTACCGCCTGCACCGTTAAATAAACAAACAAATAAAATTAAACCGGTCAACCACAAGATCATCATAAAAACGAACAAAACAAAAAAATCTGCCGTAGCCTTTGTCTTGAGTGAACTTCAGCTATTTTTGATGTTGTTTAGGGACACCACAACCAACAGCACGGTGACCTGGTTATACTATTTAGTTACAGTTACAGTTATTTATTGTAATATCGGGACTATTTTGAAGATAAAGAGACGGCTTTCCACTCAAGAGCCAAATTGATTTATTTTGTCATGCTGAGACAATTAACTGCTCTACACCTATATCTGCACCTATTAAAATGAAAACACCCTAAAAGATCAACACTATCAGACTGCATCACTCCTCTATACTTGTACATCACCAGGCTATGTCATTTTCCGAAATAAAGTTTATTTATTGTTTTTTTGGGGGGTTTTTTATGGACAATCACCCCCTCCTTCGCTCATTCATTACTGCCTGCATAATAAAC
This sequence comes from Xiphias gladius, assembly GCF_016859285.1. Taxonomy (NCBI): domain Eukaryota; kingdom Metazoa; phylum Chordata; class Actinopteri; order Istiophoriformes; family Xiphiidae; genus Xiphias; species Xiphias gladius. The sequence goes on from NC_053415.1 coordinate 10,501,324, forward strand.
ACCTAATGGTTCAGTTTATTCAGTGTTGGGCAGTAAACTGAGATTTCAGGCACATATGAATCATATTCTTTTTATGTTACATTGTTATGACCAGCACAGTGTAGTATAATTTTGTAAAGGATTTATTTGATGACATCCGCTCAATATTTGTGACATTTGAAAAATAACTATTACTTAAACAGTTAAAATTATTTCAATAGTTATTTTCCCAAACAGTTTTCAACTCTGAGATTTAGTTGAAAGCTCCAAACAGTAGCAGTGCACCTTTGATCTATGAGAATATTTTGAGACATAAACTCCAATATAAGACTCTTGTCCAGTTTGCAGAACACAAAGACTTCCATTCTCACTGTGCAAATCTGGGGACATTTTTGGCCAAATCTCCTCTCTATCAGGGATTGGCTTCCAGTTAATCCACCTATTGTTATTCATTAGGCCTGTCTCTTATCGCAACTTCATCTGTGACCTTTGACTCTTCTGTCAAGATAGATTAGCTCATTGACTCTGATTAGGACATCATCTGTCCCACCTCGAGGGTCAAGTTCATTATGCACTATCCTAATTACAGATTTACCTTGTTTAATTGGATGTGTCTGGCCGAGCTAACAAGGGTCATCTGAAGATGGATTAACAGTTAAAGATTCAAATAAGAAAACCAAATCTTAAAAAATTAAGCGGAATTCATGAAAAAAAATCACATGGGTCGGTATGGCTTTGCTGATATCAGCAATACTGTGCTTAGAGGACAAGAATGACATTTCAGCTCGCAATAAGTAAGTCTCCACAGAGCTCCACTGGGTCTAAATGAGTGTCATTGTGAGACATTTCCTGAGACCAATCACCAAAATAATTGAACCTTTCATCCAAATGCTTCACCCTGGTTTTGTCATCTATTTCCAATTCCAGTTGCAAAGGCTCCCTTTATCTAGACTTGGTAGATGTGAGCGGTGGCTATAACTCAAGGAGATGGAGTGAGAGGGAGAAGAAGAGGAAAGGAGAGGGGCCCTTGCATGAACAGTAAAATGAAATATACACCTGACATTCAGAAAGGCCCATTTCTTTTCTTTTTTCTTTTTTCTTTTTTTTTTGAATGTGACTGGTAGAAATGGAATATATGATGAGGCTATATTTAGGGCTTGATAACATGACCGCACTGAGTAATGAAACAGCGAAGGTGGAGATTCATTACCTCCCACATTATGATTTAATCAAACCGCACAAAATTATATTAATTTTTCTCTGACATAGGGCTCCTTTATATCTGGCTTTTTCCCCCTTGAGCCTGCATGAGGTCAGTGGTGTGGTGTTGTGGAGGAACTCTTGCACCGATGGCTAAAGGTCAGCAGGAGGGAAAGAGGGATCTTTAAATGGATATGGTGATTGAATTTTAGTACCCAAAGTGTTGTTAAACCAATATTAGTTTGCCTAATCATTGGGACGTGTCAGCCTTTCATTACAAAATCAGACATCAGCCATTTAATACCATCAACCTGAGGCTTTAAATAATTGAACCTATACAATTTAATTATTGAATGAATAAAGAAAAGGGCTGTATAGGAAGTCCTAAACCTGTATTCTGAACTAATTCCTCGCAAGCATGTAAGAAAGAAAGACCCCATCCACCTTTCTACTATTACGATCAAGTTTCGAAACCTCGTGTTGGTCAGAAATCAGATTTTTTTCAGCCAACTCTATGTAAGCTATGTCTGCTCTGTTTTAAATCATCTACACAGACATACAGTATATTAGATATGTATAGACATGAACATGAACCTAGCTAGTCAGTAGCTCCTTACACAGGTCAGCAGGGCAAAAAGAGGGAAATAGCTGGAAAATGGGTCTCACCTGTGAATGTGCTTAAAGATTTCATTTTTGTCCCGGTACATTTTTCTGAGACTGCTTGGTTTTACTTTAATTTGGCAGCAGATTTTGTGGATGTCAACAACAAGTCGTAGATTAGAATTAGCCTGATAGTTACATTGAATTGATGTTCTGTGAAATTGTCTGAAATTGTGTTCTTGCAAGCTAATTTCTAATCTCGGGCGGTATTTTGTTTTGTTTTGTCCTTACCAGTCAGTAGAGAGTGACATTTCAAACCTGTTTTCTACCAATGAAAATATAGACATGTCTACAACAATAACCACTTGGTTACGGTTAGGAAATTAACACGGTGACGGCTGACAGAAACTCATGCTGACTCTTTGTAGGAAAAAGGGGAAACCAAGAGCAGTCCCCTGTGTTAAAAGTCTCGTGTTTTGTTGTCCCTTCAATCCACCCCGACCTTCTTTGTCTTGACTTTGTCGCTCTATAACAACATGACCCAAATTCCACCTTGGCTCCAGATGGACAAGAATCACACAAGTAGGTCCTACAGCTGCTACAGGGCTTTGTCACTTGAACGTAAACATTAATCATAGTGGGGAATTGCAGAAAATGACTGATACTTTTGTTTTATCTTAGGAGAACAGTCTCACTTGTACAGTTGTATCAATCTCATCCACACTTGTCACATTTTTCTGTCATTATCTTTTTATGAATGTAGCAACGTAGCTAGCTAGCTGGGTAGGAAGATGACATCCCCATTCTTTATCTTGCCAACTAAATTATTTAAATGTCTCCAAGTACAGATACAGTGCATCCTTAAGGTCACAAGTAAGACAGCAAAAGTCTATTAGACAAGTACAAAAGTACTTTGGTTGAACTAAGTAAACTCCATCTACTGATGAAGATCACATGATACAATCGAAAGTTTCAGAACTGCTACAAAACGGACCTGGGGAATTACATTGTTTTGTCTATTACTGCTTCTAAGGTCTGCCTTTCCATTCAGTCACAAAGACACTGTGATATATTTTGGATGATTTTCTTGAAATATATTTTGTGTTTCAAAATCACCTGAAGATCACGGACAAAATATTGTCACAGTATCATATCACAAGTTACCCTCTGATTCCAAGCCATATACAGTATGTGTGTATTAGCCTGTCTCCATGTGCCAAGTAAATTTATCTGCCAAAGAAGATTGTTTGTTAATACCACTGACCCTGTTATGCTTGCTGCAACTGCAATACCTCATTGAGATGCACACTTTGCAAGGTAAACAGCGTTCTAAAGGATCCTAAATGAGGTAATCCAGCAGCGGCCTCTCCTCCTCTTGCCCCAGGCAGGGTTTTGAATGCGAGAACTGTTACACACCCTCTTTTATGTTAATCTGCTCCTCTAGCTGCAAAATAAGAACCACATGTTTGGCAGAAAGTGCTTCAGAGTCCACTGACAGACTGGTCTTTCATTGAGTGGATGCTGTAGGCCCTGGCAGGGACATGATGAGACTGTATGAAAGGCTGGGACAGACAATATTACTTCAAAAGACCTACCAAGATATTGAAAGATGTGGTTATTTAATACACTTGACATTTGGCAAACTTGTTTACAAATAGGACCAGCTCTGCAGAGATCGAAACAAAGCTATGAGAACCTACACAGTGTTGCCTCTTTCTCGGTCACCTATCCACTCTTACACACCTACTCACACACACTCTCTCCATCTGTCTGTCTTGTCCTGATTGCATTTAACTGAATCACATGTAACACACGTACACCTTGATTTTATATGCTTTAGGCTGACTGACAACTGAATGGATTTGCATACTATGACTCTTTAGGCACTGTTTAAACATGTAATTTGGAGGTTTGAAAGTAATCATGGATGTGGACAAAACTGATCCAGCTGAATGCTCACAGTTTCTGTCTCCTCATACACACACTCACACACCTAAACACAAACACGCACTTTGTTAGTGTCCAAACTAAGTCTAAGGAAGAGGTTTGAATGAGCTGCCTCTCCATGGACAGTGGGTGGATTCAATTATTCCACACATCTTGTTATAAATGAAGAGAGAAAAGAAGGAAGAAAAATAGCCAATATCACCAATAAAATACTGAATAAGAATGAAAAAGAAACTTAGAACTTGATGGTGGCTGTCATTGAGATCAAGCAATTCCTGACAGATTTTGACTGGAAACCTATGAAAAAGTATATCATCAGAGGTTCAGAAGTTCAGGAGCAATCCGAGGGCTCTAAAGTTCTGAGCTCTTTTCTCCTCATACAAACACTGACACACAATGTCTTGATGTCCAAAACCAAATCTATGGTAGGGCAGTAAAGCCCCTCCCAAATTGGTGGTGTTAGCTTGGCTTGAAGTCTGGACAGTGGGTGTGCTGGTCCACCATTCTGAGACTGTCCACCCAAGAAAAAGGGGAGCATCAGTTGTGTCAGTAAATTCTCCAAAAAAACGAATATATACACAGCATATATATAATACATACATATATATATATATATATATATATATATACACTATATATACACCAATGAGCCACAACATTAAAACCAGTTACTGGTTTTAATGTTGTGGCTGATCCCTGAATTTGTGTAACTAAGCAACAAACAAAACCAACAAGGGGGAACGCTATTCATTTCCTGCCTTACAGTATACATTGGTATCTTTTAAGCATGACCGTGGTCGTTTTTTAACCTTAGCCAAGTCTTGTAACAATGTAGCAATGTCATTATTACCAGCAATTTTTGTCTCACAGAAATTCATTGCATTTGAAAGTTTGGGTGTGATGCGAGGATTTTAGGGCCTTCAAGGGAAGTGGCAACCCTGACTCTGAGTCTTTCATTAAAGCCACTTTTCTCCTTGTCCCTCCATCTCACTCTGTGTCTCAGAGCTTTTATAAGAACCAGCTCTTCCTTCTGGTCAAAGCATGGATTTGCTGTCCACCTGTCCATTACAATGCAGCCTTCTACAAGCAACTATAAGCTCCAAGATGTGTTATTCTAATTAAATCTATAGTGTAGTTTACTTCTTTGACACCCCATTCTCGAAGTTATCCATCTTGCCCTCGAAAGAGAGTGGTATTCACTCTGTGTAATTGAAAGATTTCCCTGGAAGTGCTCCAGGCTTTAATGTGTCTGGTATTTGCAGCTCAGGGCTGTTTGCCTATTTCTTTTGCACTTCTAATACATTATCCATCTTGTTGTGATTCATAGTAGCAATTGATCTTTCAAAATGGAAATCAAATGGCTGTTAGTTATTGTTTCGCTGAACGCTGTGCACTTGCCGTATACATTTAATTACTAAAAATTGGGGGGAAAAACGTTATTTTATTTTAGTTATGTGTGTTCTTAAAGCAGCATTAGTAGCTTTTATTGTAACTGTTTTATAAGTAAGGTATTAAAGTTTTTTTTATCTTGATTTATTAATTTTTCTTGATTGAATAGGAGCGGTATTTCAATTAGTCTATTAGCTTTATTTCATTTGAAACATATGGTTGGAACAAAACAAATTTGTCATCCTCAGCAACCAATTCTACAAATTCCGACAGCTAATCACTGTCTGTGTTGTGAACCACCAATCAACTGTACGAAACAGAAGAATGACAAATTCCTTTCCAGGTAATTATGAGATATTTAGTCTCTTATATCTCAGTTTAAACAGAATGTACCTGTTCAGTGATGCACAAGAGAGGGCAACACAGCGCAACCTGATCCCTACTGTAGGTTTACTTAACCAGCACAATAAACATTGTGTAATTATACCTATTTTCATGTTATATTACCATCTGTAACACTCATACAGGCTTTCCTTAGTCCTCTCACCTAAAATTATTACCAGACCAAATAGACACATTCAAAGGAGAAAGCCAATACTGTTTGTTTAGCCCCGGACCAACCATTGCCTATTCTCTCTACACCGAGCATACAGCCACATGAGAAAGGAGTGGGAGCTAATGGGGAAAGGGATCACCGACGTGAGAGGGCAGCGGTGGGCTGAGATTATACATGTGTAAACCATTTCACAGAAACACGCCATGGGAAATATCTACCTTCCTCTCAGCTCCTATTTCCATAAGATTAATACAGGGAGAAATAATAACAAAACTGCAGCACTTGTTAATTGGGTCATATTTCAACACTTGCACAAACCAGTCTTTTGATTATATTAAAATGAATGAAATGTTTTTCTTATAGCTTGACAAGGTAGGGGCTCCCCCATGTGCACAAACGTGCACACACACACACAAACAAAAGAAGCTTGGGGGTGAAAAAGTGTGTATTTGGGCCAAAACAACCTGCTCAAGCTTTACACGAGCCTAAATCCAGTCCACAGAGAGGTTTGGAAAAGTCTTTACATCTTTGTGGGAATGTACAATAGAAGGTGGAGTGGATCACTTGCTCATTTCCTCTTCCTGTTTCTTTTCCTTAGGTGTAAGAGTGTGTATATGTGTGTCAGACTACGTCCCTGTCCCAGCCTGGGTAGTGGTCATTAACAACGGAGGGCGTTATTGAACGTCTCAGTGGTCATTTCCCTTCCTAATACCGGCATTTACCAGTTGAGCCTTTAATTTCCACTCCTTAGACAAATACACACACACACACACACACACACACACACACACACACACACACACACACACACACACACACACACACACACACATACACACACACACACACACACACACACACACACACACATACACACAGAGTAAGAGAGAGAGAGAGAGAGAGAAAACTGCCTTTCTATCAATTACACAGAATAAGCAAATTGTTATGATAAGTTCATGATTTCACACGTTTTAAAATTCCTCACAAAAAAAGTTCACTTTTTATCCACTGGTTGGAAGGTGTTCTTTCAAGGAAAGTTTGGCACAAATGTGAGAACATGAGTGATTAAAGTCCATTAATCCATCCAGCCATGCAATTACTAACCAGTGAGCCATTCTGCCACCTATAAACTGAAGTTAAGTTATAACCCTTAAGATTTTCATCATATCAGTGCCCGTTTTTAATACTAATTATGGCCAGCCATTTATTCTACTATAGCCATTACATGTATTTGCACTCATTTATTACCTCGGTATGTAGTAGTTTGCATTATCAGTGCTAGAGTCCATTCCCTAAGTCCATTCAAATGGCAAGCACATGCACAAGGGAGTCACAGGAAGCAACACATGCACATACTGGGTAAAAACTGGGAGACAAGAGCCTCCTCTGCCATTAATGTCTTAGCTCAGGGATTAAAATACTGTAACGTAGTTGTTATGCTGGGGCATAGTTTGAGGTTCTGGAATCCAAGGGTCAGTCCCATCTGAAGCCCCCTCGCACAAACAAAAGCCCTAAACTCCCATTAGCCATGCAAATCCAATCTGTGAGTGTTGATTGTCTAAGGGAGAGAAAGAAGCTGGGAGTCTTAACCAGGATCCTGTTCAGCCTTTACCCTTTCTTTGCCTCTCTTTCTCTGTCTCTCCCCTTTTCTGTAACCCTGTATTGCTCATCTCCTACATTGCGGGTGTCTTTGTACGTTGCTCCCCTCACTGTAGCCTGGTTTAACCAAAGACATTGTCCTGGCTACTTAAGTAATTTCTCTCCCTGCCACTGTCACACAATGCCTCCCTACCAACAACTGTGTTACGGCTGCTCAACTGTACAGGCGCTGCTATGCCAGTGAAGATTGAGACCATCCTAAAGGAATTAGGCACACACTCACACACACACACACACACACACACACACAAACACAACAACAACAACAAGTGCCACCTGCACGCACACAAGATGCACACATATAAACACACAAAGAAAAGCACACTCTTAGTGCCAAGGGAATCGTTGGATTTGCATCTCATTTCACCGGTGTGTGTGCATTAGTTTTAGTGTGTGTGATTTTTTATAGCTCTTTGAATACCTTGGTGGCACACAAAGGCTTTCTCTCTATCTGGAAAGGCCTGCACCATTGCAATAGGGAACAGATTTAGATGCGCAGTGACAGCTTAATAAACTGGATGTCTTTGGATGCCTCCATCTGCAGGGGAGGTGTCTGGGTGGCTCAGGGAGCTGCTCAAGATGCATCAATAGGAGGAGGATCTTTCTCTGGTGGTGCTAAGGCCTACACAAAGCCCACACTGGCTGACCTACAAAATGGTGGTCAAGATGGGGCTTTATGTTCAAGGGCTGAAAGGGAGGAGAGGTCTGATTAGTAGGTTAGGGAGAGTTCAGTGGCTCTGTAAGGCTCTGGAAGACCTGCCGACTGGGGTTTGAATAGACCTGGTGGCATGGTAAACAGGCTGAATAGGAATCCAAGGCGAGGGGAGGGGAGCAATAGTGCTAGATGGGAGGGGAAACGCTTGTCTGGGTTCAGGGAACCCTCACAGGAGCTGTGTAGAGGGCACTGGCCCTGAGTCTAGGACTCATTGAGGCTGGTGCTCTGCGAGAATGGGGTCCACGGCATGGTGTTAAACCAATCCCACTTCACAGCTAACCTCCCATTTATTCACATCAAAGCATAAGAGCTCATGATCATAAGAGCCTTGGAGCAAACTCAGATAGTTGTGAATCATTTTTTTATTACACTAAGAAACTAAAAAAACAGGAGCACGAAAGAAAACCTCCATATCAAATGTGAACACCTTGTCTCAATATTTTACATCTATTCTGCGTATGATTAAGGTGCTAACCAAGTATGGACATTAGAGAAACCCAACCAAAAAACCATCAACAGTGTTGGGATTTTATAAACTGCTCAAACTATTGTTCATTGCCAACCAATTTGCCTAATTCTCCTGAATTAAACCTCTTTGTCTCTTTCCATCCCTCTCTGTCTCACACACACTTTTATTCGTCCATCTGCCGACATTTCATCAGTACTGTACACATCTATGGTTTTGTTTTTGCCATTGTTCTACAAAAATTGGTTTGGGACTCTCGGGGTGCCATTTGAGTCCTATGCAATGTAGTGTTTTCTCCTTTTTCATTAAATTCAAAATAGAACCCATCCCAGGAGGAGAGAAGGAGGGTAGAGGGAGGGAGAGAGAGAGAGAGAGAGAGAGAGAGAGCCACATACCTAAGTTGTGATCGTGCTCTCTCGCTTTTTCTCTTTCTTCTTTCAAGCACTGTGATACTGGGAGGGTCAGACTTGTTGTAAAGCTTCTTTATTAGGATAGTTATGAATAGCAGACAAGTGCTTGTCCTCTCTACAGTTTTGCCTTTTTTTTACTAATTTTTATCCAACACTAAATAATAAAAGTGTTAATTCACTGCTGTTCTGCATCCCTGCAGCTCTGTATCCTCTCTAACTGCTTCACCAAGACATCCAGCCATCTTCTTTCCTCATCCCAGGGTCGTTCATGGAGTTCAGCACCAGTGCTCCCAGCTCAATCAGACTGAATTAGGTGAGCTGGAATGGGGATTTCTCAGTACCTTTTGCTTTGCTCCAGTGTCCAGCAATTATGCTAATGTTAAGCAGTGGCCCAGTATGCATAGCCCCAGGCCAGAGCAAGTGGACCACTCCCCATTCAGGCGCTTAACCCCAATCTAATGCTCCATTAGTGCCACAATACTATAGCTCTCAGTTTCAATGCTAACTGGCTGCTTTTCTTGTGCAGACAGGCCAGGAGCACACACAGAAGTCTGTTAGTAATCCACTCTTTATTTCTCAACATGTGTTTGTTTGAAAGGGTTTCCATGAGACCAGAATGAACAATGATATGATTATCATTCACATTTTGGTTCTACGCAAATGAGGACACACTGAACAAGGATATCAGAATGGAAACTTCATATACAGGCTTGGTTTTTCTGTCTGTTGGTTTCCAAAAACCAAAAAAAGTTTAAAGACACCTATATGCTATTGTCCTCTGTGTGTGTGTGTGTGTGTTTGGTTGTGTAATTATACTGGTCTGTTGGTTTGGTGAGAATAGAGCTGTTTGTTCTGCATTTTGAGCACCATGCCTCTCTGTCTATTTTTTGTTGTTTGAGGGCGATTGGTTGGCTTCTCATTCTGAACTGGAACAACTGAATCCATCAAAACACTTCAGGGTCATAGAAATCTATATACAAAAAAAACTCAAAACGATCTGCTCACTTTAATGTAAAACATACATTATTCAAGTGAAATTTTACCCATGCTGTCTGTGTATTAGCAGTATTATGAATCTAATATCGCAGCCTGTGTGGACATCTCGTAATGAGTCTGTCCGGGCCTGTTTTCCCATAATATCCTTGGATGCTACCTAACACTGTGACAACACCAGTCTGGAGGCTTAGCTTTTTCTTCAGAGCTAGACAGAGTGGAAACCATTATTAAATTCCAACAGAGATTCTCATTCTGAGCCAGACTCAGCTCATTAAATTAAAATGATGAGGATCTTTGTTTGCTGCAACAACCGAAGAGCCTGCTAATTGTCTTTTTGATATGAGGAGCTCTCGACTCCAAAATAAATCAATCCAACTTTTTAAATAAGCCACAGGAGGTGAGAGGCACTGAATTTGAACGGCATATGTGAACTTGCACCCGTGTAGAAGAGTAAATTGATTGTTGATGTTCAGCCTGAAAAAAGAAGTGGCACTGCTCTGTTCATGTGAAAGGTTCTCACCAGTGTATATCCGCCGACTTCTGCAGGTCAGAAAAAAAAAGATGTTCAACCTTTCAAAATAAAGGAAGAAGGGTATAACATAATACATGATGATACATCAGTGAAATATGTAAGTCTGATCAAGCCTGTTGAAAGCTTCAACCCTGCGTGGCCTTCTTCGTTTGTTTTGGACAAACCAGAGTTCACTCTGGTTAAGCTGAACCCGCTAGCCCACATCTCTTGGCTCACAGGGCACTCCTGTGTGTTTGTGTGTGTGTGTGTGTGTGTGTGTGTGTGTGTGTGTGTGTGTGTGTGTGTGTGTGTGTGTGTGTGTGTGTGTGTGTGTGTGTGTGTGAGTGTGAGTGTGCGTGCAAACAGGATTTATCTAGCATGTCGTACACAAGGCTGTGGTGACTGGCAATCTGGATGACCACAGTGGGAAACTAAGCCTCACAATATAGAGGAGACTCTTTCTCTCTCTGAACACACACACACACAGATGCACGGGGAAAAAACAGTGCGAGAAAGATGATAGAAAATCCTATTTGCTTTGTGCTTGGACATGGTATCCTAGACCCATACAAACACACTGCTAAAAACACTAAGCCAAGGCATTGGCTTACATTCGGTGAACACTGTGTAGGGTCATGTTCAACAGCTCAACACCATTGTGATTATACAGTGTGGTTAGCAGCACTGATAATGAGACAGATTGTGAGGAGTAAATTTGGGAACATCTAAGCAGATGTGGTGTAAAGGTGTGCTTTATTGCATTCTCTTTGCATTCCTACTGTACTACTGTAAGCATTTATATTTGAATTATTAAACATTCAAGAGCCTATTTCTCCCACTGAATATATGCCGTGTTTATAAGAGCAGTGTAAACCAATAGTCATTAATTACCACCTCAGTCTTCCTGCTCCTTGCTCGCTGTCTCATCCTTCAGTCAGCTATCTTGCATGCACATACACACACATATACACACACACACACACACACACACACACACACACACACACACACACACACACACACACACACACAGACTCTAGCAGAGGATTTTGGCCAACGCAAGCAGAAACACACTTCTCCACAAGGACAAAGTAGTTGTTTTCTAGCCTTTCCTGCTCCAGTCAGCAGCAAAAAATGAATATTCTCTTACTTCAAGCCGTAGTTGAGGAACACCTGAAAGGAGAGGGGTGTATTTATAGAGACTACTTTGACATGCAACCCTTTCTTTCAGCTGCTTCATAGTTTTCTAGAACCATACAGCTCTACCAGTCCATCGTCTTTAAATCAAAGTCTCTTTCAGATGATCTATCTATCTATCTAGGATCTACTGTATCTACAGTATCTATCAGTCAGGAGGTGCTTAAAAAAATGATGCAAAGACATATAGCAACTGGTTACTGAATCCTTATTGGGAACAAATGGGCTTTATATGTACAACACTTTCATGAAAGAAATTTAGGAAATTGTATAATGATATGATTCTTTTTTTGGGGGGGGGGGCTCTTGGCCTCTCTCAGGCTTCTTCTCATATAATCTAATTTAATTTAAGATCTGTTTGATGGGAAAGACAATTGTGCACTCATGACTTTAACAAAAATACAGATGACACTAATGCTCAGTGGAAATGACAAACTTTTACTAAATAACTCTGTACATGGTCACAGTAGTAAATTGTACTAAATGCTAACTTCAGCATGTTCACATGCTCACATTGGAGGCAGTTATGATACTTCCAACTGCCACAATTTGTGTCAAAAATCAAAATCATTCTCAGAGTTGTAACTTGGTAAAATCTGGAGACACAGACAAGAGACACACATTTCTAGATTCAGTGTGACTTTAACTTCCCGTGTATATAACATCTCAGCGGCACAGTGTCAGACCTGGAAAACCCCGACGCTAGAGGAAAAGTCAGGGGGTCAGCAACGTAATTAGAATCCATCACCACTGACCAATTTTTGTGCCAACCCATCTATTACGTTTGAACTATTAAGTGAATCATTTGACCTGATGAAGAGATTGCATCATTCATCCCCTGGGGACCATGGATATCTATGTCAAATTTGATGGCAAGCCATTCAATAGTTGTTGAGATATTTCAGTCTGACCAAAACTGGTGGACCGACAAACCAACTGGGTGACAGACCAACACTGCCATCCACACAGCCACACCGCTAACATGGCTACTTTAGGGATATACAAGAAAGGTTCCTTTTCTGTCAAGCCTTTGGATGGGTGTGTTAGAGTGTTTGACTGACCGTGAAGCCTACAGGTTGAGCCCTGGCAGAGGCAGGGAAAAAGGCAAAGAAAACCAACTTACACCGGTAACTGTAACCTTCAATTTCATTTTCATTTTAATTTAAACTAATAAAAAATGTCCAAGTTAAAACCACTGCCACAGCAAAGCCAGAGTTGGTCAACTTTTGGCACTCAACTAGGCTTTAGCTGGTGAAGTGGTAGTTTGTCAGGAGCACAGGTTTTTGCCTTTTTTATGTGCCTGTTTTGGGGAGTATGGATGGGTTTAGTTTGATGAAGAAGATATTGATGTCTCATTTTTCTGCTATGTGAAGTCTCTTTTTCACACTAATGCTAAGCTTATAGTAATGCACTTCCCAGTCATGGGTTTTATCGCAGCCCCTCCTGTGAATAACACACGACTTAAGCATGACTTATTACTCCGTTCCACCTTAGGAGGCAAATTGCTAGTTTCTACTTAGCTTTAACTACCATGACATGTTACCAAATGTAGTGAAAAATAAAATGAAATGTTATCCAATGTAATGATCAACCCTTCAGGATAAAGCGAGTGTTGAGCTGAATGCTTGCTTGTGTTTGTGAATGGAATGTAGTCGCATCTAAAAAAGGCAGAGAAGGAAAAAGAAATAAGAAGATTTACACAGGAAGCAAACAACTCTTTGTGGCAATTTGCATCTATTGTTCACTCTTCAAAGTGAATTATGTCTGCTGTGTCCTTGGCTTGCTCCCTACAGCCTATATGGAGATGAAGACACACAGAACCAAAGAAAACATTTCTCTTTCTCCATTTCTCACCCTACATTTAATCCTCCCTTCTATCATTCTCACAAAGAATGGGGCCATTACAAATGTCACGTTGACAGGTTGGAAGTATCCATCACCCTAATAGAGCTAGGGTTTGTGGGATTTGTAGCCACCCAGTTCACAGCACTGCTTAAGTGTGGGTGTGGGCTAAACAAGTAGAATAATTAGTCCCACTCATTGGTGGGAAGGATTATAAAATTCAGATGTAAAAGTATTCAAGTACCTTTTCAAACCAGCACATTCTTTTTCTTACAGTAAGTATATGTCAAATTACTGATCTAAAAAATAGGCTCCTTGATTTAGTGGTAAATATTAGCGTGTTTGAAATCTTATTTTAAAAAAGCAATGCATGTACAGATGTACAGATCTGAGATGAGGAAGAGAGGACAAACTCTGTTCTTTTAATTGAAAAAAATACAATATATTGCTCTTCAAAGACAAAGCATGAATCCATTTATTTGTAACAGTTAAACGATAATTCCACTTTAAAACAGCTTAGATCTTAACTTTTGTAGGTCTCTCAGGAAAGGACCTTGATCGTTCAGAAATCAGACAGGTGGTGAATAAAACAACAGTTTAGCCATATTGTGTACCACTTGGGAGTAAAACCAAAAGTGGGTTCACCTGTAATGTTGGCAGAAATCCCTAACTGAACAAGAAAACTGTGTGTGCACAGAAAGGCTGAGCACCAGGGGGTGTGAGGGATGATGCAGCAGATAGGCTCAGAGACTAGGCAGGCAGTGCATGAACAGTACAAAACATGCCCAACAATGCAATAAAAAAAACACTATATCATGGGTTATGGTTACAAAACCTGCCCCGCTTGCAACTTAAAAAAATCAAGTCAGATGTTGTTTCATTAGAGCCAATACAGACACCAAACTGACAGGCAGGCATCTATTTTTCTAAAAGAACAATACTGCCCTGATAAATCACTCCAACTTCATTCCTACTGCTCTTTTCCTCTCATATGAAGGGTAAGAGAGATTGGTACTTGAGATCACAATGGTCTGATTAAAACCAGGTGATGAGAAAGAGCTCACTGATGAAAGCTAAATGGCCTTGGGTGATGGAGTGAGCAAAACAAACAGCAAGAGATGGTCAACTAACTGAGCACTAATGAAACGCTCTGTGGTCACAGTCATTAGGATAAGGAACAATTGACGTCTGCAGGAAAAACGTCTCTATATGCATAATTTATGATTTATAAGCTATCATACTAATTTGCAGAAATTTACATATACACACACATAATAGTACACACTTCCCAGTGGACCTGTTTGGTTTCTGTCATTTACCTTGTTTGCAAACTGTTTTCAAGCTCATCCCCTCTGCGTTTTTGTGTGTTCATGTGTCTATGTAGGCCTTATTGTAATACCCACCAGCTACTCTAAGGATCTGCTACTGAGTCCTGACAAAGTGTTGGGTATTGTAACTGACAAAAAAAATATGATGAGGAGTTCCCCCAGATATCAAATATCTCCACAGTCTCAATGTTCAGCTTTGACAAAGATATGTGATTTCAGTTTCTCACTGAATGTAAAAACTTGGCAAGTGTTTGTTGACCAAGTATAGTTTTCTTTGTTAATTGTGCTGTAAAATAACATTCAAATTTATTTTAAGTAGTTCCTTGATGTCTTGGGAGATGATACATTAGTGCTAATAGTTTTCTTGGGTTCCACTTGCATTATAGAGGAGGCAGAATTGATTCAGATATCTTTAAAAATCCCTTTGGTCAAGGTCAATGAGGTCATTAACATCTAAGGCACCAAGATGCAAAATGTGAATGAGATTCATCCTAAAATGCTGAAGGCTCTGGACGTTCTCATGTAGTCAGGACACAGTTCTTCAGTGAAGGTCGGAAACAAAGCTGCCTGTGGACTGGCAGACTGGTTGTGGTCCCTGCATTTAAAAAAAAGAGAGTGAGAGAAGTTGAGGTTGGAAAATTGAGGGAGGACACTTGTCATTCTTCTCAGGAGTATGCCTTGGTGGTTTCTTCCATAGTCTTCTTTTCTTCCAAAGTTCTTTCTCCAAGTAAGGGTCTAAGGATCTGTCATATTCTGCTTGTAAAGCCCTCTGGCACACATTTTGGGCTACATAAATGTCCTTACATGACTTGAGCCTCTTTGCAAATGTTGAATATCACATTCAGGAGAAACAGTGTGAACTCCTTGTTGGGGAGAAGTCGAAAAGCTGCTTAACCCTTGCAAAGGGCGATTGAAACAAGAGCTTCACTTTTTGTTTTTTCAATTAAGTTCTATGTGGGTGTCACCAAGTTTATTTTATGATTTCAATGGATCTCAAGATATAGCCAAGGAAAGGAGAGTATCAATTTTTGTTCGATTTTTCCCGACCAGAAATGTTAGAGTAGCCCTGGTTTATCATGAGTAACAGTAAAATGGAGCATGAGATTAACAGGGGGATTCATGATGTGCCTGCTGTCATACATTTTGTAAAGAAATGTCTCACTGAAGAGGGAGATGAACTGGAATGGCAACTCTCGCCAGTTTTCATCCCAAACTTCATGGATGGTCATAAGCTCTTGGTATTGAACAAAAGAATAAGATCGCAGGTACAAGTGGCCAAAATTAGTTTTCTAATTTCTAATTTTTTTCTTTTTTAGGGTGTCTGGGCTCACTCCTAACCAACCAATGGCATTTGGTTAGGGGGCCTTCTGGATGCTTCCCTGAGTGAGTAAAGGTTTGTATCTTACTCAGACTGCCAGCGCTGTGGTAATTAATGTTTAGCAGCGACACAGAGAAAAAGACATTAAATATGCAGGGGGTCAGCTATTCCCTCATCTTAAACTGTGTCTGCCCCACCCAACTCCAATTTTTGATATGTCTCTATTTTTTCTCATGCTTCCTCTCTTCTCTTTCTCTTGTTTCCTTTATTTTTCATGTCCTTCTTTAAACAATTAGCTCTCATTATTCATCAGAGGTAAATAATAGAGCATCAGTAATACATTCGAGTTGTGTATTGTTGGACAGTTGAATATTCAATCTTTATGCACTATTGAAATGTGGAACTTGTTTCTATTCAAGGTTTGAGTGTAAATTGTAAATTATTATATTGTATGTACCTTGAGCAAAAGAGTTATATTTTTCTTAAATTAGTTCTTAAGAAAAATAGTTTTCTTTTTGTTTTTTGTGTTTATTTTCTCTATTAGAGGTTGTTTGCTGTAGATAAAGATCATAGTTTACCCACCTTTTTTATTTGAAACTGTTGTCTCCTATTCATAAACGTCTCCAAATCCCTACAATTTTCCTCAGTCCTAACCACACCACCCCTGCTTTGTACTGAATGTCACTGGCCCAGCTGGCAAACAGAGGGTCATTTCAGGGTCTTGTTTCCAGGGATGTGATACTTCACAGCCGACGAGAATCACTAAGCTTCCCTCTGGAGGCTGAGACAACACAGAGGAAAGGGCACGGTGAGATTGCAAGGTAATGAGTCTATTAATTAAAAGGATTTTCAAAACCCGCTGCGGTCTCAGCCACACACGCCTCCATGCACAGTCACACACACACACACACACACAAACACACACAGAAAGAAAAACACAGTCCCTACGGTTGACAGATGCAACACAGGTGAACGGTCAATTGTCCTCGTACACGTGCAGATGAATAAAACACACGTGCACACTGGAGGCAGGTGTTGTATCTAATCCAGTCCATGGCTCCCCTCACAAGTAGGGAACTGAACAGCACCAGCAGCTATATTATAATGCTAGTCTGCACATGAGCCTTTTAGACCTTTGATCTCAGTGTGGAAACCAATGGTGTCCATTCAGCCTTACACACACAATATACTCCCTAAGGTTTAAAGATTTGGCAGAGGTGACCTGTAATTTCCATTTCTTATCTCCTCGTTAAGTGTCTGATCACTGAGCTTTGATTTATCTGCTACTGATATCAGGCATGTGTTTATGTGTGTGTCTGTGTCTTGGGGTAATAAAGGAATAGACAGTTTGGCTCTGTGGTCATCGATTGGGGCCAAGCAGACCTGACCCTCTTAGATCCAGCAACCAAAAATCAGCAAGGTGGCTCCACTGATGTGGCACACAGACACACAGACAAACATACACTCCATCGATCAGTGTGACATACACTGAAGATGACAGCTACACTGACAGTAATCAGTACTGAATACAGAGAAAGACGTTCCAGAGAGCAAACCAATTTATTACTGACTGTGACCGAATGATAGACAGATAGACACAGTGATGTATGAGGACAGGTGAAAAGATGAAAGGATAGTTGGGGGAAGAGAGAAAAGATCAGACGAGCCAAATGGAGACATGTATGATGGACCGATAAAGCTGGGAGAGAGAGTAGAAAGAAAATGATGCATGCTGGAGGTCAGACAGGAGCATTTTTTCCCTATTGGTGGCCTCTATCAGGGGTGTACAGTTACACACACACACGCGCACACACACACATGCACATATGAACTCTTCCCCCACAAGGAGACTGAGATTGGATTATTGATTGCACTTAGACAGACGGATCTCAAAGGACAGCAGAGGTCTCTTTATAGAAGGACTTGTCTCTTGATAGTCACTGCTAACAGGAAAACAATAGGTGACCTTAACTCATCAATGATCAAATCAACAATCACCTCAGTGACTGACACACAGGAAAAAGTCCTAATACAGATCTCATATACACTCTTTTACTGTGTTTTATTATATTGGTCCTTGATCAGTGATGGAACGCAACAAAGTCGTTTACTGGAGAACAATATTTGAGTGCAGATTTCAGGTACTTGTACCTGAAAAGGAAATATTAAACTTTTTACTCCACTAAATTTCTCTGACGGCTGTTGTTTTGAGTTACTTAGCATATTAAAATTGTAGAAAGTTAGAAACACATTGTATGATCAATATATAAAATTCTATGAAAAATATGACCAGAAAATATGAAGTTATTTCAACTGAGCTCCACCTTGACTACCTACAACATAAACACTGTATAAGTCAGTAGTAATGATAGAACAATATACAAATAAAAGAGGAAATACCTCCGTATTAGCAAGATTTTAAAGGCATAACTTTTACTTGTAATGGGGTATCTTTATATTGCATTAGTGGTACTTTTATTTAAGTAAAGGATATGGATAGTTCTTCCACTTCTTTCCTGGATTGTAGAATTGTATACTAAACAGTAGCAACCCAGTGTTTTGTAAGTGAGAACTGATGGGGCAATTCTCCCCCAATGTTATGTTACTGTAAGAAAATCGATCCTTAATCTCATACGGAATCCTGAATCCCTAATATTATGCAATATGGATAACAATAATAATAATGACTGAAATTTTAAGATCAGAAATTTAAGAAAGAAAACAAAATGAAGACACTAGCCATGGTGGATCATTGCATTTTTAAGACAAAGAAAAAAAAGACTTGATGGAAGAATTAATGTCTAGTAAAAATAAGAGATTAATAAACTTTTATTTCAAGTACAAAAAGGCTACACAGTTTACAGTTTCAGTAGTTGAATCCACTAAAATCCACTTATACACAATTATAATAACCACAAAGCCTTTTTTCTTCTAAAAAATAAGATTTTAAGACTGATCAGTTTGTATTTATAATCTAATCTCCAGTATAACAACTGGCACTAAATTATTTGATTAGAATTATTAAACCTTTTAATATGCAACCTTAAAGAAACCATGTCTCCCACATATTATACCCTTAGGCTATCAGGTTATGAGGAATGTTCACCCATATCATGTAACACACATGTACACAAACACTGAGAGCAGAAGCAGACAGATACTCACTACCACTGGCTACCGATGAGACCTGGAGACTAACCTCAGTGATCCACAACCAATTGAGAAATATTACTGAACTGAGTTCTGAGAAAGATAAGATGAAACCTTAGTCATCCCTGAGGGGAAAGTCGGTCTTTTCATCGGCATAATAGGATACAACAAAGAAAAACAGAATAGGACTATGGCAGAAAAAAAGAAACTACATTCAGTTTCACTAGGATGTGTTCGAATACAATGAGAGAACAAAAACAAGAAAATTAACAACATTCATTGTATACAGGATGTGCAAAAAAGTCTGCATTTACATAAACAGAGACAAAGTAGTACTAAAGGCTTTCCTTTGAACCTTTTAATCGCCAACATTAACGCTCACATTGGAGTGCATGGTATTCATAATAAACAGAGACATTCCATGAGGATAAAGCGGTGAGACGCTGATACCCTGGCAACAGGAGGTCTCCATTTGGACATTTCAAGGTGAGTTAGAGCCTGTGACCTCAGCTGCTTTCCCATGAAGGGGCTTAATGGCTCTTCTGTGGTCTTGGTAGATGGGACCGCTTGTCCTGCACTCAACATACAGTATGCTATATGAAGTTTGGAATAATAGGAATAAGCAGTACTATGCATTTATTATTGCTCATATTTTCAATTTTGCATTTTGTCGCAATGACCATTCACTAAGCTCTCTCCCCTTAGTTAAGGTTATCATGCTATTCACACCTTCCATGGGACCTATGAAGTTTACAGTGTTAAAGAACTTTGATTTGTCTGGAGCAATGCGCTTTCAAATTGACTAACCTACAGTTTGTGACTGTCTAAAATGACAAATGCTTGAGGCAAATTTTATCAGTGCTACCTAGCCTATTAATGTTAATAAATTCTGTGAGTTGGTTGAAAACAGTGGTTAACTTTTTAATGTTGCTAACAGACCTGTTTGAAAATAATCTTGCAAAAGGCTCCTAAATACATTTGGAGGCAAAATATGTCATTCAATGTAGGGGGTAGAGTACAGTTAGGGCTCTTACTGTACTATTGCTCTCAGGCCTTGTTGGATCCACAGAGAAATATGTTGGATGAGAGTGCTGTAGTAAAGCGTGTGGGTCAGTCCTCCGTGATGGCTACAGACAGTGCTTACAATTAAGCTATTTACATATTACCTGTGTTCCAAAAAGAGAAAAAATTGAATAAGTCACGTCCCAATTATGACATCTGTATTGACTTTTATGAACATGTATTTGGTGGATTTCTCATAATTTTAGAGTTTTAGACTAAAGTTTATCTTTGTAAAAGTATTAATATATACTGTACCTTTGTTTTTGATAGCAAAGTTGAATTCTCCTTGTTTACATTTTCAAATTAATTTAATACTAACATTGTTTAGACCTGGTCAGCAAAGTCAGCAAGTCAGCAGGAGAAAGTCCCTGTCATTTGTTTTAGCCTGGAGATGTCTTCTTAACCCTTTAAGGGCAAATCTTGATCCTGTATCAGACTTCAGCAGCAGCCAGACAAAAATAAACCAGCATGGGCATCATCTGATGGTGATGGGGCCATTCATCACCATTTACTGGCTGTGATACTCTTTTATTTATCAGTATGTCATAATGGCTTTTTTGGTCTTCACCAGATGTTATCTGCAGAACACCATTCTTCCTCTCAGATCTGTTTCACATCATTGGGTATACATGTGGGCCTGTAAAGATGCGGAAAAGGATGTGGAGATGCAGGGAAATCGGACATGCATTCTTGGGTTGAAGCCACGGCAGGTCTGTACAAACATGCTCCATGTGGTAGGAATGATCAGACTGTGAGAGGTCACTGTTTGTCTCTTATCCCACTGTTTGGACAGGACTCCAACAATCACACTGATCTCAGCTCACAAGGACATTTAAACAAGTGCCCTGCATGACAAAGCTGCAACCCACATTTGTTAGGTATTAACATGCCATGCAGCGATTCCCAACCCCATGCTGTCTAAATATTTAGGAGTGCTTTAAGATAACTGGTGATCTCAAGGAACATGCTGGATGAGTTTGAGAGTGTGTATTTTGTTTAGAAAGTACTGACCGGAGATCATGGAAAGGCTAACATTGATAACATGCTCAGGAGTTTGACAGACAGCCATTATTAGACATAAGAGGAAAATTAGCAAGAGAGGCCCCAGTTTTCATCATGTTTAAGCCTGAAAATTGATGAAAACCAAGGCCTCACGTGGCCTGAAAAAACTGATAAACTGAAATTTATCAGTTTTTAAACTGACATGGGGAAATAACACACTTTTAATATTCTGTGCTACCAATTTTGTTTTTTGTTTTTTTTGTCTTTTTATAATTAAAGTGAGATGCTAACTAAATATTTAGAAGAGGCTATGATGAGCAAAAATGACAAATAAATCAGTTCATTTTATTGCATATATAATGAAAACTAGCATGGAAACACTGGTCCTGATACTGATACCAATTCTCTCTCCACTGTTTACTATCTCACATCACCTCTCTGTTTGTGAGCGCCCTCTCTTTCTCACATTGCTTATCTCTAGCATTGATGTACGTGGCGGTGCATCTGTCTGCTCTCAGCCAATCAAACTCCACGATTGGTTGCAGACGCTGGCACAGTGTCGGCTGGGCTGTTGAAGAAGAAAGCTCATGAATTTATTCCAGTGTTTCCTTCCACTGACAAATTGGTGGGGGGATTGGGAACCCTCAGAGTGTCCTCATTCCACTATTCATCTGTGCCCAGCAGCACCCGCTATCCCCAGCTTTGAAAGAACCTGCACCGCTCACTGATTATCACCAAGGAGAAAATCCTCGCGTAAGGACCAGATGAAAAAAAAAAAATGGAATATCCTCCCCTGCAACAGACACAGTGACATCAGTGTTTATGTGGCAAGATGGAAAATCAACAAAATAGAAGGCAGCAAGAGAATACATTGAGAATAAGATTGTCAGGAAGTGGAATGCAGCTGTTTTTGGCCAGAGTGGAGGGAGGAATCTTTAATTAGAATGTGTTGAGAAATCATAGTTTCCCTTAGAGCTATCGGGCCTTTTCATGTTTATATAATGCATATGCATGGACTGGAGCAATCATTTGAAACCAGATACCCAATTCCACATAGCGTAGCTCAAAAGGTTTCACTGAGCAATACATTTTTGGATGTGAGACTCTGAGCTGAAAGGTAAAGGTTGAGGTCTGAAACAAACATGTGGTCGACATCTGAGCTTTGAGAAATGTGATATACAGAAAATATGAACAATGCGTCCTATAAATCATTTCTCTTAAAACCTTGAGATCATGATCATAAAAAAATCTTCAAGTCATGGCAGAATGCAGTATGGGATGAGGGTAATTCACCGAACTGTGCCTCATCTAAGAGACGAGCAAATACTGTACCACTGGTGTGAAAGCATGTCATCTCACGGCCCCAAGCCTTAGAGCTTTGACGTCTGCCAGCCTCGTCAGAATCAGAGCAGATCCCCAAAGACGATCCGACAGCAATCACAGCGAATAACTCTCCCTACCCTCTTTCCTCTTCTGAACCAGCAATAATATGATGCTGGATTAATTTTTGTTCCTCTCAGTAAACTATGAAGGAGAAGAAAAAATGCTTAGTGTCCAAAATAATGAAACATTCCATGACACGTCCTTATCAGCCAAATGAAAAAAAATCACATTATCTTCAAAAGGAGTTTTAAATGCCTGCCCGCTCGCTTGCTTGCTTGCTCGCTACCTCGAGCTGCACAGGGAATATCAACTGAGAGACAGTAATTCGCTCAAGCGCTTAATATTCAGTTCTCAGCGATGTAATATGCAAATTCATGGGGTCATGCAGAAGTCACATTGAAAAATATTCCTTACACTTAATTTGAGAGGCAGTTGGAGATTTTTCTAAGTAAATCAGTCAGTTATGGATAGGGTTCAGTAGAAGTCAAACTGGCAGACTTTTCCAGTGAGCAGAGAGGTCCCTGCAGCCCTGACACAAGTTGATCTCTTCAGATTTACTGTGCCTGCACTCTTTAAACCCCATAGCTACCACATTAACACTGAGCACCTCCATCGGTTTCCCCATAGGAATCTAGTGCAGCAGTGCAGAGCTTGTCCTACAAATGAGATGGTGGAGTCTCTGAGGCCTGTGGAAAAAAAAAACACATACGCGCTTTGTGCAAAGACAATTTATATTTACACTAGACAGACTACAGTGTCCATACACGTAGAGGCATGTGAGGACTCTTTACCACTCCTCTAGCTTCCATATCTAAACACACATACATAAAACTCAACGGGTCACTAGAAAGATCATCATCAAGATGATGATCCATGCCACTAAATAAATTCACATGCAATAATGCTTGTTGTGTAAGATGTCATCTCACTGCCTACCCGTCAACTGAAAGAAATGTCATTATTTTGCAGCCTTCCAAGTGTGATCTGTTGGCTGTTAAAAAGGATCAGACCGTTGAAAACCCGAATGCCTCTGAGAACGGGATATTGATCTATCTCCAATGGCTCCAGATGTGTCATTTTGTTGTGGCTGCACGCTTTGTAAAATCTATTCTGTACTGATATCGCATGTCCGGTAACAACCGGGGATTGTTGTCCTGTTGATGGCCCGGATGATGCCGCAAAGGGACAGAGGAGACTGTGCCACAGGCCCCGCTAATTGCTGCCAGAGAGGAAGAATTAGCCATTTGAAGATGGGCAGGACTGATAGAGGGATCATGAAGCTATTAACCTCTAAACAAGCTGCTGAGAGCCCAGCAGATGGCAGGGCTGATGGTGAGAGTGCTGCCAGACTGGGCTGTGAGCAGAACGACAGCCCAGACGTCTCCTGGATGCTGATAGGGTGGTCATCCCAGGCAGCACAGCATGTGTTTGCACAATGTGGGTATGCATGTATGTGTGAGGGAGTGCAAATATGTAAAGGGGCTGGGGTGTGTGTAGAGCTCTAAAAGTCATTCCTATTTTTCATACTTCCATTCTGCCAAAGACCCTGTGTCATTGCTGGTCCTAAAAAAATTCATGGCCACTTATAAACAAGATATTGAGCAGACAATGGCCTTCGTGAGACCATTTTCATATTTTTACTCCAAATCTCTATTTCTTTTTTCTGTGAGATTTATGTGTTCCATTTTGGATTGATCAAACTCTCTTAATTGTAAAAACATGTCTAAAATCGCTCGTTTCACCTTGTTGAATGCAGAGATTTCTAGGTGTGCTTACTTTGCTGAGAGCCCTATACTATGTTTGTTTATTTTATGTTAATTACCCTTTATTTTCATTGGCCCTAATTCATATGCATACTGCAGGCACAGCCAGGCCTTACAGTTTATTTGCTGTTCGGAACGTCATTAATGATTTGAGTACCGATAATAGATTGTATTTTGTTCTGTAGTCATGATTTTTTGATCCTACACACTTGTCACTAAGACTTTAAAGTGTGTAAGAACTTTTATTGAAATTACTACTTGGAAGTCTCCTTTTTAGAAATCAATAGAGGAAAACAGGAAAAAGTTAGCAGTGATAGTAGTGTTAGAAAATATTAATAGTGCAGCTCTCAATTACATGTCATCAGAGCTGCGCTGAACAGTGACAGAAATAAAGGATTTAATGTAAAGTTAAATGCTAAAGAACATCCTTCCAAAGCAAAGCAGTCCATGGCTAATATGAGAGGCGGTCAAGGAGACTTGACCTTCACGGAGATACTGACAAAAGAATATTACAGCCTACAATAGGTGATTTTACGCTGTTGGGTGCAACAGAGGGTGATACTGGACAGAGACCTGCATAAATACCCCGATGCTGTTTGTTTCGTAACATGTTTTTGTAAATTAAACCTTATGATACTGGTTTTCTATGGAAAATAGTTAACCTGAAGCAATTCCAGTATCAAACTAAAAAGCCTGGCATATCCAAGAGAAAACCATGAATATGCTCACGCCTTCCTCACTCCCAGCATCATCTTGAAACAGTGTCTAACCAAACACATCTATGGAATTTGTGTACACTGCAAGTGAGACCAACAAACGTCTACCATCACTTGGCTAAAACTTTGCACTTAGCGCTGTGCTAAAAGGTGTTTGTTATGGAGGCTCTGACGTTAGTTGACAGTGTTTGATATCTGGCAAAAGTTTGAGGCTGGGAATAACTAACTTCACACACACACAGACACACACACACACACACACAGACACACACACACACACACACACACACACACACACACGAACACACAGTCTTCATGTCACCCACCAGCACTATGGTTACATTCAAAAATTTGCTTCAGGTACCAACTTTGTCAGGACCTCTCAAGGGGTCACAAGATACTTAACAATTTTTTTTTCTTTTCAAATGCTCACACTTAGGTTGAACTTCTCAGAGCTCATACTGTAGACATACAGTACATGTGACCAGGGGTTTGTAAATAGGTACTGCTTGGCTATTACGGGCCAGTAGCCAAAATGTTTAGAAACCATAACATTCTTAATTAAATATAAATCAAGAGCTACAGTGTAGACGAAATTTTAGAAGACATTCGACACATATTTTTCCTCATTTTTTATATGCTTGTGAAGATAATGAACACCCACATGGTCACATAAGAACATCTGTACAATAAAAACTTTGCATGACTCCTCAGTGACTTCACACACCGATACAATCCTTTGAAACTGAGACGGGTGCGGTCATCATGTATGTATATGTGTAGCAATATGATGGTCACATGGTCTGCCATAAGGTCAAATGTTTTTATGAGCGTTAAGACTGTATAAGGGCCATTTTAGGTTTAAAAAACGAAAAAATTACAGAGATAGGGAAATGGTCTAATATTCAGAGAAAAAATTCAGAATTTCCAAGGTTAAAGTCGGAAATTTACGAGAAAAAAACTTAACTTCCTTTTTTGGATCAACCTCGTTGCACCACAGACGTATTATGCCCGCAGTGGATGAACTACGCAAATTATACTTTGCAATCATATTTAGTAGAAATAAGGAAATACTTGTGAATCACCCAGAATCACCATAATATCTCAAGCATCTGGATTTGAAGAGACATTGCCATGAATTGTGCCTATTCAGAAGAAAACAACATACTGATTTGGATGAGGTGATAGCTTTTGTACATCAGGAACCACAAGACAATTGACAGATGCAAGGATATCGCGGATTACATCTCTTCTGACTTTAATCGCAGAAAATCTTTCTTAGAGTTTTTTCTTGCAAATTTATGATTTTATGATCTTAGAGAATATTTATGTTTTTTTCTCATAAATTTGTGAGTTTTTTTTCACAAATTTACCACTATAATCTCAGAGAGTATCACAATTTTTTAAAAATTTTTTCTCGTAATATTAGCCCCCTCTCCCAGCTACCTACAATGACCCTAATACGCCACAGTATATCTCACTACACATGACATATGTTATAGCATGCTTAAGTGTGTTGGGGCTGTAATTTACACACACACACACACACACACACACACACACACACACACACACACACACAACTTAATAATGCAAATGTATAGTTTATCATTATTTTAAAGTTGTTTACCATACTGTTCAGCACAGACATGACCCCTGACTCCTCTTGCAACAGTGTGAGAAATCATTTAACCTTGCATCATCAACCTTGCTCTTGTCATGTTTTATTCAAATGTTCTTAACAAGAGGCCCTTGTTTAAACTGAGACTGCTTTGACAAAAAATAGTGAAGGTGAGGCCATGTTTCAAAATGCTAAAATGTAGGTCAAGATTTCAACAGAGCTGTATTTGTAAGGTGAAAGCAGAAACCAAAGTAAGGTTAGGGGAAAACAAGTCTCAATGGGGGACAGTGGGGGGATTCGCCATGATCAACATGACTTTACTGGTGTTCCTAGAGGCTTCAGCCTTTAGCTATGCCTCCGGGTACATAATGTGGAAGTCAGAGAAATGATTGGTGTTGTTGAAATTAGACCCATGCTGTCAGGACCAGTGCAGTATTGGTACAGGTCAGCAGGATGCGAAAAAGGTCATGGATTGTGTGGAATGGGTGGGGAGGGAAGAAGTGAGTTAATTAGCTCATACTTTCATAATGGCATGTGGTGCTCTCATCCCCATAGGTCCCTAAAGAGCTCTGCTCACAGCTCCGGGTAGCACATAATCCTCACAGCTGAGAAGTGAGTCATCACAAATACACATGACCACACACAGACATATACACGCACGGTTTGTTTTATGGCAGTGAAGACTTTATGTTCATTTGCTCCATAACCCCCTCACCCTAACCCTTGCTACTTGTATGGGCATGTTGCAAATAATGTTAGTACTACACGGAGGGTGGCTCCACAAGCTACTTTAAAGCTTTGTGTTGACAGGTGTTATTCATTTGTTTAAAAGTTAAATTGATTTTAACTTTGAGCACTGATTAAACACATTATTGGCAGTAACACAATTGCCCCTGCATTTTTTTATATATATAATAATATTAAGCAGAACCTCTTTTAAAGCTATAGAATTGTCCGGCACAAATGCAGTGCCTTGATGACACATACTCAATTCTAATCTTGAGCAGACCTTTTTTCAAAATGAATTGTTATTAATAGAATTTTTTACCCTTCAGTACTTTTGGGACTGAACCCCACATCCTGTATGGATGCAAGCATTGGAATTATCTTGCTATTGCCTGCTTTTTCTCCCTGCCTTGCAGTTGTCTTCCATGTTTCTCGCCTCTCACCAGAACCTGACCTTCACACTCACCTGTGCATTTGTTCCCATTGCCCTCATCAACCTCTCAGTATATACCATCCCCTTAAGCATTGTCCTCCACCAGGTTATCTGTTGCACACTCAGCCTTAGATGTCCATCCTTCTTCTGCCTGTCTGTCTGCTTTGGTATTACCCATTGCCTGCCCTGATTTTTTGGTTTTGGTTTCCTGTTCTAATTGACTGCCTGTTAATGAACCCTGCTTTTGACCACAGAACAGTAACAATTTATTTGCTGGTCCTTTTTTTTTTTTTAATGAGGTTATTTTTGAATAAGACAGTTTGTATGCTATTTTACAGATAAGTACCACATCTGCAAGGGAAGAATTAATTATTATAATCATAACATTCCCCTAAATATTTGATCACATTTGACCTATTCATGTCAGCCTTCTCAAGGGAGAAGTGCTGTTGCAGGAAATAACTTCTTTCCTGTTCCTATTCCGCCCATCCAGCCGATCAAACCCCAGCAGCACCACTTTCGCCTCGGCTACTTCAAACACAGGCATCTCTGGAAGTAATGTAGCACAACTGAGCAAACACCGTCATTGCTGGCCTCTCTTTGTGGCCACACACACACACATAAAATGGGCATAAATGGGGCCTATAGATTAGGAAATTAGAGTGTGTTTGGGGTTGAGCGTTCTGTTAACAAGGTAAATAATGCTGGGGGTCACTGTGGGGTAATAGTGCTGTTTATCGGGGGGGGCAGACCAACCAGGTTGCCTGTAATGAGATTAAGACAGATGGGGAGGAACTGGTGGAAAAGATAAAGCCAGTTGGAGGAAGTGGAAGACTTCTCCTCAACTAGGATGTCAATCTTCAAATGCACAGACAAAACAAAGGAGAATTATTTTAAAAGGCAAAGGGGAAAAAAAAACATGTTTCTTGGATAAATCCTTCCTATTGCTCTCCCTTTTTAGTTAATGAAATGATTGCTCTGTGGGCATTTTGGCTTGTCACAGCAGGCAAAGCAAAAGGTGGAACCTTAATGACAAATGTGTTACATTGAAATCTTCCAGCGAGCCAGTATGTACCATACTAGATCCCTGGAACCGGGACGCATTAATGGAATGCAGCTATTTTTAATGTGATTAATTGTCAAAATGTCTGCATGAAAAAGGATTACTGAATACTTTTTTTTTTTCAAATTTAACCGATTTTGAATGGGGGTGACGTAAAGGTCAATGCTGTAAATCCTCAGTGCTTTCTGAGTGTAGTTTGCAAATTCTCTCAATTGCTTTTCAAGTAAAGATAAAGATGCTAGTGCTCGCTTTGATTTCTGCACTCATGTTGTCTATGATCAGAAAAGTGCAAAAAATAGAATCATGAATGATTACATTCATCAGTGTTTCATCAGTGTTAGTTATTCTCCATTTGCACATTGTGTCATACTGTGTTTACCAATGTTTAGCTTTGAAGGATGTGAAGTCTCACAGAAGAACTGCTCTAAGAGAAAATATATACATGAAATGCAAACAATTGGAACAGAAGCAAACCAAGGGACTGTGGCTTGCTATTTGTCTTTGTACTGTCTACTGTCCCTTTATTTGGTTTTGAGGTTGTGAAATTGAGGCAGACCTTCCATCTATCTAATTTGGTTCATCTTGTACAGCAACATACACCCTGTGGTGCTAATAAAAGCTTCACGGAGTATTATATTGAAACTTTTACAATGAAGTGTGATCAACACAAACAGTCCTCCTTGTTAAAGTGCAATACATTAATTAGTACCTAGTGTTATGCCAAGTCTAAATGAATTGTGTGTCGTATGAATCAAAACCTTGTCAGGCTGCAGGACGAAAGTAACAATGGACAAATTGTCATTGGGTTCGTGTGAAAACTCTGTTTGGTTTAGGATCGGATCCTTATTCCTTTCTGGTGGAGTAATGCAAGGAATGAAGCCGAGGCAACCTTCAAAACATGCTGTAGAATCAACAAATCAGTTTTCCTCTCCATATTCTCCCATCTCTCATTATCCTACCACCTTTACCTCTCCATCACCCTCTCTCTCTTCTTCTTTTGCTGCCTGTGTTTTATTTCATTTCATTATTTTACCACACACTTCCTCTTACATACTTTCCATGTCTCTCTTTCCTTCTCACTCTGCTACATTCTTTTTGTGCATCCCTTCTCTGCCTACCTTTCTCTGTCTGTCTCTCTCTCTTTGCCTGCAGCATAGTTGTATGTTAATCTGTTGGGGGAGGAGTGCAAGGTGTGTTGGGTTGAAGCATCCCGAGGGCTGACTGGGTGGCTGCTGGAAGCTTGTCTGCTGGGACTAATTGGAACAAAATGCTCCCTTGTTCTCAGAGAAAAAAAGAGGGACAGAGAAGGATAAAGACAGAATGATGTCTGCAACTGCAGGTAATTGAAAAAGTGGCAAAAGGAGAGGTGGAAAACAGTATCAGTGTGTGTGTGTGTGTGTGTGTGTACATACACTTTTAACTTAGAATCTATGAAAGTGAGTGTGAGAAAAAAAAAGTCTGAGTGTGTGTCTGTATGTACAGTATGTGTGTTTATATCCGTATTTGCGTGTGTGTGCGCGTGTGCGTGTGTGTCTTGAGCACACATACCTGCGTGTGCAGCGGTGCATGTCCTACGGCGACACATTAGCGAGCTCTCGGCTGATAAATGTGACTGAAGGAGAGGTGTAACCCTCCTCTCTCTCTAACGCTATCACTGCCACTGTAACAACTGCAGCTTGTAATGCCCCTCTAGTGTCACTTTCCCCGTTAAGATGCCTCTAAGTGGATTTTGATGCAGTGAAACAGAACATAGAGACAAGTTCTCACCTCGCTAATGGAATCAGTGTTTTGTGGGACACAGCGAAGGGCAAATGATCCCTACCCCACAGGCAGTGGCAACATTTTAGTTTTATCCTACCATGAAGTGCAACTAAAAAGCTGTACCACACATAGTCAAATATTCATTAAAATCGGTGTGTACAGACTACTCTTTTCTCCTTAGCTCTTTGTCTGTCTCATGTCATGGTTAGGGTCCATGCTGACCTTCAATTAAAAATGAGATATTGGCCACAATTAATATCATTAGCCACCTTAAGCCTAATAAGAAACATCTAGCCCTTTAGATTACATATGTGATCATATGCAATGACACAGAGACATGAGTTTTTAACATTTAAACTAATGATTCATCTACTGGTTCTTACAGAGTTAAATGTGACCATATACTTAACTTTTTTCATTATACTATCAATAGAAATGCCATTACACTCAAAAACACAAATTATGAGATTTCATAAATTGCATAGAAAATCTTGCTACAGCTGCCGTTGCTCCACTCGTTCGTGGTGTCTATTATCTCACTGTGGTGGCAAGTTAGCAGGTGAGTCTTTGTCGTTGCTGTAGAGTAGGGTAGCACTTTTTTACAACATCAGCAAATAGTTGTTTCTTTGTAATTTTGTCATCTAGTGCAAAGAACCCAAAATACCTCCACACACTGCTTCTCAGATGCTTCAGAGTCGTGATTAGCACAGCAAAGCCTTGCTCGCTAGTGTCCTGCTCCATTTCTATTTATTGGCTTTGTTTACTGATAGGTTAATAGGGCAGCAACAGGTCATGCTATGAATTTTAAGAATGCCCTCTGTTGGACCCCATGGTGAAATACTTCAGATGGGCTGATGCATTTACAGACTGCACATTTTGAATTTGAACAGGTCATTACAGTCCAAATATTTATTTTTTTCCCAGTCAGTACAGCCACAACCAATCTCTGAGAACAATTCAAGGTTAAGTGTAGCTTAAGAGAAGGTAATCTGTTATCTTAATTGAGCAGATAATTATTTAAGAATAAAATGTAAGACGTGGTTGATTAGCACAGCACAGCTGTGTAGGATTGCACTGTGCTAATTGGATCGAATCAGTTGTCAAATGATGGCCAAAGCACACACCGGATGTGCCAGGGGAGAGAATTGCCCACCTACTCCCACCTGCACACCACCTGTCTCCACAGAGTACCCACCTCAGCCCATCACCTGAACCACTCACCTGTCTTCACCGTTGCTCCTCAATCCCCACTTGACCTCTGTTTGTATACCGCTCTACCACAGTTTGCCAACACAAAACCAGCAGAAGAGAAAAGACGTGATGGAGAATCCCCTGTGAGGCATTTGAATTTTGTCAGACACCTACTCAGTGACTGGCATTCCTCTTGTTGGGCACAGGAATGTATGTGACTGCCATTACTGGTGCCTGTGTAGCCTACAGTTATAAATATTAAATATATCGAAACAATACACTAGTTACATATAAATCCTTGATCTGACTGCAAAATTTTGCAACTATATGGTTGCTAGGAAAATGGATGTACAAATAAATAAAAGTACTGATTTAAAAGGAGTGAAGCTAATTTATATATGCAATGCCTAAAACATTCAGGCACCATCATATCAAGTCCACCTGCACGAGAGCACCTTGAATACTGACACGATGACATGACAGTGAACTGTGCCACATCCTCTCACTGCTCATAATTGTTCTCCACTTGCCTTTAATTAAAAGACATAATCCCATTAACGAGGAGAAATAGGATTAATACTGCCTCCGACTCCAGCTGCTGCTCTGTAATGAGTGTGTGTGCGTGTGTATGTATGTGCGTGTTTGAGTGAATGTGTCTAGTCCCCTGACTCAGACATATCACCAGTACCACATGGGTGATGTGGATGAGAGGAAATGAGCAAGAAAGAGGTATTAAAGGACAGAGGGAGAGAAAGGGAGATTGGAGAGAGAAGCCATCATGTGTAGAACTGAACAGGTAACTGAAAGATCAAAAAAAAACATTTCAGTCCAGGGGATGAGTGGCTTTTGAATGTTTTGCACTGTGTATTCGCATTTAAATTTTGTGTGGATGTATAAACAGTTCATTGCTGGAAGATACTGTATTTTGTGTCCATTTGAGAACGCAGTTCTGACGAATGTGCAGAGAGGTCACAGTCTTTTCCACAGAGACATCCTCCCTCGCCGCCGAGCTAAAGGTGAGAAACAATAACCGTGAAAGAATGACATGCCAGCACAACGCCACTATTGTAGAAATAACAAAGGATGCTGCTGAGCCACAAGGATAAGAGGACACGGTAACAGGGGAGCCTTCAATGTTCCTGAGTCGATTATGTTGTTGTTGCCTCACAGCAACGCCTCCCTACATCTGTCCTGTCCTCTAATGTACCTCTCACAAGCCAGCATCATCCTTACACTCACGTCTGCTCTGTCTTTATCGCAGCCCTCTACAGTACCCCCATTGTTGCCGTCAGATGGGAATAAAAACATGTGACTCTTTCTATGTCTTGTTCTGCGTGAGTCCAGATAAGAATTAGTTCTTTGATGGTAAAGTTTAAATTCTGATTTTTCCATGAAAAATACTGTATTAAAGTTTCCAATGATTTTCGGTCATTTGTTTACCAAAGAAAAATATGTATGATATATATATACATATATGTTCCTGGATTGAAGAAATAAGTCATTTGTTGAATGTTGAGCTATTACTGAAGACAGACCAAAGGTTGTCTTATCTCTACCCGAAGCTGGAGATATGTGTTTTTTACAGCACCTGAAGACCTGAAGAGCTGACCAAGTTCTGATAATTATGTGTCGACCTACAGAAAAAGAAAAAAATAAAAGAAAAAAAATAAAATGCAAAAAAAAAAAAAAGCAAAATTGTAGCTTTACAGTGTCACTCAGTGAACTGAAACTCATAAAAACTAAGTGACCTTGTGTATCATTTTCCATGGTCATCTACTAGTCAGTATGCCAGCAGCCAACTCTGGCAGTCAGTCAAGTGTATGTATGTGTGAGTGTGTCTGTGTGTGTTTGATGTGTCAGGGTTTGAACCAGTGAGTGGCAGAGTTCAGAGGGCTTGTCTGTGCTCTCTCTGTGGGCTTATTTCTGACAAGACAGTAAAGTGACAGCGGAAAAGCACAGACACATCACTGACAACTAAGGTTAGACTGATAAATGGGGCCAAAAGTGGCCTTTTACTTTAAAACTGGATATACCTGTCAGTATCACCCCATTAATGTAATAAATGTGATGTAGTTTGACTAATTGCATACTTAGACTTAATTGATGCTACACCACTCCTTGTGTCATTGTATGGATGACTATTTTTGATTAGTGGTCAGATGAAATACATATTTATATTTCAAAATGTCAGCTATCAACAACCTCAGTCCAAAAATCTTGGTATCAAACCGCGGGCTGCAGGACATCAGTGAGCAAGGTGAACCCTGGGAGTCAAAGACCGATCAAACCACCATGACTTCCATCCTGCCAGAGTCTCAAAGCAGAGAGATCAATGGTCGCGGGAAATACCACATCCAACACCACCTAATACTTTATCCTGGTCTCCAATAACTCAGTTTTGTGTGTTTGTGTGCCTGAGGATGTAGTTTTGGAACTGGTCATATTTATATTTACCTTGTGGAGTTTTTTACTAGCAATAAGAGTCAAAGACACTTGAGATTGCAATAAATCTGAAACAATAGTGTTCTGCCTTGAGATAGAAAAAGTTTAGATAATAAAACAGAGGAAGAAATACCATAACAAGCTGATCACAGTCTCATATCAGATCCTAACATCTTCCCATAAAACAAAGCAACCTGCTAACAGGGCAAGACAATTCTGCTCTTAAACTAAACTCAAACAGTAACTGGTAAATGAAATGACCTGATTAGAGACATACATTTGCAATGGAAATAGTTATGCTTTATAGCAGGAAAACTCAGGAATTGCTCCGGAGAAATACAGTACAGGGCAACTGACATATGGTCACATAGCTCAACGTAAGAGCTTCTTGTAAATCTCAAAAATAACTACCAGCACTATCGAAAGTCCAATACAAATACAAAAATAGAAAAATTTGGTCACGATAGCAGATGACTTGGACCACATACTGCCACTGGAGTGGAATAAAGACTGATAGAAAGTTTGCTTAACTACTTTATGATCTCCAGTCTGTGATTTTAAAGCCCTTACAACCACACAGTAATTTCTGAAAAACAAGAAATGATATTCAATATTCTTCCGAAATACAACTGGCCATATACATTTGTATGCAATGAATTTACCCTATATGGATTTATTTCAATCAGAGACGACTCTGTGCATTAAGTCAGTTGAGTTGAGGTTGCATTGTCCTTCTTTCATACCACTTAAACTGTCTCTGTTGTGAGTGACATGATGGAATACATATCAGTGTATGCCAATGCAAAGCCTGGAATATGAAATTGAAAAAAACGCCTATGCTGTCTGCACAGAAATGCAGTCACTGTAAAGACCTGACATAGAGATTGCATAACAGCTCATCCATAAAACATTTAGCTATGCATATGCAATGCGCACACAGGCAGGCGGGCATATGGTGTTACCTCCTATTTAGTTTTTTTGCCCAGCCAAGGAACCTCAAGTCCATCATGGAGCTGAGTGTATGTACTGTATGTGCATTCTTGCCCTTATGTGCACACGTTCATGTCAGACAATGTGCCCTACTGGGAGAGCAGCTTAATTGGAAAGTTTTTCTCTCCCCCACTCTCCCTCTCAATCTTTCTCTAGCTCACGTTTTCTCTCCACCTCATCCTCTCTCCGGACCAAAGAGGAAGTTCACCGAGTCAGTTCAGTATATGTTCATCAAGTCAAGGTCTGCAGAGGACTCATAGGAGAGAGGATTAGGACTTAGTAGGCTACAGTCCAAAGGCAATAGCAGGGGGACGAAGACGCAACCAGGATCATGTTTGCATTTAGCACAGCAAATGTGAGCTGATTAAAAAAAAGGGGAGGGGGGGGGGCGTGGATCATTAGAGGCAGCCATAGTTTCCTTCAAGTGCTTCTTGTAAGTCACTTTGGTGTCTTATTCACAGATAATGATGGCACAAAAAAAAAAGGCCACAGGAGGACTTTAAATCTTCAGGCCATTCAAACTGAGGTTCGGGGTGGGAGGACACAGAAAAAAGCTTGACAATCATTAAAAAGTGGGAAAAACTTCAAAGGGAAACTTTGGAAAAAAAAACTAAAGATAGTTCCGGGGATAATTATGAAACTTAGAGCTGAAATTTGTCCCATTTTTCCATGCGCCCAAGATCCAGAATCTTCCTCCTCCGCCTCTCTGGCCTCAAGTTCACCTCATCGGCTTGTTTTTCCAGAGCTGTCCTCCTCGTTACCTAGCTAATCCCAGCCACTGTCAAGATTTTAAATGCTGCTTTCAGCGTGTGCCATATTTTCAGCATTCAGCATTCAGCATCATTTCCCTGAGCCCGACAGACAAGGAGAGAAAGAGCGGGTGGGGGAAGGAACTGGAGAGAGATAAAGAGACACACTCTATGGATTACACACGCACATACACACATAAATATGCATATACACATGCAGGAACACATTGTATGAGCTTCTGTTTAATTAGCCTGGCGGTTTATCAGGGTGATCAGGAGTTCAACACAGTAAAGTTTCCTGTAGATAAAACAGTGTTTGGGGAAGCCGGGTCTAATGAATGCTGAGCAGCACGGAGGAGGAGGAGGGGAAGGAGGAAGAACTAAGGGGGATGAGAAGAGGATGACAAGAGGGCGCTACAGTTTAATTGCTTACCTGATACTTCCATTTCCTCCTTATCATCCTCTCCTTATCTATTACAGCAAACGGGAAAATTGCCTCTGACAGAAACATCCAACACAGAAATGCTTTATTTTACTTGCCAAGAAAGTGTAGAAGTTTTATGATGACAGTTTAACTGTGATAGTAATGGCGCCTCCTTCCACTATTTAGACATTCAAGAACTTTGTATACTGAGGTAGGATCATCCAGTACACGGTAACTGAGGCAGCTGATTATTGCTGTGTATTTTGCACTGATATACAATGCATTCAAAGGAGCTATATGTAAGTCTTTCCATTGCTACATAACCAATTTTAGCATTAACAAATGTTTACTTACTAGTCTGGGAGAAACGTTGTGAGTTCAGCATCAAACTTCATTCCTTTACTTGCCAAGAGCTATCTCTAGCAGAGGAGAGCAACGCCACTGTTAACTCTTGCTTTGCTTCTATTTCTATCATTTCTTATCTTCTACCGAAGTTAACATGATAACCAGCTAGCCCTGGCCCGGCCGGCCTGACTATTCTCTTTCCGATAACAAGTCGCTGTAACATGAGGCTTCCTTGAAGAAGTAGCGCTACTATTCTTCTGTTCACTGCTATATGGGATGCATTCTAGCATCCTGTATTGGAAACGCAATGATGGCTGAAGCTCTTCGCAAGCAACCATCACCACCACCCACATTTGGCGTCAGAGAAAACTTACATATAGCACCTTTAATTTGAGCTTCAAATTACATTTTCATTACCAAAATACATTTTTGAAAAACATGCGTGTGCTTGATTCTACCTTGACAATTTAAAGAAAACTACTTATAATAACCTGGGTATAATGTCATAATGTCATCAGTTATGATACATTAGCACTCACCAGAGTAATTGCTGCGGTCCCAAACTGAGGAGGCTGCTAAAAACAGGTCCGACGGGGGAACAATAACAAATGACAGACAGTCATTAAAGTTATAAATCTCAGGGTAGCCAAAATCACTTGGAAGAGAAAAGAAAGCCGAAAGACAACCCAAACTGCCTGTTGTAAACATCTGCCACAGCTTACAGCCTGATTTCCTGGTTCAGCTTTTTACCTACCTTACCTGCTGTAGCTGTATGCACTTAAACAGAGGAGACGGTGAAACAATGGGGTTGTAATGAAGTAGATAGTAGAAAAGTGACCAAAAGATGTCTCTGATATTCGTAGCATATGCTGCAAAGTTTTGAAAACATTTAGAAGTTTTTAAATTTTGGACTGTTGCTTTAGTTGCACAATCAAGAGGAAGAGTCATATTGTCCAGCATGTGTCATTCTGGACCAGACAGGAGGAAAAAGTTTTGTGCATTTTCCAAAATACAGGCTGCCTAAGCTAAGGCACCCAATTAATGACTACCTATGTTGTTTCATCAGAACTGAATTCATTTAAGGTAAGCATCAGCCTCATATTTTGTTGTATTCTTTGTTTGCGAGCGGCAAATTATCCAACCCACAGTCACAGTTGTGTCCAAACAATGCAGTGATGCTACTTGATTATACACGTATAATCTGCCAACTTTTATTCAAAGAAAATTTTTTCAAAAATCAATTCAATAGGAGGTCATTTGTGGTAGAACAATCACCCCGATGCGCCCCTGCCAGCGAGCAGGATCATTCCCTCCCAGTTACAATGTAATCACATCCAATTAGAGGAATGACAAAGCAATCTTCAGTGTTTCAGCAGGAGGGGAAGTGTCATCTTACTGCCTGTGTCTTCATGGGGATAAGCTAGTTCCATCATTCCCATTTGTCCTGGCAGTGTTTTCCTTTTTAACCCCCCCAAAAAATTTCACTCTCCAATTTTCCACTGGCTGTCTGGCCAAATCATCAGAGAGCCCAGCAAGGGAGGAAAAACTCAACCATACTGGCTAGCCCTCTGCTAGAGAGGAATGCTGGGTTTGTCATCCAGAGGGGGGAACAGAAAGAAATCCTGGGAGTGGGCATGATTCTCTATGTATGAAAGCAAGGTGGGGCATTTCTGTAGTTTTTATTATTATTGGGAGGAATTGTCGAGAAAAAATGCAAAAAATTTATATTGTCAAGTCAAGGAAACATTTTTCGTAGATGTTCTTAAATCTAATAATTTAATGACAGACATGGTTACATGAAATAATTCAAAGTCAAGGTTAATTTTTTCGGGTTTTTTTTACACTTTTTTCTCCAGAATTGTACTTTGACTGCAAATGCTAGTTTGAACTGCAAATGATAAGTCGCCACAGCTTTGGAATTTTTTAGATTTAGACACAAACAAATGTTTATTCCAATCTTCAAGGGTTTCCGTGAAGGCATGCCTGTTTTTTCTTTTTATTCCTAAACATTTCAGTAGAATACAAAGACAACAGAAAAATCTTTAAAAGTGTAAAAAAGAAAGCAAAGTATGAGAGAGAAGGCCAGTTATTGAAGTCAATCATACTGGTGAGTTTAAATCAATGTGTTACTTCGTCTCGAGAAACAAAAGCCTCATATACATCGGAGCTCATACATATAATTTTAAAAAATGAGGAGAGACAGCCACAGGACCATGACCAGAAGATCTCATCCAAAGTAAAAAAGGGTGCTGACTTCAGTATAGCGTTTGCAGAGGCTTAGAAGAACGGTTCGAAAAAAGAGCCTTGAAAGCCTGAGATTCCTTTCAGACAGAGAACTGGCGCACAGAGGACGGAGAGAGAGGCAGCCAACATACACTGTCTGGTTCCAGCACCGGGTAGGCAATGAGTGCACACAGACACACATAAATGGTCAGGCAAGGACAACAAAAGAGGAATGTGGATTATTCATGAGTCTACAATATTTCTGAACAGCTGGATTGAAATATATCGACCAGAACACACACACACAGCATAGGCCCGACAAAATATTTTATTGATGTCTGTCACTGCTCTCCTCTCGGCACTATCACTCCATGAGCAGCCCTGGCCAATAGGGGTGCTGTTGGTGAGACTTTAGTGACCCCATCTGGCAGGGGATTGGTTAAAACTCTGGGCCAAGGAGAGAGGAGTATGAAAAGAGACAGACCACCCACCAACAACAACAGTTCAGATTGGATAATCCATCTCTCGGTCCAATTGTTAGTCATCTTCCTCAGTCAAAGAAGTTGGCCTTTGTTGTTGAAGGGTGTCTTGGTAGTGTGTGGGCTTAAGCATGCAGAAAGGAGGAAATTGAAAATAGCTGATCTCTGTCTGGTGAATAAAGAGCAGCAGTCCACAGCTGGCTGTCAGCTCGGTTATGCCACCCACTCTGACAGCTCTGCCTCTTCAATGGAGTGCAGGAGTTTCACTGAGACTGAATTTGGGGCCTTCGACTGGATCTGATGTAAGATTCCTACTTGCTTTGGTTTCGAGTCACATGTGGATGTGTGTGTTTGTGAGGGAGATCAAAATGTTATATATGTCCTTGTTTCCATTAATATGCAAAGGCAAATGTGTGCTTATGTAAATACATCATCTTGAGAGTTTTCTTTTGTCAGGGTAGTGGTTCTTTGAGAAAGCATTCCTCTCAGAGTCGTCAGACTTGTAAGATAAAATTCAAAGTAAACCAATTGCAAAATCAACACAAATAAACTGGTGTCATGCTGAAAATGTTAGTATGGCTCATTTAGAATATTTCACATGTTATTAAATGTTTTCCACAGCACGTCAAACCCTATGTAGAAACACCATAGCATAGTGCCACAAAGCACCGCTCCCAAACGTGGAAATTAGAGCCCCTCAAAAGGTCACAAGAGTAATCTGAGGATATACGATATCAATAAACGAGTGGCCAATATATCTGCCACACACAATTATACAAATTTGTATTTTTTTTTTTCTTTTTGGTCTTTGGACTTTGATATGCATTTTATTTTCATAAAATAATAGTTTTATTTCAGGCCTCAAAAATATTGAAATAAAACAGTTTAGTTCATAGATAGGGTACTTCCTTTTAAGGGGTCATAAGCCATAAAGTTTGGTATTTTTCTTTAGATGAACTATAAGGATTATTTACTGCATCAAAAACAGGTTTTTTTCTGTATAGTCCCAAAGAACCATCTACTCCTCCTGTACACGGGGAAACTCTTTTTGTGTAGAGTATATTTCATGTCCGCGAGGTTATGTGCTGTTACATGCATGTTCAACTATTATACTGCAGGTACGTGTGTATATACGCTTAAGTATATGCTTACTGTATGTATCTGAGTTTAAGTGGTATGGACTGTCCTGTCTGCGCAGTTAGCTTGCACTGTGACTCTGCTGCGGCTCAGGAAAGGTTGTCTGAAGGTAGAGGAGGGATTAGAGCACTTCAAAGCAGTGCTCACTTCTAAGCTGGCTGATGCAAAATCCGCTTTGTGTAAATGGACAGCCGGCACTCAAAAAAAAATCCAAGCCCGGAGCCAAGGACGATTCCACTGTACTCTCAATACACTGATATTACTTGAAACAGACTCAAGTTAAACACTTCTGGTGAGGATGTGTGAGTATATGCACTCCAACTTCAAATGAACAAACTTTGAGAGGAATTATATCAAATTATATCACGACCACACACACAAGTTTTTAGTGAAATAGTTTCTCAAAGTCAATACAGATTTTTATAAGATTTAAGTTTCATATAGTTGAATGGTTTTTGCTTGTTGCAGAGGAGCTGCTAAAATATTTTTAGCCTTTGTTGGGACATTGTACAGAAAGCAGGATGATGACTAGTTATTATGCAATGCATCTGAAATTTCACATCAGAATCAACTGAGGTTAAAAACTTCCAGTGAAAATCATCTGTAATATAGACAAATACTACAGTACATCTATTTTCAAACAAAGTGCATCATATTCACCAAATCAGACCTGAACAGATACAGTTATGGGCTATATTGTTCCCATACCCGCTCAGTGTGTTCTTCAGACTTTCAGATTAATCAGTTTGACTGATAAAACACACACACACACACACACACACACATAGAGAGGGAGTGTAGTGACATTAAGACTGGGAGGTGGGAGGGTGATGGAACGGCTGTGGTCAGAGTACAGTGGCCAGCAGGGCCGCTTCGGTAAGTCCTAAATCAGCAGGAAAACAAGACCGCTAGTGTGATGGATGTGCGTGGCACACCCCGGATCAGGAAACCTCCAATCCGTCTCTACGAAGAAATTATTCAATTGAGGCATGGCGGGCTGGGTCATAAACCTACTCTCCACACAAAAACACACAGAGATGCATGCATGCAAATATACATGAATACAAAACTGCACAGAGAGACGCACATGTAGTAAAAAGAGCCAGCACGCAGAAGCAGAGCAGTCCAGCAGATTTATGTGAGCAGAGGTGCTGTGGTCAGGTGAATAGATTGGTTAGCTGGCAAGGTGGGTGGGTTGTATAGCCTCAGCGGCCAAGACAAACCTTCTAATCATTCCAATAGGCCGCTTGATTTGTGCTGATAAATTATATCTGGAAGAAAAATCCAGCCGCAATAACAGATCTGCCCGACCCGAAGACATCCACAGTAAGGTTTCAAATCTTCTTACAGAAAAAGGAAGAATAAGCGGGCCACAAAAAGCAGTTTTGATGTCAAAGAGAAATCCCAAGCACCAGTCTCCTCTCCTCCGAGTGGGATTTTCATTTGAGTCTGAAGCGAGTGCATCTCAGCCAACTTGACCTCATCCATCTCTCACTTCCGTGCTAACAGAAATATTACTGTCAAGGAAATGTTGATAAAAGCAGTAAAGTGTATTAAACTAAGAGGTAAAAATGCCCCATGATATCTGAAAAAGAAGTTTCAAAGCATCATATGAGGTTTAAGAATTAATCACTTAAACAATAAAAAGGAGGTTTTTTTTTTTGGTTTCTTTATTTAGAGTTTGCTGATTTTTAAACTAATCTTAAAACATGTGGCAACATTTTTTCAGGCATTTCTTTGCTGCTTCCAATGTTGCAACTCCGTTGCTGTGGTAAAAACGAATGTGACTCGAAACTTGTAGTCAGCTGTTAGTAAATGTTAAAGATTTGGCAAAAAGCAAGCTGGATGTTGACCAGGCCCTCAGAAAGCTGTTGTTCCTGCATATGGAGTATAAATGGAAGAGCACATTCTTGTTGTCCATGCTGGGTGCGTGTTGTGTTTATCCAAACAGATTAGATTTCTGCCAGAGGATCCTTGCCAGCTACTCTCCTCTTATTTCACGGTCTGCGTTTTCAGCCACAATAACTGGAAACCTCTTTGTGCGGTAAACTATCCCGTCCGGCTCAGGAAAGCTCTCATAATTAGTGTAGAGCCACAACAAAAAAGATTTGCCAGTGCACCAGGAAATGACTCTTTAGGACTGTACCACTGGTGAATAATCACAATGAACCCATAAATGGTTCTGTACAGCACCATGTGCAAATGTTTAGAAGTATTTTGATGATGAATAAATAATGAAATGAAACACACAAAACTAGAAGGAATCAAAACCACATTTAAGTATTCATTGTGAACCATAATGACTCAGCAACCCTCTGATTAATTATAGAAAGTAGTGGAATTTCTGTAGAATTGTTTCCAAAAAGTGATTTTGCAGAAATAAAGCTTTTTGGTTGATATTTCTGACTGGAAGCAGCATGTAAAGAGAAGCCAGGTCCACAAAGGACTGAGCACGCCAGAAACCAACAGCGGACTGATGTCGGTACCACCGACATACCCAATGCTTTGTTTCAGTCTTTTAAAAATTTAATTATCCCTAAAACAAGATTTAATAAAACACAATCCCATAACAGAGGAGAAGAGGGTAAACCATTTAATCCCAATTACTAACTCAGCATTTCTATGGCAGGAATGTTTCCTATGCCCCTTGGCTCTGGATCCATTCACTTTGATTCATTACAAATATAACTTTTTTTAGTATGTCTTGGGGTTTTGTTTTGTCTGTGATGATAACCAACTAGTGCTCACAGTTTATGTAGTTACAATTCCTGTCTCAAACTTCTCTGCCCAGGTGTAAGTTTGTTTTCTCTGTTGTTTTTCTATAAGTCGGTGTCTGGGTGCAGAGCCCAGCCTGTCCGTCGCACCAGTCTGAACTGTCTGAGACAGCTGGCTACTCTAAAGGCAATCTGAGAGATCACTGGGCGTGTCGTCCTATTTCTCTTCATGTCAGGCCGCAGAATGAAGAAATCCATGGGATTAGTGCATGGTTTGTATTTGCTGACAGACTGGTGACAGGCCAGATCGAGAGGTAGGGTTTCATATTCAGTGTACCACACCCGGCACAACATATGCACTATATTTGGTCTTTTAACGACTGCATATTCGAGGAATTTTCTTTATTTACCTATTGGTTTTTTCTTGCCCAAAATGACTAGAAACCCCGAAAACGAATCGGATGAGTTGGGGACGAAACTAAGGCAGCCAATTAACCAATCCTCCATCACAGACTGTGCACTAAATCATGTTGCCTCTCACTTTGAGAGAATGGCAGAATTTTTATAATGGGGTGTGGGTTTTGTTTATGTGGGGGTTTTTTTTGCATTTCGGCCTACATTGGATAGTTTTCAGGCTGAAAAGATAAACAAGAGAAAGGCGATTGACATTCAGCAACGGTCCCCTGCTGAAATCAGACCGAGGATATTGCACTCATAGTATGCATCTTAACCAGTACAATAGCAGGACACCCCTATAAAAAAAGATTACTGCTTTACAGTCATGAGGAGACTGATCGACCTTGAAGGCCCGACTTTTAGACTTTCCAGTGTTTCTTTGCTTTAATCTTTTGATTTTATAAATTGACAGTTTGGTTTATTTTGCATTTCCAAAAACCTTTACTAAGCAGGGAACTACTTAAAACGGATTTTTCAGATGCCACACGTCAGTTTGATGACAGCATATCAAAGAGTAATTATACTAAATGTGATTTTAAATGGTTGCAGATGTCACTTTGTATGATATTGATCCGTGGTGCCGCTCAGTGCTCTGTGTCTCTACCAGCAGGTAGGCAGCACCATCCTTTCCCTGAGTCAGAGTGTGCATGGCTGCATTGATTAGGTGTGACTACTCAGGTCAGGGGCCAATTTGGGGTCACCAGTGGGTCAAGCGTGTTGTCCAATAAA
The DNA here is from genome assembly GCF_016859285.1 of Xiphias gladius. NCBI lineage: Eukaryota > Metazoa > Chordata > Actinopteri > Istiophoriformes > Xiphiidae > Xiphias > Xiphias gladius. The sequence continues at coordinate 10,545,996 of NC_053415.1, forward strand.
ACAGCGGGACCTCCAGACTGGATCCGGTCAGTATCCTGGCAACAGGCACCGCCCCCCCCCCACCCCGAAGCATGAGAGCACCCGTCCGGTGGTGATTGAGCCTGCAGGGCTCCATTCTCTTTTCATCAGCTCCCATTCATCTGTTCCTATAACTTGGCCCAGATGAATTAACCTGAACAATAGAAGCAGGGGGTCTGTAAAGCGTTCACCATTGTCAGCATGAGGAGCAATTAAACAAAATGTTCAGTTTGTAGTGTTCTTGGGTGAAAACAGTTTTAACCACTAATCGTCTGTAGCTGTGCCGTGCAGATCAAGGAAATGAAATTGAATAATTTTGTTATTTCTTTTTATTTGACTGTGTCCAATACACATATATGTTCTCTACACACAAATGTATAGAGTACATTCAGATTCCGCTTCCTTCACAACAAGGAAATATAAAGCTGATATAGAATAAAGAGTTCCACCTTGGACATGGTATATGTGTTTGTTTGTGTGTGTCTGCTCTGTAATTTATGACTTAAATGTCACTGAACTTAATGCAACTTTATAGTATCACAGACCAGTACACTCACAGACAGGATTACTAAGTAAATTCAATGCAGCACCATCAAAAGGTCCTGCTGATGTGTTTTCAAGCTATTCAAATAAGTCATTATATTACAATAACATATGACTTGGTATCTAATAATGTCAAGTGAATTACAAAGTGATTTGAAATGAAGAGGAGTCAGCAATTCCAGGATTACATGCTTAGTTGAATTCAATAAGCTGTTGTACACTGTAATAGGAAACCACAGAAAAATCCATACTTACCGCATCATCTGATAAAAATGTCTGCTTACGACTCTGCAGGACTCTGTTAAATCTATTAAAAACACTTTGTTCTCCTGCTAATTCCAAAATAATATGCTGATAACAAAAGAGCAATAACACACAGCAGTGCTAAATCGTCTTTTACCAATCCAATAGTTGTTAAAAAAAACAAACCTTGAACTACAGATCACTTACATTGTGTGTCTGTAGGGACAAAAATATGAGAAACAGACAGAGGAGCAATTGTTTCGATGATATTTCCATGCAGAAGGTTGTTAAAGTCAGAGCGAGAGAAATATATGGCTTCAAGGAAAACTTCACATTTACAATGTCACACGCATTTGAAAGAAAAAAATTCCAAAGTCTCCTCTGGCTCTAGAGGGAGCTTTGGAAATTGACCTGCGATGTTGCCTACCTATCAACAATTTATCTTATTATCTCAAACTGATATAATACACGAAATTAAGCCACAATTCACTGGGAAGAACAATTTTGACAGGTCACAAGATGATCCCTAAGAGGACACAAAATTCTATTTATGTTTTTATACATTCCTCTATTCTTCGCTATTTTCTTGTGAATTACTGGATAATTTAAAATCTTCGGGCCTAAAAGGCATTCAGATAAAACATGGGGGAAAGATTGCTCTTTGGTTGAGCAGGTTACAACCCATAGGGATATGAAACTGTAACAATGGGCCACAAGAAGCTGTTGCTTCTTTTTAATGGGTGACGAGGCAAACAGGGGGAACCACCGGTCTATTGGGCACCGTAGATGTTGCAAAAAAACTCACTTGATGCTGTAAATGAGTCTTGTTTTTATGAGCTAATACATACGCTTTGCTACATTAATTCAATATGAATGTTTATAGTTTGAAATTATTATTTTGTTCTTTTAAAAATTCACTGTACATTTTGTACTTTGTGATAAATTTAACTTACAGAGATATTTTTAAATGATCCAGTTAATTACGGTATTTGATCAAAATTAATCAACAAGCTGTTCATTATTCAGTGTTAACAAAAAAAGAGAAGAACGTGTATATAAACAAGTGAATCCCCATGAAAACAAGACAATAGACGGATATTTAAAAAAAAATAAAAGCGTAACTAAATCCACAAAGCCTACCAGAAATTTAGTGACACTATTATTATGATGCTGGGGTGGTAGTGTTGGCTGGTCTCCATAGCAACAAGCATTGATGGGTTTTTTTTTTTTTTTTTTTTTTTTTTTTTGCTTTTATGTCATTTGATATTTCCCCCAGTGTATTTTATGTTCTTTAAATTACTGTGCCTCTCACTGTGGAAGCATGTCAAGTGTACAGATTAATACACCGTAGTCAGGAAATACAGTTGTCCCCACACCGACACAGACAGTCCACACAGAGCACTTCCAGGACACCTCCAGAGGCCACTAGGGAGGGGCCCAGCTGAGCACCAGGCTCGGTCCCTGGAGACTCATGGCCAGGATCATCCATCCCCTGGATCATGACACTAATGACTGTAATGTGTGTCAAGTGGTTCATACAGCGGTGACTATCTAGCGAGTCCCTTCTTCCCAAATGCCTCCAAAGCTTGTCCTCCCTTGTGTCCACTTGACGTCAATGTGTGTGTGTGTGTGTGTGTGTGTGTGTGCCTACAGGAGGAGTTATTATATCTACATAAAGACTGTGATTTGCACTCCTGTATTCTAAATATTTGCTCTGCCTGTATCTGATGATTATATTCTCCCAGTTTTCCCAGATTGCTTAGAATAGGTGTGCGTGACTGAGTGTGTAACATGCCTACAGTATGTGTGTGTCCATGTAAGCCTCGGTAATTGGGCCAGCTCTGCTCTCCCTCAGAGCCCCCGGAGGTAGAAAAACTCAACGTGCCATTACATCCTCCTCCTCACTCCCTTCATTCAATTCGTCACACACCTCCTCTTCTCCCTGTGTTTGCACCTGTGTGTGTGTGTAGTGTTTGTGTGTCTGTATGTGTGTCTTTGTGTGTGTGCAGGTATGCATCTTGAAGTTTGTGTATGGTTATGAGTTTGTCGAGGCTTGTGTGTCCTCATGCATGGTGTGTGTGGGTTTATGTGTGTGTGTGTGTGTGTGTGTGTGTGTGTGTGTGTGTATGTCTCATAATGAAGCCATATGGCCTGTCTGTTATGTATGTGAGCTGCCAGCACTGAGAGCTGTGACGCTGGCAGAGCTCTGAGATGAGACGCGAGTGGCATACTCCTTTCTTCTTCTCTTTTCTCAACTCCTCTACTTTCTTTTTCTTCTCACTCCTTTATTTTCTTTTCCTGTCTGCTCCTCCTCCTTCCTCCTGTTGTCTTCTGCCCATCCTTCTGTTTTCGCCTGCCTCACCTCTCCTCTCCTCCCGTCTCTTCTCGTCTCCTCATATGTACTTTCTTTTCTCTTCTGCCTATCTGCCCCCCTCTTTGTCACTCCTCTTCTTCCATTTACTTCCATGTTCTTTCCAAGGCTTGCTCTACTTGCTTTCCTCTCTACTTCTCTTCCTTTCTCTTTTTTGTGCTTACACCCACTCCTCAGTGCTTTTCCTCCCCTCCTCCCCTCTCCATTCCCTTGTCCTCCACATTAGTCCCTGTTGTTTTTGCTTCTCCATCCCTCTCTCCCAATAAGATTAACTGGTGTGAAACAATCCATTTCCACATTTTCCAGCGAAGCCCTGAGAGGAGACTGTGGCCTGACCTAAATTTACATGTTGGGAAGGGAATCTAGATGACAGCACATGGAGGGAGAGGGAGAAAGACCAAGAGATGAGGAGGGGGCATCAGGGACTTTCATTGGAATGTAAGCAAAAATTAATCCATGTTTCTGTTCAGATGGATAACTGCAAGAGTGAAAAATTATGATTTCAAGTTATCTCAGTAATTTAATTTTCTTTCTTTTGAGGGAATAAATCTGAACCACTGCCTTAAGGAATGTGGGTATAACAATATTTTTGTATATTTGTTAACAAACATTAAAAAAAATTAAAACTATTGATTTAGCTTGGCTTGTGTCTAAATAAATGAATGAATAATTATAATGTAACTAGTGTGAATGATTTCGCACAAAGGCAAAGAAAAATGAAAAATTTCGAATAAGTTTAAGAAAGGAAAGCATCCCAGCATTACTGTATTTACTTATTGTAAATACAGTAAATACTATGCCAGGCATAGTTTAAAATTGTTGGATGGTAAAGTAGTGACTATGATTTGAAAATGTATTTCAAAACTGTATTCTGTATTATATTTTCAAAATGAGTTATATTTACTTTGCCCACAGTAGTTTTTTGGGGGCTGTTTGAAACTGAGATTTTTTTATTGAATAAATTTTGTTTCAACATTTTTGCATTTTTAACACATTTATAGTGCAGCATACAGTAGGAAGATGAAGATGAAGATACTTGAGAGTGAGAGTTCTGCAATAGGATAACTCAATGTAACTCTAAAACAAACCCTCTCTGTGTGAACCCTTGTATTAGAAAGATGTTGCTTTAGTTTTGTATAAGTTTCAATGTGGGGTTGTCATTTAATTATAGTCTTTGCTTTCCACTGTAAACAAATATAAATAAACACAAAATTAAAAGATAGTTTATTTTTTTTAAATTCCTGTAAAGTAATTTATTTCTCGTTTATTTTTTTCATGCCAGAATATGGTGTGGCCACACAAACAATGCATAATGACTGTAACACAGTACAGAAAATCGGTGCCTATACAAAAATCACTACATCCTACAGGTTATTTCATAAAATTGCGGTTGAACCTCAACAACACTGTAAAAGGTTTTGCAAGTTGTGAGGTCACTTTCGTGCACCAAAGCACACGGAGAGTAAAGCGATTATCATACAGCATTATAACAAAATGTTTTATTGAATATGATTTGGTGGAGATTTTATACATTTTAAGATTACACAATGATGCATTGCATGAACAAATAAAAATGTCAGACAATATGTTATAACATAAATTGTTTGGCTGATGAAGGAGAAAAAAAACCTTATAATTAAATTGCACGGTAATTTTAGGTTTCTAGGTTTTTTTTAATTGTGCACTGAACCTGTCGCAGTGGGATACAGTTAGCTGCTTACGATCTATCTGTTAATAATCTGTTTAACTTCAGTTGGATTGAATCACATAGCTTTCTGTGACTTCACTCGAGATGTTAAATAGAACCAACCTGGATTCGAGTATAAACTCTACCACTCATTTCCAGTCATTTCCCATTATATTAACCACAAAAAACCCATATAGTAAAATGCATATGTAAGGGTTAAAAGGTAAATTTATATACAGCATTACGGGATTGCATAAACTGTGGAGTTAAAATGATAATGAATTCATATGTTATGTATGATTATGTTGTTTTTCTTTAGTTTGAGGTGCGGTTGGGTGAAAAGAAAGAATATTTCAGTAGTAGAACTTTATCCATGAACTATCTCTGTGTTTCCTTAATCTGTTCATCTGAGGCTCTCCCTCTTTCTCTATTTTTGTCTGCCATGTGTCATCCTCAGGGAGCAGAGGAGGTGGACTGCTTCTGCATGCATGGGTGTGAGAGGGAGATTCAACACCCCTTCGCTTGCTGAGACACACATGGATGGCTCAGTTTGGTGTGTGTTTGTGTGAAAAACACTCACGTAATGGCACGAGACAGTTGGTCCTGTAGTCTTAGCTGAAGGGAGTGGGCCTTCGGCTCTCTGTGTGTGTTGACTATTTATTAGCATGACACTCCGCCTGTGTGTCTGTGCACGTGTGTGCTTCTGCTCCAGCTAGGTGGCATGAGGTAGGCCTCTGTTTTTGCCAGTGTTCCCGTATGTGGGATGGCAGCAGCTTGCGTGATCAGAACAAAGCCAGAGAGCATGACAGAAAATCCCTCAATACCCGGCTTTTAAAAAATGCAGGAGGCCAACGCACGCAGAAGCAAGTAAGGTAAATGTATAAATTATGGACCAAAAAAGTCTCCTTCAAAAAGAGGGAGATATCCCCCACATGAGGCAGCAAACTTTATTGCACGTGAAGCGAGAGCGGCAGCAGCTGCTGAGTGTTGGCTGGAGTCTTGCTAAATAATGAGCCAGCACCTTTCCATTAACCTAAATGGACCATGTAGAGCCCCACTTCCAAATATCTGGCATCAGGCCAGTGTGGTTCACGCACATGTTGGCCTGAAAAACAGCTGTGACGATTAAAGGGTATTTTCACTTCATGTTCATTTATTCAAAAATCTATAAAGCATATTTAGAGGTCTTGATTAATGATTTTTCCTGCATTGTTTAGCACTGTGAATTCCCACTGCAGATTTACACAAGTCACACTACATGGATGTTGTGAATTCCAATAAAAAATATAATTTCACCTACAGAAAATGATTTGCAATAAAATCATTTTAAAAAAACATCAAAGCAAAATAAAATCCAATGTAAAAATATACAGTACATTTTCATATATCAAAAGACTGACAAAACAAATGTAGGAAGAGCATATTTTGGGGGGTATTTGAGAAAAAATGTGTCAGTTTTATTTTTTATCAGTTTCTCGTATTTGACTAATATCAAAGTAACTGGTAATACATTTAATAAACTATACCAATGCTGCTGATTATTTTTTTTATTATTTATTTATTTATTTAATTTTTTTTTACTGCACTATCAGTTCTCAGGTTATTTTTAAACTGCTTTCCTAAGATACATCAGTATCTCTAAACAATATTATATTTGAACAGAGGTCCAGTATTGCTGAGAAAAGATTACCATAAGAAATTCAAATTATTTTCACACTATGTAATCATTAAAATAAATGATTTTTTTCCCACCAGAAGTAATAAGCAACTATGAAGTATTCTAATATTATATAACATTATTTACATTGTTAGTTGACTATTTGATTATATAGCTAACAGTTATACAAGTCATTATCTCCTTGTTTAATATAAGTAAACATTATTAAAAGGGATGAGGGAGGTCGTTTTCTAATTTTCTGATTTATAAATATTTTCAACAAAATAATATTTATTATGCTATTAAATATAGCTACAACTAAAATATATTTTAATTTTCATAAAAGGACTTCCCTAGCTCAATGACTATAACCAGCAATTTACCAGAAGCAGCTATTTTATAAAACCTTTTATACTAAGTGTACTGAAAAAGTTTCTTATATGTGCTTTAAATAGGTTTCAACTTTGTGTATAACTCTATGAAGCAACCGGACAGGGAACATGAGGATGGTTCACGCTTCACAGAGCATCCAAAGAGACTACAAGCCTAATTTTTAAATTGTAATTTGGACGAGTGATTCTTTGCAAATTTATGTAAAATTTAAATGGGTTTTGGGGTTTTAACTTAAAATGTGAATAATTTCCATAAGCTTTTTGAGTGCACACCAGTAATTGTGTCAACCATCATGTTTTAGCTTACGGTGGGACACACATTTTAAAAGCAGAGTCATGAATAAAACAGTAGACCATAATATGATAAAATATAACACATGCTATTTATCTTTAATTTGGAGCCAGGGATATCTCATTTTTACAAAGCGTGTCCTGATTCTGAAGTACTATTTCTTTAGTGTTGTGTTAAGGCTGACAGTGTTTATGAACTGTGTAACTGTGTTCTGAAGTCACCTCATAGAAACACATGACCGAGGTTTCATGTCAGACTACCAAATGATGCAGTCACTTTTCTTTTAAGCACTCAGCGGTGTGTTCTTTTGTGCAAACGTGCAAAACAGTGTGTGTGTGTGTGTGTGTGTGTGTGTCTGAAGCGCATGCGCATGTGCCGGGCTTCCTGGAGTCCTCTTTAAACTGTGCATCCAAGCATGACTAACTCGTCAGCACAAGAGTCAGTCCTTCCCCGCCATGACATTGCGGCGTCATTTAGATTTAGACGTCGCCTATCATCGCTCGGGCAGCATCTGAAAATCTCCACCCCACAGAGTTTGTATAGCAACACACTGTAGCACTATAGCAATGCACTTTGTCATTATAACTAGTGGTGATGAGATGATGCATCACATCAGCTGGTCATCCCAAGTCTACTTATCTGTCTCCATTCCAAATGATAAACATGTTTTACAGAAAAAAAAAAAAAAAAACTATGAGACAAAGATCAGACCAAAGCAATGCAAACCTCCCAGAACACCACTTTTGAGCAGGAAGAAAAGTATTAAATGTATTAGTTAGTCATTACATACAAATGCAATATGAAATACAGACAATACATATAAATATCACATTGAGAAACCATATGGTATAAATGCACAAGCACGTGAGCTGCCATTTAACTCGATGGAGCTAACTGGAGTCAACATTAGAGAAGCATACAGTAGAGGCACACCGGTATTATCCTGTATGTTACAGTGTATATCAAGGAGAGAGTGACAGTTCTCCATCAGGGCACGACTCATGACATTCAGCAGCAAAGCGCGGCTCACTTACAGTGTTGTGCACACTGCTGCCTGAGGCTGGAAACAGAATTCAGATTATAAACACGCACAAAACACTTTGCCACAGTTTCATCTTCCATAGGACTAAATATGGTACAGTAGTTGTCCCTTCACCTACTTGTAGGTGCAAGTTGTAAAAATATTTGTTTGATACAAGGGCGGTGAATTATTCAGGGATTATTTAATAATGCAGAGATGTGAGGGGGAGACTCAAAACCATGGCAGTGAAAATTGCTCAGCCTTGCCGCCTGGAAGCTCTTGCCACAGATAAAGAAACACGCCGTATGCATTGCCCTGTTTGTTTCTAATTGGTAGCCATACCTAGTCTTCCCAGAACCACAACCTTCATCCACACTTCATTTTGCACTTATGTATCCCCTTACATATACCCCATTACTGAGTAAAGTAGAGAAAAAAATGCAATTGTGTTCTGGAAGCTGGAAGTCCCCTGAATGCACCCAGAATAGCACATAACTCAGTAGCAGTAAGTGCACAGATTGTGTGTGAGTGTGTGTGTTTGCATTAATCTGGGGATCTTGCAGATACCGGTTTGACGCACAGACAAGTGCTATCGTTACAAAACAGATGCACTTGTCACCAAACAGAGAGGGCCCGAGAAAAGTAGAACTGAAACCGAGATGATATAACATCCCCTCACATACGCGCACACACGCATACACACACACACACAGCCTACTGGGCTGATCTGTTTAGGTGAGTCACCACTTCTTAAAGCGGCAGTGGGTGGTTATAGCACCAGCTTTAAATAGACTGCATACAGCATGGAGTCAATCTGTAGAGTAACAGACTGGCAGAGAGAGAGAGAGAGAGAGAGAAAAGACAGGGAACACAGGAAAGTGAGAGAGAGATTGAGAGTGTGCATTTGAGTTTTGCTGAGTGTGTTTTGCTAAGCTGGAGGGCTAGGAATCATCTCACATCCGTCATGGAGGCTGGTTGCGGGGTCAAACTCAGTACTGTGGCGAATGGCCCTGTTATCACAAAGCTTTACATTCGCTGCGCTGCCTTTTCTCAAAGGCAGCAAAACAGGGCTGGAAGACAACCAAAAATAGAGATGCCCAATTAGAACTGCTCCCAAAGCTTTGATGGAATTAGCAGTGAAAGGGGGCTTGCATAACCCACCCTCCCAGAAAACGACAAAATGTGCAGACAGCATATGCAACGCTTGTCCTATTTACTGGAAACCAGTCCTGGGTCAATTTTCTGGTGCAATGAAAAAAATTACACGAACAAACTGTGCAGTAGGTGCCTTCCTCTTTCTTGTTGTCCCTTTTTGTAAAGCAGATTTTTGCCCACTGTTACATTAAGTTTCTCCCTGTGAGCAACTGTCTAGGAGTGGGTGTGCAGATATGCAGATATGAATCCTGCTGTTTAACTTGCACATCAGCAGCAGCCTGGTTGCCTCAAGCGATATAGCCTCACATTGCAGAGGGCGGAAGCTTACAGTTATCTCGTCAGGTTACTTTATATCTAGCACTTTTTCTTAAGCCTCCTAGTGCCAAACATTGAGAGGCACAACTGTCGACACCACCAGTGTTTTAATTAGATAACACCTTTCAGAAATCCGATTTCTGAATATTAAACATAAATATTGAAAGAGTGTATTTGAAATGTGTGATGAACGCATTTATATTTTATTGGCTGGTGCACAAAAAAGGAGATCTTTGTAAAAGAGTTCAAATCAAAACTGACTACATCTATAAATTTGAGTAGCCATTGATCAAAAAATGTCACCGAATGTATTTTCAAATAAGCCATAGGCTGCTGATGAGTATCAAAAAGTGTGTACTTGTGGAGAACCTTTTTTTAATATAATTAGATGAAACCCTTGCTTGAGGATAGCATCATCTATGAAGTTCTTCTTCTGCTGTAGCTATGTGATTCTGCTTTGTTCACAGCAGAAAAAGATGTTCTTTCATGCGGTGTCCCACTGTAAATATAGCATTTTTCTACCTTTGTACAAACCACACACGGCGCTGGTTTTGCTACAGTCTGTCCCCAGGGGTTTGATCATAGCCCAGCAGTCAACAGCTCAGCTGCTGAGTGTCAACAGTAGAAACATAAAAGCAATCCAGCTGTCCTGGAAAACAAACAAGATTATCATCACTTTGGATATTCCAGGACTTCATTTCTGCCTCCTCATCCAGACATGTCATGTTTATAGAACACAGAAAATATGGTATGAATTGGCTATGAAACATTCAAATGGGATTCTTGGTGTCTTGCCATGGACATAAGGATAAATCTGAAACAAAGCCAGGATCAAAATTTTATATTATCTCCAACCATTTTAGTTTATATCAGCAGGAGCTTTGAAAAGCTGCCACATTTTTCATTTTCAATTCCAAAACAAAGGAATTTGAAAGGCTTTTAAAAACCCATCTGTGGTAACTATATTTTAATCAATAGTTACACCAGAGGAACATAAACATGTAAAATAAAATTAAAAATTGAGTCAAAATGTTTTTAGATCATTGTGGTGACACCAGTTTGGTGACTTGCTCTTTTATTCCCTACACATTTTTTTTTTAAAAAGGACTTTCATTTTCAGTTGTTTAATTGTGTTTATAATAGCATATTGCAATGAAAATGCAAGTGTGTATATAAATGTGGTTCATTTCTAAGAAGACTTCTTAAAGATGTCTGTGATCCTTATTTGATATTCAGGGGATTTTTTTAATATAACAGTAAGGGCCGGCTGTCAGCTCCAGTGTTTCTGGTCTGTGCCACCTTATTGTTAACCCATGGGTGATGACGACACAGCACCCTAGCATGACATGTGCTGACCGACAGAAACACAGGACCAATCACATGATTGGCTGACAGAGGAAAATTACAGATCAGCTACTGTAGGAAAATTTTGTCTGTTTAAATGTAACCATCCATCATTTTGACTATTATGGGACAACAAGTATTGTGCAGCCAAAGCCTGATATATCTTCCAAAAAAAATATTGGAAACACATCATTAAGGCCCACTGTAACGTTCCTTCATTGTGCATGTCTTCATAACTTCTGCACCAAACATGTATCAATCCACGGTTGAAAATAGACCCCCCCAAAAAAATTATATATATATATTCATGGCAGGTTTTATAAAATCCTCCCATAACACACTTAAACTGTAGATAACACATATGTTATAATAATAATAATAATAATAATCTTATTACCAATATATTAGTCGTACTGCTAATAACTTGTCAGGGTGAGGAAAAGACTGGACAGGCCCAGGCAGAGGCCAACCTCAGAAAAGGGGGGTTGAAGAAGAGAGAGAGAGAGAGACAGAGAGAGAGAGAGACTATGGCAATTAATGGGTTAAGTCTATTGGGCAACTCCCCTCCTGCTCCCTACCCAAGCAGACAGCGAGAGCGGGAGACAGAGAGGCTGATGTTTGTTGGTTGCTCCTCTCACTAAGTAAGGAGTTGGAGGAGGGCGGTGGGAGTGGAGCGAGTTGGGGGGGCGCCACTAAGCATGCTTAATCGGACAGGACAGTTCCTGCTTATTATAGAACCAAGCACGGATTATAAAATCTGAATCAAACTGCCAGCTGAGAGCCACGAGAGAACCTCCTCCTCTTCAATTTTTAAAGTTTTGGAAGCGCTTGACACTGAGGTGGATCAAATAGCACCAGTTTGCGTGCAAATACTTACTTAGCGAGCCACCACGGCAGGTGAGCGGCGCTGCAGCCCCTGTTAATTACACCACAGGCCCAACGACCCTCCACCCCATACTCATGCCCCCATCACTCCCACGCCCTGCCAACTCACCAACTGTCAAAATCACCCCCTTGAGTAGGCACAGTTCATTTTTTTCCATTAGTTTTCACAAGAGCGATGACAAATTCATGTTTTGGCTGCTGGGAACTGGTAGCAATCACGGAAACACCACAACACCCAAACATACAGGAGAGAGAGGCCGGGGAGAGAGCAAAGAGTGAGAGTCAGGGACAGTTAAGGAGAGGCTGGCAGCTCTGAGTGAGCTGCTGGCCAACCTTTATCTCTTCCAAATTAGGCTCATATGCAGCCTTTTTGCATTAGCAAAATACATTTTGGGTGAAATATAATGCTGTCTTGATTAAAGTATTTCTTCTGCATATCAGACAGAATGTTAATATTGAATATATCTTCGAAGTTGTCAATGCCAATGTTTCTGAATTGTGTATTCCTATAAAATTGAGTGTGCCAACACTAGTAAATTTAAGATCTGTTTAAGGTTAAGTTAAAGTTGTATAAATGGTTAAAGGGAAATTCCAGTATGTTTCAGCCTGGCAGAGTTCTCGTAAATGTTGCTGAGGTGTCTCCAAGGGTTGTCGCAAACCTCCTTTAAAGAGTTTCAGAGAAACTCATGCTAAACAACTAATATTGGATCAAGCTGTCTGAGCCTCCTGCAGCTTCCCAAACAAACATAACTTTTACCGGAATCATTTCAAATGCTTGTGCCTGAGTCGACCAAAAGTAAACACAGAAGGTAGCCCCCTGAAAAAGCCATTATTGCTAACTGCATAGGGATCTACATCTGCAGCAACTTGCCAGCTTTCACCATGGTTATTCTGACAAAGGAAGGAAACTCAAAAAGATAAAAACAGTGGCGGGTTACTAGGAAGCATTACTATGAGGACAATCATCAGTCATTTCACTTGATGAAGACGAAAGTTGGAAGCAGTTGAAAGACAACAGTATCATCCCAAAAGACAACGTACCTCAGGAAACTCGCGGTGTTCCTGTGGTCATTGTTCCCCAGTGCCAACTAAGGAGGAAAACTTTTTCTGCAGAGACTGACCTGTTCATGTCAGACTTGGATGTCCATAAATGTACCCTCGGACGAGAGTGAGACCAGGCTCTGATCAACATTGTTGTCCTGAAGTCTGTGTTTCACTTCCCCGAAATCAACTTGGCCAGACCAAACAGTTAGCTCTCCATACAGTAAGATAAAAGTGATTACTCATTAATAACTCATAAATAACTAATTAAAGGCTATTTTATATGGGGGACTGCAATATGTATAACTGACCAGCGATAAAAAAATAGCAACTGGTGTATATTATATACATTTTCCTTGACCGACATTACAATGGTAACATAAGCTGATAAGAAAAAAAAGCAAGTTGCCTCAGATGTAGATCCCTATGCAGTTAGCCAGTCAACCATAAAAGGCAAATGACTGGCTATCGTCCTCATTGTAGTACATGAAATAATCTACAATTGTATTGATCTTCATTAGAAGACATTTCATCAGAAGACATTATAAATGCAGTGAAAGCAAGATGTAGATCCCTGTGAAATTAGCTGCAATGCCTTTTTTAGGCTGCTACTTTCTGTGTTTACTTTTGGTCCGACTCAGAGACAAGCATTTGAAATGTTTCATGAAAAAATCATGTTTATGTGAAAAGCCTTGGAAGGCTTATGCAGCTTGCGCCCATTTACAATGTTTTGCATGAGTCCTCATTTCCCCAAAGCTTTACGACAGATGTGATGACTGCAAAGAAAACTCGCCAGGTGCCTTTTAATGACAAAAAAAAACTTGAAATGGGCCTCAAACTTGTTACTAAACTAAATAGCATTTTCATCAACATCTTATCCAGGTTGTAATTATGAAAATTAAACTCAGTTTTATCTGAAAGTTCAAATATTACCAATCGAGAATAGCAGCAGGCACAGCTCTAAATCTTGAACAGTATAGTATTTTTAATAGTATTTTGATAAGACAAATGTAAATACCAGCACTCACAGATAAAAAAATCTTGTTTACTGTGGGGCGATTATTTATATGTGAGTGCCGGTATTTTGTTTGTCAGTTCTGATGTATCTGACTCGGAGCTTAATAATATGGAGGGGGTTAAAAACCAAACAAATACAGGCACTTCTTATCAGCCAATGTTCATTGTTCAAGATAATTAAACCTTACCTGAATGTAAAGTGAATAGTATTATATCGTCAATGCACAGTATTTTTCACTCACACAACCAACTCTGTAAACCCTCTCGAGTGGTCTGATGATGTGGACACTCACAATTCATAAACATGGGAATTTATCCCTTCCCTATCATCCATTTAACATGACGTGAACTCAGCATTGGCACTTCAGATGTATAATTATTTCCACCAATCACAGTTTCAGTCATAATAGGATCCACATGGTCAACAAGTGAACCAGTCAGTGCATAGCAGTGCCTGTTGGTGAGTAATACGTAAAACTCACTTGATCTTTACAAATTCTTGCAAGTAAACCACTGACCTATAAAAACCACTGGGTAGTTCCAACTGCTCTGAATTAGAATGTGCAGAGTGGAAATAACCCTGCATCATCACGTTTCTGAAGTTTTTATGTTTTCAAGTGGTCTTGTGATCTGAATGGGTTGATTAAGGCAGCGCTGAGAGGATTTAAACTCTCCAATGTAACTAAGCCGGGGCTGGTAAATACGTATCCTGCTCCTTGCTCAGAAAGTTTCCCAAGTTGCTTTCTGAAGCATATTGAAATGGAAAAACAAGTATATCCTGCAATAATCCAACACATGCAACTCTGCAACAGTATATTCAATCCAGTTAAAGTTGATCTTATGCATAGAATCATGATATTAGATTTAAGCCATATAGTAGTTTTACTGCAGCAGTGGTTTATAGTGGTAGTATTCTAAAAGCTATAGCCAACTGCTAACACTAACTGCTTGAAATACACACAACAACATGCAATGTCAATCCTACATTTAAAGGGGCAATGTGTATTGAATTGACAAACTGTAAAGTTCCCACTCCAAACAAATAGGGGGAAGCATTTTCCCAGAAAGTTTGGGTGTCCACCTCATTCATAAGAAACAAGGAAATGCACTCTTTGGTCCCTCCTACCCCCTCCCCTTCCCCTGAGCCATAAGCGCACTGGGATCAGGCATAGAGGGACAAAATCCCAGTGGGACGCCACATTGGTGGGACAGTGGGTCAGTGGGCTGGTAGACCGTCAGAAATAGTGGCGGCAGGAGAAGAGGACGAGCCACGAGAGGTCAAGGAACGCAAGGTAGAGGGAGAGCAGCTAGAGCAGCAGCATCAATAGCTGAATTGAGGAAAGAGTGGAGGAATGTCGCTGAGAGAGGCTACAACACAGGTCTATAACCTACTAGCAGTTACTACTTTATTCATCCTCTCATGTTGGACTGAGGGCAGACGGGACCCTACAGTGACAGTGACAAATTATCACCTCTTGAGGTACAACGGGGGGTATATTTAAACAGGACGGGCTGGGGCTAGCTGGTTAGCATGCTAGCTTCAGTAGATATCCGCAATACAATGCATAGACGTCTATAACATAATGTCAAAACTGTTATTTCCTGGCATTCTGTTGATTATCTTGGTTAATTTCTTTTTATTTTTAACCAATACTTACGCATTGCCCACTTTAATGTGCTTTAGTTTTAATTTTTGATGGAGATATGTCCATATACAGTTATACTCTATTCTATTCTATTTGTGTGTGTAATATTTATATTTGTGAGCTGAACTTACAATATTAATTTGTGTGCACTAATTAGTTCTTTTTTTTTTTTTTCCACGACACCTGCTGGTCTCTGCATAGTATTCAAACACCCTGTATTTGACCGTCAGCCTTTGCCTATCTGCCAGTAGGTGTGCCATCTGTGCCTGCTGCCCCCATCTGTAATGCTTACTCAGCCCCATACCATATGTTTGGTCATTGCTCTGTGTCTTGCATCCACTGACTGCATCGTTATTCCACAAATCTGTCTGCTTGTCTGCTGGTCTTTGTCTGATGCGTGTAAAAGTTGCCAAAAAGCACATAACCTTCATTTATTAAGGGGAAGTTTCACAGAGAGCCAGCACAGCATTACAATCAGATAAGGCTTTCCTACCTCAGTGTAGTTCAGTTAAGTGAAAGCTTTGTGTTTGAAGGAGCGTGTCTCAAAATAAAAGTAAAAATCTTTCAAAATAACATTGCCCTTGCCTGGTCCTCCTCACTCTCACCAGTTCTTCTTTCTGTCCCTTATACACAGCGTGACCATCACACTGCTCTGTTCGAACTCCAAACTCAAAACCTTTTTATAAATGGTCACATTAAAGAGCATAGTGCAAATCAGTGGTTATAATCTACCCTTGTCCAACCCCAGAGTTTTGGGGGACTCACTTAGGACACTCACACATCTGCACAGCTGTGCTGGGTTTTGAAAAGTCTGTAAGAGGGAGGATAAGAAGAATATTCCGTGACTCACTTTGTTTTATCATAAAATGCTTTTTGATGTCTATAATAATAATAATAATAAATGTACTTATCCTTTTGGGGGGACCTCCCTTTCTTGTGCCTTGCAAAAGTTCTCCTGCAAAGGGCAGGGATTAAGTGTCACTGAGCCCAACTTGGTTTAAGTACAAGTAATTCGATCAAACCCCCGGTATATACTGTACTGAAGACAGTGACTCTTCTCACACGAGTGACTGAAAAACCCCTGATTTTTGAGTGATTATTTCATAGCACCAGAGTTTGAAAAATGGTTAACACAGGTGTTTTTGTTTAAAATGTAAAATGTGAGCAAAAACTTGATATTGATGTAAATTGCACCACCTTAATTCACCGTATGCAAAATAGCTCATTGCATTGTAAGACCAAAGGCTATTTTTTCATTCGCAAATTCAACAAAGAAGCTTTTATATTACGAAATACACTTGGGAATATCTGCACCAATTGATATTCCTGCATTAGGATTCGCCGACAGCAAACAGCTACACTAGACACTACACTGATAATCTAAGACCCATGCATACAAACATGCTCACACACACTAGCCCACAGGTGCAGGGACATATGAGCACAAACTCATATTGTGTCATCTGTCTCTCAGCAGTAATTTAGCAGTCTGTGATGAGATCTGACTGGGCCAACATGATGAGAAAGAAACAGAAATGCGTTAAAAAAGCTCTTTTGGCTCTTTTCATAGTCTGTTTGTGTGTGTGTGTGTGTGTGTGTGTGTGTGTGTGTGTGTGTGTGTGTGTGTGTGTGTGTGTGTGTGTGTGTGTGTGTGTGTGTGTGTGTGTGTGTGTGTGTGTTTGTTTTCTGTGTGTGTGTGTGTGTGTGTGTGTGTGTGTGTGTGTGTGTGTGTGTGTGTGTGTGTGTGTGTGTGTGTGTGTGCGCGCACAGGCGGACAGAGGAGGCTGTTAATTACTGTGATAGAGAAAGGAAGGCTTGTCACATTAGTCCCCAGGTGGTGATGACAAAAGAAGGTGATTTACATGAAGGATATGATGGAAGGTTAACGGAGGGCTCATCAGGTAGAAAGAGATGATTATGGCTTCAAAAGTAGTGTGTGTGAATCTGACAGAGAGAAAGAGGCAGGGAGTGTCTGGGCATTTATATGCATTCTCTGTTATTGTCCCTTTCTAGATGTGATGTTGACCTTTCTTTGTAACAGTTTCCGCTAACACTGCAATTTGAAAAACATAGACTAAAACTGCCTTCACTTTAATTTGAAATGTTATCAAGCAAAACCATGAAACAAAATTAAAATATAAAGAGAGAGCCAATCCAAGTTCTTAAGAATTTTAATGAGATGAGTGTTTTAAAGATTATTTGGTGGAAGTTTTTAAGGGCCGACAGAAATTCTCCATATGAAAAATAAAATGTAGATAAACACTGAATAAATAATAGGTTTGAAAAAACATGCAAATCAGCATCTGTCTGCCTGTTTCTTTGGGTTTATCTCAACCTACTGAACAAGTTACCCAACATGGAGAAGCAGTAATATGAAAGAGAAATCACAGTAACAAGAAATACAACACAAATCAGATGAGAAAGAAATGAGATTTGAGAAGATATGGTATGAGATGAGATGGGAAAACAAGAATCAGGATGGGATAAGAAGAGATGAAATTTGAGACAAGTCAAAAATGTGTGAGACAGCACATTTGTGAGACAAGATGAAAACAGATGAGATGAGGCAACATGAAATCAAAATGAGGCAAGAAAAGATTAAATATGAAACAAGACACAATGTCAGATGAGATGAGTTGATGCAACAGGAACCAAGATGAAAGAAGAAGTGGCGAAATATGAGATAAGGTAAATGTGTCAGGAAACGTGCAACTAGATGAGACAAAAAGACAATGAGAAATGTTCAGACAAGATCATATGTAACAGGATATGTGTGATGACACTGCGACTGGACAGAACAAGACACAATGAGATTAGAGTGTCAAAATTTGAGATAAATCAAGATAAGGCAATCCTAAATGAGAAAATAGGGGACAGAATGAGATGATGTATGGTATGAGATAAGAAAAAAAATTAGTCACCAAAATGTGACAAAAAGAATCCATCAAATGAGATGGATTGAGATAAAATTGAGATAAAGTGAGAACAAATTAGATGAGATAGCACGTCCGTCTGGCTTGGTTGGCTAAACTGTCTACTGTGTATTAAGACATTTGTTGCAGGGCATTCTTTCTCATCTTTGGTATCTTTTCTTTCTTTAGTACAAATCATGCCAGATGAGACTAAATGAGGCGAGATGAGACCAAATTAAACAGTAAGGATGCAGCTGTGGTCTTTGTTCTCCAGAAGTTCTCTGATGCCGTATGAATGAGACACGTGAGAAGGTGAGGGATCAAAAAGGGTCACCCACCAATCCACACAAAATGAGATAAGATGAGGGGAGAAAACTCAAGTTAAGTCACAATGAGACGAAAAGAGACCAGATGAAACGTCAGAAAGAGGTCCGTTGATTTGCAGTCTCCTGCAAGTTCAGTGATCCCTTCATAAATCAGGTCAGACCAGACAAACCAGGACCAGGACAAAATGAGAAAAGACAAAAAATTAAATCAAGATTAAGCAAGGTGAGAAAAAAAAACGACAGATGACACAGCAAAAAGAAGTCACTGTGTTGAGACAGTCTTTTCAGCTTCATAGCAACAGAACAGAGTCTCCAAGAAGCCTGCAGATCCTTATCAGCAAACCACATCCTGACCCCCTAATCACCGCAGATGTGATAAATGAATTATCTGTCTCTTCTGATCTTTCTAACTGATAGAAAAACTACACTTCCTCCTCTTCAGGGCACAATTCAACTCCAGTGAACTGCCACCATTTCCCAGCCTCACATCTGCACCCCAGCTCTGATCGCATATCTATGGTTCAGCAGGAAGAACAAGAGAGATCACACAGTCAATTGCCTGTCATGATACATTGGTTAAGAGCCAGCCGTGAAAACCAATGATTGCAATGTATGTCATGGCTCATAAGCAGCACACGTTTGAATATGAACACTGTGGTAAATGGTCAAAGAACACCTAAGCGGTGAGCAAGAAAGACATAAAAATACTGTACTTTCAAATTAGCTAAGATAATTCATGTAAGGTTTGTACTTAAATTGAAAAAAAAAAACCAATTTTGCTTTGCCATAAAAAAAAATAAGTGTAGTTTATTCAGTATTAGTTTTTATTCACAAAAAAATTCCATGTATTTACCTGAAGTATAAGGGAGTAATAGGGCCAACAATTTCAAGAATAAAGTTGAAAATTTACAAGAAAAAAAGTCAAAATATTTGGAGAAAAAAATCAAAGGCCTAATATTACAAGATAATACTCCATTACATAGTAGACAGGTGAGAGCAGTCTGTCAGCTTTTACATGTTAAATGAGTGGATGACCTGAGGTTACAAGTTTTACCAAGCAGCACCTTAACATGAAAGATTTAAGGATATTCCATGAATAAAATGAAACCAGTTACATGATGTATGAGTCAATAACTGGATGTATTTTGAAGCAGCGGTTGGAGCATAGCGGGGACTTCAGCTGAACCTGAGAGCGCAGTCACGGCATCAGAAATTGATTAAACCTCAGCGAGCTTTCTGAAAACGACATAAAAGCCATCCAGAATCTACATATCATACACTATACTGTATATTACTGCTCTGCACTCTGCTGGTATATCTCATTCAGACTGACACAGTGACACGACGACAGACACCTCTAGCTTAACTCTTAAATCTTTTAATAAGGCATAAATTCCACACTTGGATGTTTATTGTCCACACAAATGCTAACAGCATCCTGGAGTGCGGGAGACAGTCCCAAACTGAGATATAAACCAAGCACATAGTGACTTTCCCAGTTATGTGTGGAGGAGAGACTGACATACTGTAAAGGAAAGTGGCACTGCAATACAAAAACAAGTCTTTGAAGAAGAAATAGTAACTGTAGACTACGGTATGGACTGTCAGGAAATGTTAAGAAATGCACATTCAATCAACACAATCTTAGCATAACATATGACATTTTGCCTTCAAATCAACCTACTTTATTCTATTATGATCTGTTTCCCGATATATTACAAGTTTTTTTCTCAAAATGTCACGTGTTTTCTCCAGACGTTACTACTTTTCTCTTGTAATGTTATGACTTAATTCTCGAAAATCTCAGATGTTCTTTTCTGTTCTTGCCCTAATACTTCTTTGTATCTTCGTCCAAAGTGACTTCCGCTTTTTTCACCATACATACACATATCTGCAGCGTGCGGACAGGAGAGGTTGGGGATAGACAAGCCAACCCTGCAATGAATGGACTTCCCGCTTTACCACCTGAGGTTCAGCCAAACCCGAGAAACCTTAGACCTTAACCTTAACCTGAAAAAGGTAACGACACCAAACACCTCAGTTTATTTCAGACCTCTTTTCATGCTTGGTTTGGTTTTTGCCATGTTCACGTGGTGATTAATTTATTCAGCGAACAAAAGTTGTGGTGCATGGTAAGTGTGCACCTGATGGGGGAGTTCAATTAGGCTAAATTAAGAGACAAAAAAGGTTTAGAAAGTTGATAAGTAGGCGGAAAACACACAGAGAAGGTTCTTCGGTATGATTGTGATTCCCATCAGACCCTCTGTTTCCTTGCACTGTGCCTTTGACTCTAATGTCAATTCAAAATCTGTGTCTATGTAAACAACATCTTAAACTGTGAAAGTCTATTAGTGCAATACTACATATGTGTGTCTAATATTACATAAACTAAATACTTCTATACTTCAAAGTTTTCTTTTGTTGATCCATACAGGTGATGCCAGTGCTTACCGTGTGATATTTGAAATGATCCTCTCCTGGACATCCCTTTTGGCTCTGGTTTCTGCTCACCCAGCAGTGATACCCAGCCAGTGATACTTGAGTTACTCTTTGAAAATACAACCAGTTCCTTACAGCACCATAACAATTTCGATAGAACTACCTCGGAAGGAACTACAGAAAACCTCTAAGAGAGTTCTTTACAGCACCATAAAGAGTCGTGAAACATTTTCTGTCACTATGGTTTGATACAGAGTGTAAATTTACACTGACCTGCTGTGAGGTCCAAAAGTTTGCTTCATCGGATCTAATTCTGCTTGGCTTGATAACAATGCCACTGTTGCGTTACAGGGAAATTGATTATTGTCACGTACCTCCACCTTTCTCATCCCCTTCAAAGAAAAGATGCAAAACGATAACAGATAGCCAGTTAATGACGCATGAATGATTAAAGAGCCCCGCAGGGAGAGGTTGTCAAACACTGCAGACAGTAAACCTTTTTCTGTGTGTGTCATCTTCTGTTTATCTTCAGCTGGGGGCAGGAGATACACAGACATGTTGTGCCACAAGGTGAACTTGAGGGAGACCAGGTACATTTTCCAAAAATATAGATAGATGAACAAATAGATAAACAAAGAGAACAAGACGCAGGATAAGGGAGAGGTTTATCTCACAATGAAAGGAGTCTAAAGTAGGAGGTTTGGAGCAGAGTTAGGACCTAATTAAATGTACAGGCATATTAAAAAGAACCTAGCAAGTGACCTGCTCTAATATGAATTCAGAATGGCATGAAAAACCAAAACAATATAACGTCCTCAGCTTAACACGGGCCATTAGACCCTCACATTAAACTCCCCGACACACACTAAGACTATTAACCCCACAGTACACACCAAACACACACCTACGGTGACTCACTTTGCAACGCTGCAACCTACTTTTTATTTCATCTCTCTCTCTGTGACCCTCCCTCTCATTCCTTTGATCAGGAACTCTCAGGAAATAGATGCAGGATCTACATCCGTGGCGGCAAGCTCCTCTCATCACTTTGCTGTGCCAAAGCTTTTTCTATCAGCAGAGCATTCGAGGCACCCAACATGGAAGAGAATTACACCAGCTCTCAGGGTGCAGCTTTTCTGTCAGATAGACTATGACTGTGTCTCAGGGCTAGTAAATAATCCCTAAGTGCTCCTTATTTGACCTCAGATTGATTCGTTGGTAGAGTAAATCTCATTGCACAAAATGTAAAGCACTGTAATGAAAGTGTGAAAACAGTCTGTTGTAAATTAGTAATTTAGTTTATGTCAATGAATCAAACATTAAGAAAACAATACATTAATAAAAGCTGCATTGTAAATGGTGTTTGTAGAAATGAATGCAACTGCCCTGCTGTATGGAGATTTTCAAATACATAACAGTAGCATTTCTCTCATGCTATAAATCAAACCTATGATGTGTATATACAGCATGTTTTGTGGGTGTAATTGACAGCCTCTTTAATTTCCTAATCATATTGGATCTTATCCATCCATCTATTTTCTGCTTAGAGTCAGGTAGCAGTGGCAGCAGGCTAAGCAAAGTATTCCAGACGTCCCTCTCCCCAGCAACGCTTTTCAATTCCTCCTTGGGAGCCCAAGGAGGTCAGATGAAAAATGTCATCTCTCCGCCGTGTTCTGGGTCTACCCAGGGGCCTTCTACCTAATTATTCACTGATTTATCCGTAGACTGAATATCAGATATCCAGTTTACAGATATTCTCTACAAGTCAGACTTGTGATCTGGCTTTGCAAACAAGACTGTTCCTCTTCTTTGGAAAAGTACTTCCCCTTTTTGATGTAAGTGTTTTATGCTGTATCAGGTCTTTAACTTACAATACCCACTGAAGTTCCATCCATCCAATCAACCATCCATCTATTCATCAATTATCCATTCATTCTGTTTGGCGCTTATCTTGTCGAGGGTCACAATGTGTAGACACATACAGCATATACCCGAACAAACTAAATTAAAATGAGCACAACAAATTTATTATAGCTTGTGTTGGTGGGGTTAAAGGAAAAGTTGAGCATTTTGGGAAATAGTCTTATTTGCTTTCTTGCAGAGAGTTAAATGAGAAGTTTGATACCACTCTAACATCGCTACCACAAAAGCTACTGCCAGCAGTTGGCTTATATAAAAGACCGGAAATGGGGAAACAGCTAGCCCTCCTTTGTTTGCTGTGGACTATTTCTTATAAACACACAAATCTGCACTTTTGTGGATGTATACTGCAGACTAGCTTGTCCAGTTGCAGCCATCCTAGTCTTGTCACAACAACCTCTTTGCTGTGTACTTAATATTTTCACCTACCTCTCAGTGCTGGGGAGGATGGCAATGTGCAGATACTGTACTTTGCAACAAATTTCAGCTTAAAAATATTTCTTGGGTCTAACATTTTGTGAATGAAAGTAACACCTTTGATTGTGCCCACTGACTTGGCACTTACAGAACCTTTTTAGGACTTTGAAATCCAATTGCGGAAAACAACATAATAAAAAAGCCTTGAAAACTTGACAATAAAAATGAAATCCATAACCAGTATCACCCGTCACCTACAGCATATTTCAGTTATCTTGATAATATCCTAAAAAGGAGGATTTTTGGTGATTCAACTGCGTTGCTGATCCAAGCACCTGTAACACAGATGTGGCCCATTAATGTACAATGTTTAAACAGACGTTCACATAATGGGGGTCTCCGAACATAAATACTGTACATGAACTACTAGTGCTATATAAAGAATGATCAGAATGTGTTCTTAGTGGAGCAGATGGTTGCAATTCTGCCAGCACTAACTAGCGCTGAGCGATTATGTGTGATGATAAGTTGCTTCTCAGTTGAAAGCCTATCATTAGGCTTTAATTAAAGCAGTAGCCAGGGCGGGTGACACTGTCTGCCACAGATTCCTCGTACCCATGGGTGGGAGGGGGTCTCACACTCTCTGTCTTTCTGTCAGAGCCACGTGGTGCACATGTGTGGCATATGAATCCCTTTTTCCTTTCGTGTAAGTAGCTTGGTATACAAAAACTCACACACACAGAGATGGCAGTGTCTGAGACTGGGGGCAACCAGTATCGCCTTGTGTGGTCGAGTGTCTAGACTAAGTGCATGCCCAATGGCATTTATAAGGGGGATGGCTGGGGAGAGGGCAATGAAAAGTCCTATGAATTAAAGCAGCCTTTGACTATTTTTTGGACACAAGAGCCTGTCAAACTCATTGCAAACTCTTGTGCTAATTACAGTGCCCAAAACAAGTGCATAGTCAAATTGACAGAATGTATTCGCACAGCACAGACATTGAATCACGTAATGTGCACTGTAGCCCATTCTTTGCTACTCCTTGTCCACCAGAATGACAGTTCTCTTTACAAAATGAATGAGTACTGTTCTTTGCGCTTGACCTGAGTATAAAAACTGAAAAAAACACTTATACCATCTGTATAGATGAATTAATAAAAAACAACTGGGAATAGATGCTGTACCCCAGGCCTGATTGAAAAGTCAGAGTAGGACAAAGTTGCATTTTGACACTTTTGATGTTTATGCTTAGGAGTCGCAGGTACAGTAAGTCCTAAACTAGTCTTACCAATGTAACAGAATGTAAAGTTTTAGAGCACCATGGCTCAAGATCATCATTTAAACTGCTTCTTCAAGTGATTCTTCCTGTAGATTTAAAGTTATACAGTATCTAATTATCTATATATATGGGTCTAAATAATTAGAATTTAATACTGTTAACAGCTCACTCTTTTTTAATGTTTTAGTTCCACACAGTTACATTAGATTTGATGATGAGGTTTCAGCTTTTAGCCTCGCTGTAATTCGGTGAGGTGTTCGCATCCATATTGGTTATAGGACTCAGAGCACTTTGTTCTCAGGGTCCGTGGACTGCAATATTTCAAGGAAAAAGCAACAAGTGAAGATGGCTGTGATGAAGACGTGGCAGAGCATCAAAAAGGATGATATCATAATGTGTCAGCTAATGTCTGTGGGTTGCAGACTTCACCCAGGACTTTTTTCATTGCATAGGATGTCTAACAGAATTCTATGATCTTAGAGTTAACTCAATCAGTGTAATCAGATGTGCATGTAACACCCTAAAATCATAGTTAAAAATAAGCACTTTAACGTCACAGTTATTGTTTCATTACAAATCAAATGTATGAAGCCAAATAATAAAAACATCTCATTGTTAAAATGCTGTTTGCCCAGCCAAGCGAAAAAAAGCCAGTATCTTAAATTAATTGCTTTAGGGAAAGCGCATCGCTTAATTCTGACCGTCTTTGCGTCTCCCTCCCTTTGTCTGCATCTCACTGACTCTTAACGAGCACTTTGAAAGCATCAGGCATCAGCCAGCATCCTTATTAAAAGAATATACAGTTTAACTGGATGCCATCAATACCACTAAACTGCTGGCGCTGTATAAAATGTCAATCAGCCTGCTTGAGAGGCTGGCCATCAACTGCTGCCGCTGGAAAATGCTGATTTGAATGCTCCTCACTTTGTTAGTATCTCAGGATTTATAGAGGCAGGAAAGAAAAACACTGCAAACAGTGCTTCCTCTGTTTGAACAACAAAGAGGCATTTATATAGGTGTCGTTTTTCGGAACATCCGATGCAAGCCGCAGATCTTTTCATTCAAGAACTGCCAGCAAAATTCAAATCGTTGTGTTTTTTATTTGTAACTGGCCCTGCGAATGAAGACTCTAAAATCACTCATAAAATTATAATTAATTTATCTACCATGTTAGTTAGTTTGACGTCAGCCTCAGAGAAACTCTTGCATGCTTCCCACTAGAGTTGCCAATGATATTTGAATTTGTATTATCTGGAGTGGACATCACTTTTAACACCTTTCCTACAGGTTAGTCCAGTTCAATGTGCTTTACATTTAAACGCAAATGTTACTGACAGAAGAGCCAAAAGCCTAAAATGAAAGTAAAACTTATGCAGGGAATGCAAACAGTTTAAGACAGAAAAATACAAATTTAGTAGGAACTAAATTGTATTTTTTTTTCTGAAGTGTATTTGCCTGATATTACGTTTAGTAAAAATATGGAGAACCTGAGTGTTTTCTATGGTACCTCCAGATCCTTGGAATCTCTTTTGAAAAGCCTGTTTCCACACTTTATTTAGCTGAAGAATGTGACCCCTGAAAGTTCAATTACAGTAAGTGATAACATGGAGTTAACCCGATCCCTTATTGAAACAAATTTGACTGATGGACGTCATTTCAGACAGCTTGGGTGTGTTTACGCCAATGGAGCAAGCTATCCAAACACCTCGAGCTGTTTGAATTAATGCTGTACGCACAGTAACCACCGGGAGAAAATGAAGATGGATGACCCGGCTATGAAAAACATTCCCCGGTCAAAGGTCACACCCATCACCTTATATGCAGCCACTGACTCTCTCAACCCATAATCCTGTGTGCCAGAACCAATATAAACATACTCCTATATAGTCAGTGTTGAAAAGTTAAAGCTTCTTGCCCCAAAGCCTGGAGAAAACTTTATTTACTGGCATCTCACGGGAAGTAAACAAAATATCTCAAATGTTTTAAATCCAATTGCAAGTAATTCAGTCATGATCATCATCTCTGCCATTACCGCTGCCGCTCCTGAAATGAAATCTCAGAGTCATCTTGTCCCCTATTAGCTGTGCATTACATTACAGCCTAGGGAAGGTCACTGCAACATGCGTAGACTTGTTCTGCCCTCCTCCGTGACACACAGAATAAATTCATCGCAATAGCTGCAAAGTTGCAATTTCCTGCAATTTGCTATGAAAGGACATACTTCTAGGGACTCTATGGGGAGAAGTCAGCCTTCACTTGCACACCATTTTGCCTCTCCTCCCTCTTTATTTGTTCCTTTTGTCTTGTGTCGCTTTTTCTATGTCCCTCACTAAATGCAGTGTAGACAATTTCCATCTGAAGCCTGATGATATCAAGCTTAGAAATGTTCCACTTTGTATGATTCTGTTCTCCAGATGGCTATGATATTGTGATTTCTTGGTTTTAGCACAGTATTTTATTTCATATATACAGTGCACTTTCTGGTCTGAATGAATAAATAGTATTAAGTTCTGTCTGATGTTACTGTTGTGGACTATTATTACAAATCGTAAAAAGTTGCTGTGGGGGGCTGGATGGTGAAATTAGAAGTCTGTGGGCAAGATTCTTGTATACTTGTTCTTCAATGCATGCTTTTCTTTAAGGTTTTTCATGAACACTGTCTTTTCTGTAACAAAGCCTCAGCCTTTCTTTATAGCCAAAGCCTCACATTTTCCCCCTGCAGCTCCATACACAAAGAAAAAACTAAATAATTCATACACTACATTTGTATCAAAGGTGTATCATCCTATGAAATGGTCGGTTTGTTCTCCAAACAGGCTTAAAGTGTGTTGTCAGCACAGCTTGGTAGGACCAGAAGTGCTTACCTCTGCTGATAAGGCTCCACTTGGCTAAGAGTCCCCTTCTTTCAAAAAACAAACGCTCCCCCACGTGTCTCTTCATCATCGCGAAGAATCTTCCATCACAGGAATGGGAGGCACATCGTGGGCTGCTTGAGTTATAAGCTAATTGGTGAATAGAGCAGAAGTTTGTAAACTGCATTGGATATTCAGTGGAAAGAAAAAATAATAAAATGGGGGCTATTTTGCTGACACATCTGCAGCCGGTTACTACAGTATGCAGCCAACTGGCAGCTATGACGATGATGACATATTGACAGAGGCTCCATGGGGATACTCCGAGCTCCATCGCTTTGCTGGGCTCAGGGCAAGAGATTTCTGCTTTGGGGTTTCGTCGGGGGAAATCTAGACGGGGTTGATGACGCCTGCGGGCTTCTTGCATGAGGATGGATGAGTACATTTGGCTGTCAGTGGTGAAGAGACCTATCTGGCTCTGTCAGAGGTCCACAAGGGAATGAGAAGACACAAGGGGCCTGGTCTCAATAGGCAAATGTAGTCTTCCTACATACCTTCCTCATCATCCTCATCTTTCACAGGCTGGAATTTGTGGTATTTTTGTCTGCGAGTGGCTTTCTAATGCCAGGATGCCTTTATTGTTGAGAGAAATGGATCTATCTTCATCGATTGCTGCTTTAGTGCAGAAGGTGCTTTCTAACCCTCCCTGAACTCCAGTATCTTTAATAAATAATGGTATTTTTTCAGTGGTGGTAGGTGGAAGTTTATGTGCCAAGGGAGCCACTTTAGATGATTGGGAAGAACCCAAAAGAGCCCTGTGTGAGACAGTCATTGATTTCACTGTCTTTCTCTGTCTGTCTGTGTTGTTCGGGGCCTTCAGGCAGTAGTCTGGTAACCCAGAACGAACACTATGGGGTCTGAGCGATCCCCAGCCCAATCAACAGGGTGCTTTATCAATCAATATGACCTTCTTGAGCACAGATTCTTCTCTTTGCTTTCACCCTCCAGCATTTTTAGCCCCACAGCCTACACTGCCAACTGGGTAATGTAAACTTTTAGCACCTACGGAGCTGATGAAATCTGTGTTCATTATTTGGATGTCCTTTAAAAAGATAACGTAAAGTAATATAATGATGTGAAGTACTCTGCCTGTCTGCAGGATTCCATGCAGCCGGGAGTACATTACATTTGCAACCCACTGGCATGACATTGAGTTGTTGAGTCACTCCTTAGTGAACCATTAAAATCAGTCCTAGAAAATCTCAGGAAGAGGGTGAAACAAGCAGTCGATTTAATAAATGCATATAGCCGTCTTGGGAATTTGCGTCTGGAATGTTTTCATTTTCTCCGACTGAGGACTGGTTTGCTAATTGGGTTACGTGGGCTCAGCGAGGAAGTTGTCAAGCTTCAGGGGTTTTTATTTGTGCCTGGCCATCAACTCAAGCCCAGGGCAGTGACCCTCAGGGTGACGCCCCCATGAGGCCCTTTAAGGTACAGCTGTCTGCTGAATCAGTCCAGAAGCCTCGCTTTCCCAGAAAATCACAGGTTCTGAGGTGATAGTGTGACAGAGGCAAGAGGCCACACAGCTTGGTATTATGGGAGGGTTTTACTGCTCCTTAGGTCAGCTTAGTAGCTGCTTAGGAGGAGTAGCAGCCACACTTGGTACGTCACCCTCAACTTTAAAGGACTAAAAACTAAAAGCTGATGATAGTACTTTGGACGATAAATACACTCTGAGAACGTTTCATTTTATACACACACACACCTGCATGAAGCTTTTGAAACTGCATGTGACTTGAATGTGTTATCACGGAAAAAGTGCCAGTGTTCCTGCTTTAAATATTTCAATTGCCAGATATTTTTTGGTATTGTAGATACACACTGTATTTACACTGTATCTACAATAAACAGACACTCACATTTAGTTACATGTTCATTCGTTAAGCGAGCAAGCGAGTTTTAAAATCTCAGATTCTCTCATTGGTATTGCCACTGAGCTGCTGTATTTAACCTAAATATGCTACATTTGCTAG
Organism: Xiphias gladius; assembly: GCF_016859285.1. Lineage (NCBI taxonomy): Eukaryota > Metazoa > Chordata > Actinopteri > Istiophoriformes > Xiphiidae > Xiphias > Xiphias gladius. The sequence continues at coordinate 10,575,801 of NC_053415.1, forward strand.
GTGGAAATGTTTGCATATGAGCTTGAAAATGTAATGAGTCAAAGGTATAAATATGGCTTGACATAACATTTTTCCCACCAGTTTTGAACAAAGCCTGTATATAATAACAAGGCCACCCTGCCAGCCCAGATGTTGGGATTTTACCAGATGTGGTCCACCTGCTGAGATGAGGACACTGACTTATGACCAGCAGGTCAGAGCAACTTTCTTCTTGTCCCCTGCCTTACAAAGAGAGAACCACCAGGGTAGAAACAGACACAGACCACAGCTGCTAATGACATAAACATGCTCAGCCATTGATGACACAGAGGATGTGTTTGTATTTGTGCATATGATACATAAAAAAAGGCATTACAAATATTTTAGATGACAGATATGTAGTGTGTATGTCATAATATTAAGAGCACTGCCCAAACACACTTCCTCACCCACCCAAATGTAGTCATTCTATAGCTGCCTCCCCCTTATTTTGAACCGTAATGGCAGTGTTATGTGGGTGTGCTGAATGTTTAAAACAGGCTCAGACAAAGAAATCAATTTAAAGAATGTTGAATGTTTCATGCCATACATAAAATGCAAGGTTGTGTCCATACAAATATGTATATATGCCCGTCTATGCATTACTTTGTATATGTGTGTGTGTGTTTGCCTGTCTAAAGGCAGCTCCAGTGGTGGTGGCTTCCTGGGGAATTGAAATTAATGAGTGTAATCAGAAGCACACAGCGAGCCAGGCAAGGGCAATTAATACAAGCAAGGCGAGCAGAGCCGCTGGTTTGCTCGGCCAGGCATGGCTGGAGCCGAAGAGATGAAGGATTAAGATGCAACCGCAAGCAATCTCCACAGCTTTTCCGCACACAGCAGATGTCCACGGAGGGAAGGCACTGGGAGCCTGGCATCGACACGCATCCGCCAAACGGCCACTCGGTCAGCTTGGCCCAACGCGAGCTGACAACCTCCTGGCAGCCTTCAGATAACACCATCCTCTCTGTTTAGTTCGAGAACCAAGGGAAGGCCCTCACCCAGGGCCCCTGCACTGCATACGAAAGGGACTCGGTGCAAAGCTGCACAGTGGAGCTACTATGTGTGAGAGAGAGACAGAGGAATGTAAAGAGATAAACAGAGAGAGAGAGAGAGAGAGAGAGAGGGCGGGTATTGTGTGCAAGCCCAACTCAAGTACATCTCAATGTGAGGGACATTTTTGTTACCCCTGTGTTCCCTCCATGTTTTCCTGATTGAAAGATCCTTCGATGCATGCATTCCTTCAAGCATACATATTTGCTTCAGTACAAATAAACACACTGGACCCAGCTGCCTTCAGAAACAGCTCTGCTTGTTGTTTTCTTTAATTGACACTAAACGAGAGTGTCACCGCCCAGGATCTTTTCACTCAGCCCTGGCTTTGTTGCCTTGAATGGCGTTCGTTCCCCTGTCGGTCTCGCATTTCGACTGTTTACGTGAGATAATGATGCATGTGTAAGGATACACCGCCAGGCCAAGAGAGAGGCTGATATGAACTGTGACAGCTGCCTCATCGGTCCAAACCAATTTGTGTTGAAACGGAACAATGATGTCAGCTCAGACATCGGGGGATGTAATGAAGAGAGATGCTATAGGGGCAATGTGTGATGCACACAGAGAATAAAGGCTCAGGCCAACTCCCAACAAGGGTTTAAAGGTCATGCAAGGTCAAACAAGCATGAGGCCAAACCTGATTCTATATAAAACACAATGTTTTCGAACTCATACCCTCTTTGTGTAATGCCCTTAAAATGTAAATGTTATTGCTTAACTTGCAACTGGAGTCTAGGTAGACCTTTCCAAGAAATTACCACTGCTTTGTGGCAAGACATGACTGGACAAGATGCTGTGAAGTAATGTTTTTCTCTTCAGGTATTAAAAAAGAATGGTTGGATGTTCAAAACATCACCATTTTTGTTAAAATCAACTTAACATTTAAGAATAATTCACTTGTTTATGTGGAGGTAAAGCAGTGGACCGATTCAAACCTTGCAATAAGCCACAACAGTCTTTTAGCTCTATAACACAAACAAAACCAAAAAAAATGTATCCCCCCTCAGCAAAAGATAAAGTATAAGGTTTGAGAATTGTGGATTGTGGCCTTAACACCAGTGTCAAACACTGTTGACCTCATTCCCTCCTCCACAAGTTATGTGGAGTCTCAGTGCAGTTTTAGTGTGTGCCGGTTTATGAAAGAGTGCTGGGTTAGAGGGCAACTCAAACAAAATGACAAAACAACTCCATCAAACTTTGATTGAATTCTCCTCCTAACTTGTTTGTCGGCAAGAGAAATATCATTGCCTATTGATTGATTCTCTTCCGATTCATAAATCTCGTTCTTTATTGTCCAGGGAGTGCATACTATAGAGAGTATTGTGTTAAAGCTGTCGCTGACACCGTCACCAGTACCGATAAATTACTGACACTTCAATAACGTGAAATACGTGCTCTTGTGCCTATGAGAGGCAACAGTTTAACGTGTCTCTCATTTAGAACCCCATTACTTTAATGGAGGAAAATTCAAACTCGAAAAATTTACAGTTTTCCTCATGGCTGTGGCCAGATAGAAATTGCCTGGTAACATCAGCTCACACATATTGCTCTTAGTAATTGATGAGTTTTCTCATGTAATAGTGTTAAAAGGATTTTTTCCGACCCTTCTTTTCTTGGCCAGGGATCAAAGTCTTTCTTCTCTCCGGTGTAGCTTGCCTGCCCTCTTCTGGCCTCATGTCGTCATGAGGTCAGGTCACGTTGACTTATCACTGACCAAAAATAAGAAATATTAGGTTTTTTTGTATAAATATATGTCATTCCAAAAGCAAAGTGTAAAGTGAGTACATAAGGATACTACATACCTCAAACAAACGCTGAAAGTGAAAATTAAAATAAATATCCACGATATTGTTCCTCATATTGCATAAAATGCCTGGAACTACTTCAAGGACTCCTTGAAATCCCTGACAAAATCCTGGGTTTCCCCAAGACCCACTTTTAGAATAACTGCTGTAGACATTAAAAAAAAAACTTAAAAATTCAGTTTGGCATTAATGGATCTGTAAAGCCATCAGACTGTCAGAGAGTGAAAAATGGCTGTAGCATGAAGCATTTAATAAAGTAATCTTTGATAACTAATGAGGCTGTTTCTGAGAGCAAAAGGATCATCCAATCAGTCACAATCGATGTAACAAGACATGGATTGATAATTAAAGCAGAAGTCTCTATGGTTCACCACCAATAAGCTATTTCAAAGAGCCATGGATCTAAGTTTTAGCATGTTTCTTTATGAAAAACACACTTCCCTATTAGAGAAGGGGAAGAAAAAAGAAAAAAAAAAAAACTCTAGGGAGTCAAAACCATCACCAGACGCCACTGAAGTCGTATTTTTTAACCAGTGCGTCAGAGCTGCGCCCGTGGCCAAACCACTTATTAAAACACAGAGAAGCCAAGTGCCATAAAGACAGGAGGCGAGCAGCTTGTTATTATTCTTTCTGAGAGGTGAACAGGCTGAGATCAATGGCTGTCGTGGTTTCCCCTCACCACAACTATGGCCCAGTAAAGCACAAAGGGCCATGCAGCTCCGACCCATACAGTCAGAGATATTAACTATTCCAGGCGCCTTTGAAAATAGCTGCCAAGAATAATTTCCCACATGTAACATTTACCACCGAAGCCACAGAGTCACACTGGCATATGCCGTGCCCCACCAGACCCAATATGCCCTGATTAGGACGTCAGAGTAGAATCAATGGGAAACCAGAGCCACTTCATTAATAGAGAGATCATTTGGAGCTTGTGAAATGCATTGTAGATGAATTATTATTCATTTTTGTCACATTATTGGGGCCATATAGCATATCAGTGAAAATGCTGTATTTTGCAGCTGAAACATAGCTAAAAATACCAGTTAGTCAGAAAGGAAAAGCTGCTTTGGGGATAAATCTTGTATTTCCAGAACTAATGGAGACAGTCAAGGCCTCTCATTGGTTGTTGCTCAGCTGTTTTACTGTACGGTGAGGTCCTGTGTTAATGTAATCAAACCTGTCTAAAAGGCATGGAAATGATCAAATGTAGGAATACTGAAGCTTGGGCTCATTTGATGTAGAACCTGGTGATAAAGTAAAAAGGATCTGTTCTTCTTGAAAATGACGTGATTATACTGATTTTCTTCAGGACCTTCACTAGAGAAACAGCTGATGTTGTATAGTAACCCCAGAGACATGGCACTGCACAGCATCTGGACTCGGTATGAACAAGTTACGTAATTCAAAGTAATCCCCACTTTCTGTTCTGGTTGAGGCCGAACGAGACTGACATCCATCATGCACATCTTGCGGCAAGCGACACTGTGTCCCAGGATATAGAACACACAGAAAACAAACAAGGCATTTTCCCTACAGCTGTGTACTATTCTATCAAAATGTAAAAATGTTCCGAGAACGAAACTGCATTCTGAGACAGATATTCTACACTACCACTGGGAATCACAGGAAAACTCAATAGACATTCTTGTCACAATATTTTGCGCACTGTAACGGTAGTAGCATGACACAGTTGATTCAGCAATATACGGTACTCTGCAATGAAGTCACCATCGAAGGAACATCACATAATTGTCACTACTGCACCCCCGTGCAAGTGGGAACTTTCCTGTTAAAGACGAGGAGTTCAGATGATTAGGTGTCTTCATAGCAACCGCTATAGTGTTGACTCAGCATGAGACAATCAGACAACCCTGCATGTAACTGTTGACCATTCAGTAATATCGCATCCCTCTAAGAGGAGCATGGAGTAAGAGGGTTAAAAGATTATGTTGTAAAATAGATTCTTGGTTCTGCAGACCCTTCACATGTCAGATTTGTAGTTTGTACTCTGTTATTCAAAGAAAAAAAAAAAAACTTGTGCGATTCAGTATTAAATTTCCTGTTCTCCTGTGTCTTTGATTCGGCTCCTATGAACCCAGAAGCGAATTTGATAAAAACTTATTGAAGAATCGAAGTAGACAGAAGAAAATCCACAACAATACATAGAGCACAAGTGTACACAAGTGTTAATATAATCTTTATATCTGATATAATACTTATTTACAAGAGCGTGTCCGTATTTATATTTTATCTTACAAAAGGAACAGGCCACCAAAGCACATTATGCTTTCCATCAAGGTACAGTGTGTTTGAAGCAAAATGTTTCCACAACAAGAAGCAGCAGAGACTTACACTTTCTGCAAAGCAAAAAGCAATAAGGAAACCTTTATGTTACATCACCAATTTAACTCCCAAGTAGATTTAGATGCAACAGTGTCCACCTATCTGTACAACCTGAAATGACTGCTAAATATAAGTTACGAGAGGGGTTTGAGACAGTAAAGTTGCTATTCCTAGTCTCTGAAAACAACAGCTTGGGTAAATGTGTTTGGGCAAGTTAGATGAGTGATGAGTAAAGAGAGTAAAAAAAAAAAAAAAAAAGAGTGTCATCATCTGCAGAGAAGCTGCAGTTCACTGGAGTTGTAACTCAAGGCAGGCGCTACCACCTCTGTCCCGCCCAGAGCATCCTGCCCTCTGATCTTCAGGTTGACAAACTTGATCTTCCAGCTGTTGTTTTCCAGTGGGGAGCGGATGAGGCCAAATATTTGCTCAAAGATGCCCAGACAGGCTGCATCTCTGTGGATTGTCCCAGCCACAGCCACCAGCACTAAGCCATGGGGGGAGGCAAGGGCCCTGAGGCCATGGGGTTCCAGGTTGGGGCTGAAGAGGAGGCGTTCTTCCCTGGTCAAGGCTAGGAGACGAAGGCTAACCAGTTCAGCACCCAGGAAATCAGCCATCTGTTCACTGCCAGCTCTGAGAAAGAGAGACACAGCTCTATCATCAGAGTTTGGTTTTGGGTTGTTTTTCCCTCAGTTAACTGTAACTATGTGTTAAATTCCGATGTGCTTACTGCATATTTCAAATTATTCTTATTCTAAGATTTTATGTTCAGAACAGTTTTCAGTTCAGCTGTAATGAAACTGAAAAAATTGAAAAATGTATAACCTAAACATAGTTTCTACGTTTCATAATTCAGCAGAGATCAAATACGTTACTCCTTACAATTCAATCCTTCAAGCCAATTTGTAATGAATAAATGAAAATACATAACTGCTGTGAACACTGAAAGAAAAAGCTCCCAAACACTATCAGCAACAGCTCCATGATTTAATAATGTTTCCATCTAATTGTTAATGATGTTCTTACCTAGAGACAAGACATAGCTTCACATCTGGCCAGAAGTGTTGTGGTCCCCAGTCCTGAGGCTGCTGGCCCAGTGAGGGGTTCTGACTGTTCAAGAGCTGGAAGAACCACTGGCAGAACTGTTGGCCAAGGACCTGTGGGTCAAAGCCCACCTCAGCCTTCAAGTCTGTGGTATCAGCTGCTGGCTCTGTGGGCCGTATCTGTCTGGTCTCATCTGTCTCTCCTTGAAGGCTTTCATCAACCACGGCCTTAAAAGGAATGAGAAGTTTTTGGTATACTCAAAAATACTGCCAATTCGTGCCTCAGGTACCTTTTAGTAGATATGTTCCACTAGTACAAGATTCCAACTGCTACTAGTTGACTTTTTTTTCCTGTGGGGAAACAACATTGCACTGACCACCTCTGACCCACTAATGTGACCTTTCCTTATTACCTCAAAGGCTGCAAGTTATACTAGCACAATCACGTCAGAGAAAATAATAAGGAAGTCCTGCACACTGTCTAAGGCTTGCGAGTGGAACATTTTACTGAACAGACATTGTTCCCACCCAGCAAGGATCTTTAGTGGGTAGTCTACGAGCCAAAATGTCACCCCTTCATTATATGGAAGAACACTTGATCGGTAAAACAGCAATAGCTAGTTCTTCTGCCTCATTTAAAATATACAAAGTGGGATTGATGTTTTTTTAACATTTAATTAATAAAATTTTAATTAATACATACTTAATATTTTTTCTAAATCACAGTAGCATGCATGTACTAGTAAATGTTGAACAAACTACAAATAGACCACCAAGTAGCATCAGTGGATTTACATCAGGATGACTTGTTTTGTGCCTCTGCTGAGGCATCTAACAGCCAAACGATTTTCAGCCAGTATGACCTGGATGGCATCTCGCATGTACAAAGAATGGAGGTGAAGGATCACGGCATCCTCAACGCTGCTAGTGATATTTTTGATCCTATTTTGAAATGATTTCAAAAAGTACCAATGTCTTATCCACTGGTATTAAGTCATTTATATCCTCTGAAAACTTTTCATTTGTCATACAGACTACAATGACCTTTTTTCCAGCTGTCCACAGGTTAGTTAAAAATGTAATGAGGGATGCCAACCGAACACACCTGATTCAAGAAATTATGGTTTTCTTATTATTCCAAGCAGCCCTCAAGTTACTTATCTTCTAGTCTGCCTTAATACGAGGTTGTGCTGCCCATTGCAGGCTAAATGTCACCATCTCCCGTTTATGTTTTCTCCATATATTCAGCCATATCAGCATGATGGGACCAAGTGACTTGACCTCCTGTCCCTGTACCTTCCCGGACGACCAAAGCTCCAGCGTCTTCTTGACCAGTTGGTGTTTCTCGCTGTTCGGGGGCATCGCCACCCCCTCTTTGGCCAGGTACTTGAAAATGAGGTCACGGTGAACCTTCTTCCTTCTCAGGAGTTCCTCAGCATTTTTAGTGAAGGACAGAATTGTTTCCATAGCCTCTGTATGAACAGACCGGCATTAGGCACAAGATGGTTTCATTATCTTAAAACAATATATTTTAGGCCGAAGTGAAATAACACCAGAAATTACGTTTTTTGTTATCCCTCGTGTCAGCACACGCAAAAGTCCTTTTTGAAAACTGGCAATTCATTCTTTTCTTATTGGTAGATCTGCAACATGTATCTTAGCTCATTACTGAGGGGTTTTTTGCGACTCGCTGAGGTTCTACAGAGACTTGTAGACCACGGTCTGTTTTGTTTTAGTGTGACAAGCCGACAGCACATTGAGAGGCTATGTATCTATAGCGAAGGATATTTTAACAAATGCTCGTATAAAGTTTTAATTGATGTAATACGGAGCTTATGTGTATGACATTAACTTTTTGAGTCTGTCAACATAAGAGAAAATTAATGTAATGGTATCCTAGCTATCATGCTCTTTGCTATCCGGTACAGATTAAAAACATACCTGTTATATTTTCCACAACTATCATCTTATTCGTGACTGTGTCACTAAGTGACAGTAAGTCAGCTTTTGCCATGAACTTCAGTATCTTTCTACATCCAGAACGCTCTGTTACAGACAGTCCTGACATCTTTGACAACACGAAACAAACATTTAAGGTTCTCTTCGTCCATTAATGTCCTGCTAGAAAAGTGATCGTACAGAAACAAGTACCAGTCAAAAAACGTTCCGCACGCTACTGTACATCGAGCAAAAGACAAGGGGGGGTTTGTTGCCTTTATTTACGTAGGAAATATTGGAGTATTAAATTGAAATACGCACAAACTTCCTTATAATGGAGCAAACTACAAATTTTTTACAGCCATCTTTGAACCAAACTGGGAATCTTTGATAATAATAAAAAGAATGAGAAGACTATAATAACAATAATATATGATGAAATTAACTTTAATGTCATTCAAGTTTGTTAATGCTCTAAATCCCTGTTTTACAGGCCAAATAATCATATATGGAAGCCTCCCCATTGTGCTGGTTGCTTTGGGGTTTTACCAGATATTTTGCTGATGGCTTGCAGCTCACTTCACCGACCCCACGACACAAGTCGGGCCCCCCGAAGTGTTGCCTGGGCTTGTGGGCAAGCCAGCAGGGTCGGGAGCAACTATCTAATAGACACTGGTGGCAGAGGTCCAGGGCTCACAGTGCACTGGAGCAGAGGATCCGGGGCAGGTCCAGCCTTCGGGAGCACATACAGCATAAATAAAGTGTTCCACATCTTCTGTTGTGTCTATTAGGATAAAGTGATATTATCTACTGTTACGATTGAAGGTAATTACTTCATGGCCAGATGATAAGTGAAATTTTATAATAATTTTATTAGAGATTTTAAAGGCAAAATAGAGTTTGCAGGGGTAATAATCTATCGTCATGTCAAAACATATGATTGTGGTTTGTAATGGTAATTGAGATCATGGGACTAATGATTTACAGTCAATAGCGCCAGAATACTAAATTTATGAGGAGCACCTGAAGGCATCAAAAGAAAAGATAGCTAGCTTAACTAGCATCAGCCATGTAGCGGTTTAAACGGGCTAGCCTGCGCAGTCGTGATGATGTTGCTCTTAGTGCAGCTGGTTAATTTACGTGCAAGAGAAGCGACCCTCCGGACGGCATTAGACGTATTTATTCGGTCATTTGTTTTAAATAAGAGGATCAGGACTAAGAGGATCAGTTGTACCACTTAATCTTGAACCCCCGTTTCAAGCAAGGGAGTCCAACGCTGAAAGGTAACGTCGCGTTACTGTTGTTATGATTTTCTAATATTCACAATAGCAGACGCTGTTCCATACGTTAGCTTAGGTAGTGTATGGTTGACACTATATCTAGCGTCAAATGGTTACTCACATGTTGTGTAATGATTAAGTCATTGTTAAATTTGTCGGTTAAATTGCTGTTTAGTTATTGAAAGACATTTGTAGTACCATTCCAAACTCCATTAAAAAAACTTGGGGAATTTAATATAGCCATACTGTTAGTAAGGGTTCATAACCCTTTAGATTAAACAACCATAAATGTCATTCTATAAATCGGGGTTACCTTACATCGGCTTTTAATTTCTTCATTCAAAAAATCTCAAGATTTACTTATGTCCAGTCATCTCCCATAAAGATTTGGGACCAGTTATTATTAACGTTGTTCTTAGATTATGAGCATCTTACAGGTGAACGGCGCTAAACCAATTTCATGTCATGCACTAACTATTGATAACTTCATTAAAAGAGGCAAAACTGTGAAACAAAAATTAGGATCAAAGCCTTGGACCCTGAGCCACGTTTTCCTACTGAAATCAACATTGATCCAGTATTTGATAAACCCAGACTAACATTGACTGACTGCTCGCCTAAAGCTCTGTCGGAGTGAATGAGGAACTGTGTCATTGGCTAACTTCATACAAGAGCAGTTACCAACATTTCACTCAGTTGAAATACACATTACTGGCCTGATTCAACACACGGAAATGTTCAGAACTGAAAGAAGATTCAAAGGGCCGTAAGATTAGTGGTTTTGAATCCCTCAACTGGCCAAGAGAACGTCATGCTAAACAAATATTGAGATATAACTGAAAGTACATCAAGCTGAGGACGACAACATGATTCTTTCAGTATATTTTATTGTGCGAGAGCATTTGGAGAACTGTCCCCCTCCACAGAGAACACAAAGCCATAAAGCACAAATGAACCGAACTCAGGACCCATATACTTACTGCGTATATGGGTCCTGCGCATTAATTTTAATCAGACAGACATTTTCAACTCTGTGAGTATGGACAGAAAAAACAATTGCTCTTTCAGGCAGTGCATAGAGATATACCAGATACGTAAGCATCAGCATGTGCCAGGTCTCATCAAGGGAGAGGGTTAAAATAAATCGCAAATTTTCAACCACAAAATTTTTTTGATCTATCACACCCCCCCTGAAATGTAGAAAACAAGATTTTTATTTTCTTTAATGTGCGTATATATGCAGTATATACACAGAAGTAATCTAACATATATGCACATAAACCTACATGTACATATGCACCACATGAATATACAACACATACAGTATGCACTTACACATCTACACACATACACATGGAGAACAAAGCTACTGTATTTTAAGGCTAGATTCAGGCCAAAAGGTGAATCCACTATGCTTAACATAGTTGAGATATTTTGGATAAAGCACCTACTTGCTCAGTAGCTAAGAGCAGAAAGAGGGATACTAGGGATGAACTGTTTTTGCATAAATTGGTCAAACTGTAAGCATGTAAAACAGATCATTAGCGAAACGCGTGGCGCTCAGCCAATTTTCTCTGGACAGCTACAGCTTAAAACTCTTGTCTCTGTTGTCTCACCTCTATTGCTGTAGATGGGGGAGTTTGAGAGCAGTCCTCTGGGCCGGGTAACAGTGTACTCCATCCAGGGCTGCCCACACTGTATGCAGGCTAAGGCCACGCTCAGGCGTTTGGAGGTACCAGTATGTGACGTGGACCTGGGTAGGCATCCGGAGCTGAGAGCCAGAGTGAAGGAGCTGACAGGACGCAGCACAGTCCCTCAGATCTTCTTTAACAACGTTCATGTCGGGGGCAATGATGACCTGCAGAAATTGGTGAGGAGGAGGAGAAACACCCAGTGAACTTAGTGCAATGTATATTTTTGAACAGTGTCAAAAAATCCTACTTGTATCTACGCTTATTCAAAATTGTGTTTAAACATGTATGTAAGTGTTGATCTGTCTCACCTCCTCAGGCTCCTGAGGAGCTTCAGAGGTTGGTGAGTCTGGTCAAGGAGGAGCCTCTTCCAGCAGAAGCTCCACCGCTACCAGAGGAAAACCAGTCAGAGGATACAGCTGGGGAGACTGATGGAGGTGAGGGGAAAAAGTGCAGAGCACTTGCTTTTACCAGATCACTTTGTTGCCTTCACATATGGGAGAACAGCCAATTATATCTCTGGTGAGAAATTTGGTGTAGAAAGAGTTTCTTCTGCAGTGAAAAATGTCTCTAATGCAAAGTTCATGGTGTGTTTAAGTATTGTACACTTATTTTTCTGTCATTGGGTTAAATCATTGTGCAATGTTAGTTTGGAAACAAAATCAGTTTCAGTTTGGTTTGGTCTGCTCTGGAATAAGTGTGACACTTTGTGAAATGGTGAAACTGTAATCAGTGAGGAGAAAATCGACTCCCCAGTAGAGTGAATGAATCAGGAGCGCTGGTTTTGCATAGTCATCTTTGTAAGGAGGTGAGCCAAGAGCTACGACTGGTTATGAAATAATGCTGGCATATGTGGACATGTTTGGCTAACAGCAGATTTGTGTGTGTGTGTGTGTGTGTGTGTGTGTGTGTGTGTGTGTGTGTGTGTGTGTGTGTGTGTGTGTGTGTGTGTGTGTGTGTGTGTGTGTGTGTGTTTTATCTCATCTCCCAATCTCCTGTTGCTACAGCCAACACAGACAGTTGATACAGGGAACTTGATACTCTGGATGAGTCCAGAAGCACCAGGCTGCCTCACAGTAACTCATTATATGTGATTACTAAGCTGCCTACAGTGTGGACAATGTCTGCCCACAGGAGCACATACACAGCTGTAGTGTTAGCTTTGATGTAGTATTAGCAACATCATCATAAATAGTAGGAAGTCAAGATCAAATAGGAAGGGCAGTTCAAAGTGTTGCCATTGTGGAGTTGCCACACCAACCAGTAATTCCAGCTCCTACTGCCACAGTAACTTGACAATGAATGTTAATAGCAGAGTAGCAGCTATGTTTTGGTAGTGAAGTGAATGTATCAGTCATTTCAAATCACTTTTTCTTTTCTCCGTGACACCTGCCAGCCTTCATATGAAGGCTCCATCTATGTCGACAAGGAGGTTTTCCTACATATTTTCCCAAAAGGCACAGCATATTTTCATTTATCTCAAGTTGTGTCTTTCTTTCCCCGAAAAGCTGTTTTACATTTTTCAGAAAGAAAAAATGTAAAACAGCTGTGTCAGAGTAAAAGATGCTATGACCTGACCCAATTCAGGTGACATCATTTCCTCTAACCAGATACATTTTTGTGCACATGCTGGACTGCATAGTTGCACATAATTCTCTCTCACATGTGGGTGTGAACATGTCTATTTCTGTTTGTTTGTACATGTGCGGCTTGGCACATTCCTCCCCTCAAAGCGTTTAAGTGTGAGAGGGATGAGTTGGCGGGACTGGTAGAGGACCTCAAACATGGCAGTGTGATTGGCAGTCAAAGGAGGGGGCTCACTTTATATAAAAAGAGCTTCTCAGGCGAACAGCTGGTTGACTGGCTGCAGAAAGAGAAGGGCATGGGTAAGTAAGGCTGTAGACCTGCAGTAAAACAGGCTTTCTCTGTTCTGGTATTTTTATTTAGTAGACATTATTAAAAATAATCTGGAAACTCATTGAACTACCTCAGAGTGTCCTGATTCATACAAAGTATAGCCAAATCCAGATGTTTACACTACTGACTGTGGCCATGTGTGTGCTAGCCAGGGCTGAGGCCTGTAACATTGGCCAGGCATTGTTGCAGAAGAAGTACATGGTCAGTATGCGTGGCTGTGGGCAGCAGGATGGCACTTTTGGAGAAGGGAAAGACACCATGGACACACTGTACAGGCTGCTGGAGGATGACCCTCATGCAGCCCTCAACGCAGGACAGACTGCAACCTGCAGTCCCATAAAGGGTAGGTCAGGACCGGTACAGGGTTTGGACATACACACATCGCATTCCCGGTTCACACTGATTAGTGTCCTTCAAGGCTCTCTAACCCCTGTCCCTTGTATATGATAAAAGGCTGTCATAAAAAAAAGTTGACATCATTCCATTGGTGACTTCCACCTCCTTTATGAGGCTTTTGATCCAGCATGAGCATGAGACTCTGTTCTTAACCTTGGAAATATCAGTAGCATTTTGAAAACAAGTAAATAAATAATATAACTCAAGGTCCACTTACTAACTTTTTTGCAACGCTTTCAACTGCAATTCACAGTCTTCACCGGTAGATGGAGTCTGCTCAGTTGCTATAGTTGTCACCATGACAACTGAGCAAGTGAGCAGATGGCCAATAAATACGGATGAAAGCTCAAGAAAAAAGCTAGTAAGTGGAAGTTGAGGTTTGTATTAAAAAATGTTTGCAAAGTTAGTCATATAAGTCTGTTGTACAACTTAATGAATTGACTGCAACATTTTGTTTAGTTTGTGTCCCACTGTCTCAGTGTTGTTGCCATGTTGCTGTTTTTTTTTTTCTTTCTTTAATTAAAAGTTTTTTTGCATATACTATTGGTACAAAATATCATCAAGTGTTAGTTTAAGTTCAGAAATATGAACAGAAGAAAAAAGCTGGCCTGAAAATATATATCCTTCAAGCCCTGTTTCAAAACCATGTTTTGCTTTGCTGTGGGTTTGGTGTCATCTTTTGTCAGATTACTACTTGTTAGCTTTTAATTAATTTTCAAAGATTTGTGTTCTGCGATGGTGGTGAGGCGTATTGCCTGGCTCTGTGTTGTTGTATTTGTAACTGACCGTGGCACCCCTCCAGAGGCTAACTAACAGGCTAATCTGTGCTGTGCTACACAGAGGTGGTTATAATCTCTGCTTTTCTCAGTGTGTCGGTGTTGTTATGCTTGGCTGTTTTCCTCTTGAATTGATCTGCAATGCTGTCTTTTCTCAGAGGTAATGTTTCCTAATGATGATCTCATTTGTACTACTTCAAGGGTAGCCTGATCCTTGTTGCAGTTTGTAAATGTTCTTCCCATTGAACCATCTCTCTCTTTCTCCCTCTCTCTCTCTCTCAGCTGCTGAACTCTCTTTGCTTTTACGGGAAATGATTCTGAAATTGTTCTCCGAGCATCTCTCTGCTGATGGCAAGGTAACGTCCTCATTGACTACGGAGGGCTTCTGACTCACGGAGTGTTTTCATCTGTGCACGTGTCTGTTTTGTACCTTCAAGGTTAAGTATGAATCTGTGGCATGCAATGTGTACTATTGCGTTAGGCAGGTTCAGGTTTCATGTGCAAGTGCTAGCAAATGGCTGTGCACACAGATTTACCTTGTGTGTTTGTCATCTTGTGGCCTTTTATGACCCATTTTCATGTTTTTTTTGTTTTGTTTTGTTTTTTTTTTAAGAGATTTTTTTTTTTGACATGGCCTCACATTGTACGTCTAAAAAAACTTGCCCACGTTTTGTGGTGGCTTTACTCCTGTATATTTTGAGAAACTGAGCGTATATATGTGTTCTCCTTGCTCCCCCAGTCTGTGGACTACAAAGGCATGTCAGAGAACCCCGCGTTTGAGCGTTATTCTGAGTTAGCCATTCAGCTACAGAGGGTGGAGCTGCTTTCACTGAGCCGGGAGGAGAAGTTGGCCTTCTTCATCAACATCTACAATGCCCTGGTCATCCACGGGTATCTACGCCTGGGGGCCCCAACCAACATGTGGCAAAGATACAGAGTAGGATCAGATCAAAGTTGCCACACTGTTTTCCAAAACCCTCCATACATTTTCAGATAATTATTCTGCAAAAAAGCATTTAAAGAAAACATTAAGGCTGAGCTAATATTTCTGTGCTGAAGTTCAGCATAGGCATTTTTTTTTAACTGACTTACACTAATTACAGTGTAAAGATAAAATATATGCATTAAATGGCATGAATGAATGGTATGAATCATCATGTTATCTTAACTTTTTATTGTATTTTCACATCCTGTGGGCAAAAGGGTTACCATTTTAGGATATTCTTCATTTTTGATTCAGTTCGCGTGTTGTTAAACGGGATTGGATGAAATTACATTAAAGATATTTGTTTCCGTCCCATTTTGTAGTTCTTCAACTATGTGAGCTACCTAATTGGAGGAGAGGTGTTCACATTACAGGACATTGAGAACGGCGTTCTGAGAGGGAACAGGAAAGGTGTCGCACAGCTTCGAAGGCCTTTTTCCAAAACAGACCCACGGCTACAAGTATTCAGACATTCTGTCAAATCACAAATGAAACATTTCACTCATTCTGTAACAGTATTCTCTGGAGTAACTAAATGACGCTTCTCTTGTCGTCCACCAGGTGGCCCTCCCAGATGCTGAGCCCCTCATTCACTTTGCCTTGAACTGTGGCGCAAAGGGCTGCCCGCCAATTAAAACATACACTCCACAGGTAAGAGGATGTCAGTTCCGGTGCTGTTGTTTTATTGTATTATTAGTCTGAACTAATGGGAATATACTGGGCAGTGTTCTGCACTCAATGTACAACGCATCTGGTGATACTAAGAGCTTGAATGGTCTGAAATGAAGTATGATCTACTCAAACCTGTCAGGACATTGACAGCCAGCTCCGCACAGCAGCTGAAGCCTTCCTGGAGAACGACGACGGCTGTCTGGTGGATTCTGGGAAAAGAGAAGTGCGACTCAGTCAGATATTCAAGTGGTACAAGGCTGACTTTGGAGGCACTGATGAGAAGGTAGGTTTAACTCCAGCTGCTGTATCTGTATATAGATAGAGACACTGAATCAACATTCGCAGTCTCTTTCATCTGAAATGATAGTATACTACAGCATTTAAACGTTTTTAAGTTATGTTTAATTTATCAGCTCTTGTGTCTAAGAATAATAGTGGTGGGTCTAAGCACAGTGCAAATTACAGTTACCATTCAAGCACTGCAAATGCTATCAGCCAGTAAAAAACATGCTGATATTTTCAACCTTCAACCCAACTGTTCACCTCACTCTGGGGTATCTTCTCATGACTCTCTTCACTTCAGCTGCTGAGGTGGGTGTTGGAGCACATGGGGGACTCGCCGAAGAAGGCCAGCCTGCAGGGCGTCCTTTCTGCCGGGAAGACCAAAGTCAGCTTCCTCCCGTACGACTGGAGCTCCAACAGCACCCACTGAGCGTCAACACCCAAACACCTACACGTCCAGCTACACCCTCTGTCTCTTTGCATCTGTCCACTTTCCACTGAGCTGCAGCTGCAGCTACTTAAAAAACCAGAAGGACGGTGACAGCGTGTTCGCCGAATGCAATGCACTGGTCCCAAAGCTCATGTAAATGTTTTTATGCAAAACAAACTGTAAATCCAAGTGGTGAAAGGGAGGTGTTTGCACTGTACCATCGAATCACACTTCTTTTGTAGGCTTATTCTAACTGTAAGGTCTTATTGTAAGCCTCTACACCCTGTGTTTGGAAGTCATATATGAGTTGTACTTTCAAATTTCAAGTAATTACAACAGAGAGCTTATTTTAGAGTTGCACACAGAAATTTTGTAATGCAGCATATTTAATGAGATAAAATGCACATAAAGCGTGTTATTGACTTCGCCTATCGATGTTTCCTATGTGAAATGACACTCTAAAAAATGGCATACATATCACAAATTATTTTAGAGTGTATTATCATAGAGAATGTTAAACAAGCATACAACTTAGATCATGAATATGGTTTTCATGCTTTCCAGTCCTAGTCTTTAAACACCATGTCAGTAACTCAGGACTCATAGATGATCATGATCTTCTCCGTCCAAATCAACCCTTCGCTCATCCGACCGCACTGCCTTGACAAGCCATATCAAAACCTTTTGAGCATACAAACCCACTCATTCATGAGCAGTGGACTGCAGATTCTCCACAAAGCTGCTCCATCATTCCGGCACCGTTTTCAGTGGCTATGAGCGGGGCCGTATCCTCTGACATCCCCATCTTTATGGACTGCGTCCTTTGTAGGATCCAGCTCCTGAATTAAAATACTGTACAGCAACTGTGTCCTTGTTAAAGAAACACAGACAGATGCAGTGTTCAGACTTTTGCATGTTATTATCAGTTTTTATTCATAACCCCAGTAATATTTTGTTTCTCCCTCTCTTCTCATGAACCTACATCTTTGTCCACTCCTTTTTATCCAGGTCTTCCATTTGAAATCGCAAAAGGGCTTCTACTGTGTTTTTAGCAGTTATTTAGTAAAAAAAATCAGATAATGTGAATAATGGAAACATTTATCAAAACTGCACCCATCTGGGATGCACTCTCACATTTTGCCTGTTTATCGCCAACTCTGAAAGCTGTTGAAACATATCTGCACTTTATTCACATGGAAAAATGTTCACTGTTGGTCTATCTGAGAATAATGTGCCATGTTTGTTCGGCTATTTATTCCACTATGTCTGCAGAAACTAAAAAAAAAATCTCAGTCTTGAAAAATATTTTTCATTGCCCAAATCAGTAGTCATGAATACAATTAAATGTAGCAGTTTAAATCGTAATTCATTTTCAGAGTTTGTAGATTGTCTGTGTTTAGTTTCCACCTAAACAGGCCTACAAACGTGTACAGTACCCTTTCCATTTTTTTCTCTACATGGAAATTTAGCTTCATTGGTTTTCACTTTTACTTGGCCTTAAACATTTGTAAGCATCATTTTTAACATGCTGGATCATGATACATTTTCTAGTGTGATTTTTTATTTTTTCCCCACATATTCAGTCAGTATAACTGTATGGTTGTAAGGAGCGTGAGACTCGGAAAAACTTCTGTTAAGGGGGCTTTCTGTGTTTTCGCATTTTAGGACTATCTCAGGTCACAGGAAAATGTGAGTGGAAACAATATTCAAGTTGTTTGATGTCATCAGTTCACTGTATGCTGCATGTTGTTAATACTCTTTACAGTTTTGGCTCATTCTGTATGGTCTACTTTTGTTTGCAAAGACATTGTGTCGTGTTAAAATCTTGCACATTACTGTAAGCGTTAGTTTCTCTGTCTGTAAGCTACCAACAGAACATCACCAAAGCAAAAGGTTAAATTAGCGTGTTAAAATTGGACTGCATTTGCTGCATGAGATATTGGAAAAGCCTCCCATCCTGAATGCTGGCCTGTAGCAGAACTGCCTCCCTGCCACTGCTTGTTTTCCGAGCCTGTAAGTTCAGCCGTTACTCGCCATTAATAGTTGGACCTTAATACTTAACCGTCATTTAGACGCTAGTGTCGGAATGCAACAGTGCAAATCCTAGTTTGATTAAGGCAGCCATAATTAGACTCTGTCAGCTAGAATGTGCAGCATCACCAAGTCGTAACAATAGTCTGCACTTTTTCTTTGAATACATGCCTTCAGTGACAATGCATCCTTGGCTTTAATTATACTTAACTCCATTAATAAGTGAGTGAGATTACAACAAAAAGGGAGAACACTCTGTGGACTAAAACAAACAGAACACAAGGGTTGTATTTACATTTTCCCCAAGGCGATCCCTGTATTTTTCAAATGACCTCATGTATCAGGAAAATGTGATGCAAAAACTTTTTTAAACAAACGATTCTAATATAATCATTCTATTTTCCTCCTCCCTGGAGGTTAATGAAGCAATATGTTTAAGTATAGTAAATATGCAATGCTGAACTACAATAAAGTATATATTGAGTCAGTCTGCTTTCTCTTTTACTGTATCATCTCATTGCATGTAACGTAAGAACTGCAAAACTGTCTTTGGTTGTTCATGTACATGAATAATGTGCAACAAAAAATATATACCAGTAACATAACTATCATCCATGACAACAGACTTTTAGATTCATCATTTGTTTATTCAAACAAATTCAATCTCCTTTTCTTTAAGAAAAATAGATAAGTAATCATTACCTTTACAAATCCAATCTATGAACATCTGTACATATAAATAAGCAGGTTTAAGTGCACAGTCCCATAAAAACATTACATTAAAAAGTTATCAAACAGATCAACCATCTTAAAAGTATATACATAACAAGGAACAATGAAAAATATTCTACATAATGAGTTAAACTGCGTAACAATTAAAAACTTTGAAATTCAAAGCAAACTGGTACTGTTTTTAATGTTCATCTTTACCTACAGTCTAACACTGATTCAGTCTTGGCACTAATAAAAGTGTGAATAATGCATATGCTGTACAGAGAATTAGTGTGACAGTATGAAGGCAGATTTACATGGTTTCAGACCTTTTGGTCACGGCTTTAACGAGTCTAGTGATTCATGTTGTCTTACCATGACCAGAAGACTAGTCAAGAAAGGCAAACCCA
Source organism: Xiphias gladius (assembly GCF_016859285.1). Taxonomy (NCBI): domain Eukaryota; kingdom Metazoa; phylum Chordata; class Actinopteri; order Istiophoriformes; family Xiphiidae; genus Xiphias; species Xiphias gladius. Next base: position 10,595,582 of record NC_053415.1, read on the forward strand.
ATCCTGTCTAACTACAAAAAACAGCAGCCCACACATATTAAGCTGAAAACAGCTCCTCTTACAGTTTTAAGTCGCTGTATGTGACAAAGGTTTGGAGGATGTATTCAGAATTAAAATAAAGTTGAACAGTTTAGAGATGTGGAAAGAGGACACAACCACCACACTTCCACTGTTACTGTCATGTCTAATGAACCTCTTTTATACATCCTCTCTACAAAGACCAAAGCTCAGAGTGGCCCATGATTTATTTGGAAGACTGTAAATTCTAAACAGAGAGGGCAACATGCACTGATCTCAACTTTCCATCAGTTATGCCTTTTCACAATATTTCATACAGGTGAAAACTCTGGCTATGATGTACTGCATGTAAAATCCATACTCTTAAGAAAAAAACAGGATTGCTTTTAGATCATAAGCTGAAGCCATTAAGGATGCCTTGTTTCTGGCATCATTTGGCCTCTGCCACTAAGAGTTTTTACCAACAAGGCATGAGAAAACTGATTCGAAGCTAGATCCTTTCAGTTTGCTGGCAACAATCTTTTCTTCTTAAATCTTTCCAAAAAATAAATTAAACTAAATGTTCCAAAAAGTCTGAGTGGAGACAGAGAAAAAGAAACCCTTAATAAGTTCAAATTAAATATGTGAACGTTTTAAAAATATGACTAAAAAAATTACAATCTCGCAGGCTTACTTTACCTGACTTCAGTATATGACCCAAATGGGAATGCACTATTAAGTGTCAACAGGTTAAACTGAAAGACAACCAGAAATGAATGATTGAAATGCATTGGCATTTCTAGTAAATGGCATTGAGTAATTTTTGAAGCTATACCAATTTCTGAAGGGGATTCCTCCATTGCTTTGTATGGCCGTGACTACTGAAATGTCTGATGCAGTATGGTGCAAAACACACCTAATAAAGCATTTTTTTGCTTATTTGTCAAGTGACTGACAGCAAGATTTGCAGATGAGTGTTTAGTTATAAGGTACTTCTATGTAGAATTGATAAAATACCAAGAAATAGACCAGGCAGACCTGGACTCCTCCACCTTCTTATGATTAATTGTGTATTGTGATAGATTACTGACCTCTAAGCATGTCAAAGTATGCTAGAAAAGGCAAAAGCATTTCATTTATCCATACATCCAGCTTTGCCTCCTTCTACCTAGTCACTAAAAATGAATGACTGAAATAAATTTGTCAGTACTTGCTATGGAATTTGCTTGAAATTCAGGTTGAAACTGTGTGTAGTTGCTTCAATAATGATGTTTTAGAAATGCATATACATTGAAGAGCACTATGTTTACCTAAGCAGGTTCACAAACCATTACCTCAACATGACACATACTGTTTCAAATGGTACTATAACTTTACCACAGTATGTTAAATCCAGCAAAAGTTTGTCATTACAACGCTGGCATTCTGTGAGAAAGGAATTTTTTTTTAAAAAAAGGAATACTGATATATGTGTGAAGTTATTTTATGGATGTACGTACTTTGCAAAACAATTGTTTTTTATTCTAGGGAGGTCATCCTGGCCTGTATATTGTTTCTCAGTTCCCAGACATTTTAAAGTTACTTTTAGATATGCTGAGAAAACAAAATTTGTTTTTATGACTAATTTTGTTTGAAAAGGTGAATAAATATTATCATAAATTATGAGAATTAATAGATTTTAGGGTTCCCGCGACAGTCAGTGTTACCGGGGTAACACGGTGTTCAGGCACATACAACTTTCCCACCAGCCCCACCGACTTTTTTTTTTTTTTTATATAGACATAAAACCCATTTGGTTCATTTATGCGCATAGTGGTAGCACCCACATTCATCAAATAAAAAACTCTTAATTTGTAAAATACCAGTTATAAATACTCAATGTACGCTACAATTATAAACTGAAAGTGTCTGGTCTGTGCAACAGCGGAGCAGAGTTGCATCACAGAATAGCGGAGTCTTATCACGGGATGAGAGGAGAGTTGACCGACAAGATGATGGTGGAGGATTTGGTATCAAAGCGAAAAGCAAAAGCGCCTATTTGGCAATATTTTGGATTTAAACCTAATGCCAAAAGGGAACCTGATAGCATTAGTGAGGCAATCTGCAAACTTTGTCTGAAGAAGGTGGCAGCATCTGGAGGTAACACGCATTCGTTTCGTTCAAAAAGTAAGGGGAAGATCTAAAGATCTAAAGTTAAATATCAGTAAGCGCTCTGCAGATACTGAGCCGACACCATTTCTTGAATCATGTTCAGTGTAATCAGTAGCACTGGTGTTGTCATGAGTTTATTACCCAGTGGGAACATTTCCCCACCGTGTCATCCCTAATAAATTTATCGCTGATTTTTTTTTTTTTTTTGATTGATGATGTTCTGAAGGAAAAACAATGTGTTCAAAACTGGTTTTAGCTGTCAAAATTATTGCTTCAGAAGGTTTATAAATTAATAAAATCCTCCAATTAACCATTTTGGCACATATCCAGCCTTTATATCAAACTGGTATCCAAGAATTAAATAAGTACTGTATTGAGAAAGGGTTCCAGTGTCCATTTATCTTCAAGGCTTGCCCTGAGCCATGTGATGGAGTATAATGGTCAGTCCAGCTTCAGCTCCTCTTCGTGCACTAATCTAAAAAAAAAAAAAAAACACAAAAATGATTATCCAGTGGTTCAAAGGGGTTAGAAATATTCATATAATAATGGGTTAATACATTTTTTAATCAGTGAATTAAGTACACTTACTTTCATCATCCGAATCGAAGCCAAAGAGTGCAGAGCAAGTGTTAAGGGCTTGGTGTTTCTGTAAATCTTCTAAGCTGCTGAAGGAGGACAGACATTTGTCGCAGCGATGTCTGATCTTCTGTTCAGGGGCCACATAATCTACCTGCTGCTCCTTCTCTTGGACGGGCTCCTTCTTTTTCTTATTGCTCCAGTATACATTTTTCCTAAGAGCAGCCTCATTAGTGGACCTCCTCTTGCGCATTGAGAGCAGAGATTCATCCAGGTAGGTGGAGGGTGGTGGCCGGATGAAAGGAGCTTTGACAAAGGTCGCATAGGAGGGATCTTCAGGTTTGAAGGTTTTGTGCTCAGTGATGTGTGGCTCTCCCAGTTTCTGCTGGACTCCCTCAGCCAATGTAGACAAGTCCTCAAGGTCTCTGACATTCAAAGGGTCCCACTCGATTGGCGTTCTTTTTCGACACTTCTTACTTGGAGTGGTTGCAGCAGTGCCAGTGTGGGAAGTGAAGATCGATCCATCTGACAAATTTTTTGTCACATCCTCATATCCATTGATGGTGGCTTTGCTGTCGTCCGTGGGCTCATAACTCACTGTTTTCTCAGAACAATTATCTGATCTGGAAAGGTCTTCACTACTGTTTGGAACATTTACTTCACAATCCTGCTCTTCAGTTTTGCTCATTTCCCTGAGATCCTCAAGATTAGAGGCCTCAACGTGATCAGGGGTGGGACTGTCCCTCGGCCCCTTTTTATTCTGCAGCCATAACTCCTCGACCTTCACTCTCTGCTTCCACGGAGCTTCAGCATTTTGTTTTTTCTGTCTGCTTGGTCCCAACTCTAGCTCCTCTCTTTGAGGTGCTGGGATGTAGTGTCTCCATTCATGGTCATAGAGGCCCTGAAGGGTTGAGAACAGCTTCTCACAGTCTGTGAAGGGACACTGGGGTCTGAAGGGCTGGTGGGTGGTGACATGGTCCTTCAATTCTTGGTGTGTCAAGAAATGCTGGTTACACTCTAGATGGTAGCAGAAGTGCTGGAGAGGAGTATCATGGAGCTTCATGTGGTCCTTATAATGCTGGAGAAACTGTAACTGCCTGTTGGAGGAAAGCACAGTCAGTACAATAAGTTCTTCTAAAGAACATATTTTGCTGTGCAGAACATTTATCAATGGACTGAGTAATAAAAATAACTCTTTTTGAATATATAAAGAACAGTGAAATTTAAAGACAATTTTTGTACATTTGGCACCTAGGAAGGAAAAAATAAGGAATTCTGTACAGTTACAGACTTTTAAAGAAAAAAGCATATCAAATTTTTTCCCCAACATGCAGGTTTTTGATGGTTGTGAACCTGAATATTCATTCACTTGACTTTGCCACTGGATTTACAAACAACCAATGGTTGGTCTTTCAAATGCTGAAATCCAAAACAGAACCAAAACTTGTATTTAAGATAGAAAGGCACTGCTTTAATCTCTACTAATGTGTCATCATCCTCAGTGTTTTACATTATCTGTCCCACACGCATTTGCTAGGAAAGTATGAGTTGCTGATTGATTCATAACTCAATTAAATTTGTGATTTAGGTACTAGATGTAGAATTGGAAATCTGTATTAGTGGCCAGCTATACCAGAAATTAATACTACACATTCTGTAATGTATGAGCGATCCAATTCCCCACCTTTTAATTGCACCTTTTACACAGTTGAAGATTTTTTTTAATAAACAAAGAAGACACAGTCATTAACAATCAGTTATGTGAAAATTGTGACATTAAAGTCTAGGTAAGTTAGTCTGTGATGCTGATATACTGTACATCTTACCTGAGACAGAGGGTACACTTGTGCTTGGCCCAAACAAAAGTCTTCTCCAGCACTTTCTCTTCATTAATATGGCATTTGATAGCGTGCTTTGTTAGTGTGGTGCTGATCCTCAAGAATACTCTATCACAGGACTCTGAAGGGCACAAGTGATATATGATGTCCAAACCATAGCCATTTTCTCCTACTGGGTTCTCCTTCCCGTCTCCTTCCACCTCGTTCTTCATTACAGATGGATCTCTTACAATCACCATGCCATCTTTAATGACTACCTGCTCATCCTTGAAATCTACCTGCTTGAAAATATTTGAATTAGGGTTCTTGCACTTTTTGTGAAGCACAGATGTCTTTTTGATGAGGGTGCGCAGGTTTCTGATGATTCGATCTTCCCTCCTGAGGCTGGAAACTTTAGTTTTGCCTCCAGGTTTCTGTTGAGGAGTTTCCTCATCAGAAACAGATGTCGGATTTTCACCCTGAGGCTGGTTCTGATTTTCCACATTATCTGCTATTCCATTAGCAGCTGGAGTGTCCTCAGTGCATGGGTCCTTATCAGGGGGTTTTTGCTTGCACATTTCATCAATGTGTTCCAGAACATGCTTTTTGGCAAAAGGAAGCTGTTTAAAGCGTTTTCCACAGAGTATACATCTTAGTTTAGTACTTTTAAGGTGGGAGAGAGCATGCCTCATGACATTCAAGCCTTTATAGTCTTTGCGGCAGAAGTTGCAGTGGTGGGTCAAATGGGCATATTGTTGAGTTCGGAGTACTCTGTCCTTCCATGTTCTCTTGGCTTTCACCTGAAGAAAAGACAACAAACCATTGAAATCACTGCTGTATAGTTTATTCAAAACAATACAACTATTAGATAAAATTAGAGACAAATAACTGACCTCAGTATTTGAGACTTCTGTTACCACTGTGGGTTGGGGCTCCTGTTTTGCATCACCATTAAGCTCATCTGTTGCTGAGGATTCTTGAGGTTGGAGTTTCTCATTGTCAGGCTTTTTGGATTTAAGGGAGTAACTGTGTAACAGTTCTATTGGACAATCCAGTAACTCTAAAGGTGGTCCATCAAGCTCAGGATCAGCTTCAACAGCAAGCTCTGAACTAAGCTGTGTTTGAGATTCCTCTTGGGTTTGTCCACTGAGCCTGCTAACAGAGAACAAGTCAGTATGTTTCCCAAGTCCATTTTCTTTCTCAAGGTCAGTCATCTGCTCAAGTTGATTTTCTTTTTGTTCACTTTTTTGTCCAAGTTCATTCTCCAGATGAGGCATATCCTGCTCTGTGACTTCTGTGTTCAACTCAAAACCAGATGTGTCCTCAGTAAGGAATATGTCATTATCAGGGTAAGAGAGTTCCAGTTTCAGTAAAGGCTTCCTTCCCCTTTTTTTCCCTTTAACTTTGACCTTCTTCTCTTTAACTGTCTGTACCTGCTCCACTCTTGGAAGACCCTGCAACCATCTTTTCTTCTGACCTTTCCTTTTCAAAATTTGGCTCTTCACACATCTAGACAAGTACTCTCTCTTGCGGTTTAGAGGGAGCTTTGCAGAAGCAGAATTTTCCATGTTAGTGTGATTGCCTCTTAGTGAGTACATAGGCTTATTACCCGAAGACGTGGATTTGAGATTGTATGTGATCTCTGGATCATCACCAGGGTCTGCCTCATCATCAGACACAGAATGTTTTCTCCTCCGCAGTCTTCTCCTCCATTTTCTACTCTTCAAGAGATCATTATTTGATGGAGAAACACACTTTCCTACCTGTCCACCTATAATCTGCTTTTCTGGGAGGTCTTGTTTAACAAATGTAGCTTCAGTGCACTGGCACAAATTGAAACTCTGAGTGCATGAGTCATTTAAACAATTATTTGTTAACAGCTCTTCACTGTATTCAGTATACTGTATACTCTCTTCTTCCTTCATCTCATTTAGAACAGCAGCCTTCATGACCTTGTCACTTATCAACTCCAAGCAACGGGTCCTGAGGGTCAGGAGGTTCCAAAACTCAGGGTCAAAGCACAGGCGCTCCTTCAGCATCTGAAAAACAGAGATGTTAAAATGTTAGGCACAAATCCTAATGCTAATATATCCAATATATCATATGATGCTGAAGGTATTCCCCTCTTTACCCCCTCCAACCTGCAGAATATGGAAGCGAACATTGGTCCGGACAGGGCTGTTGTGGGGATGGGGCTCCTGGTCAGGATGCATGTAAAGCAGGCAGACAGTTCGGTAAGCCTCCAGGCTGCGTTCCTGGCAGAAGACCAGTAGGGCACACGCTCGACAAATCTCCAGGTCATGAGGCAGCAGGAAGGCGATGGTCTTGCAAACCAGTGACCGGGTTACAGAGTCAGCCGGCATGTCACATAGCTGCAAGGCCCTGGCACAGAGCTCCACACAGACCTGGATTCCTTCACCACCCACCTGTTCAAAAAAATAAACATTAGTTATTTAATAAGATATATATATATATATATATATAATATATAATTATATATATATATTATATATCTATTATATATATATATATATATATATATATATATATATATATATATTATATATATTATATATCTATTATATATATATATATATATATATATATAATATATCTCTATATATATATATATCTCTATATATCTCTATATATATATCTCTATCTCTATATATCTATATCTCTATATATCTCTATATATCTCTATATATCTCTCTCTATATATATATATATATATATATATATATATATATATCTATATATATATATATATATATATATATATATATATATATATATATACACACACACACACACACACACACACACACACACACACACACACACACACACATAGATAATAAAATGGTGGATAGAAGGAATGACTAGAGCCAAAATGAAAAACATGTTAATTTTGACTGCACAAGTGTGCACTGTTTACATTTTATTGCAGAGAATATTCAGACTTCATCACTTTTTGCACACTTTATTGCATTGTAGATTTTATTTTAGATAGATAAAATTGATATTTTTGGTCATCAAATCTCATCAATCTATACTCATTATCCCATAATGACAAAGGGAGAATATGTTTTTTAGAAATCTTGGCTAATTTATTAAAAATGTCACTGTGCTCCTGAGAAAATTCTAAACTTTAGAAATGGTTTTATACCCTCGACATTGTCTCTGCCTCACCACAAAATTGTGTTGCAGAGGCCTAGAGAGAGTTCCTTGGACCTTTTTGGCTTGTGTTTTGTGTTGACATGCAGTATGAATTGTGGGTCCTTATATACACAGATGTGTGCCTTTCTAAACAATGACTAATCAGTTTGATTTGCTGCGAGTTGACTCTATTCAAGGATTGATGGATAAATCTCAAGGATAATTCAAGCAAACAAGAAGCACCTGACCACAATTTGGAGTACCACAGCAAAGGGTCTGAATACTTTTGTGCATGACAGATTTACATTTCTGATTTTTTAATAAAGTAGCAGAAATGTTTTAAAACGTGTTTTCACGTGTTCCTTATGGGTTACTGAGAATAGACTGAAGGGAAGAAATGGCACTTCTATCCATTTAAAATGAATCTACAACAAAATAAAGTTTGCAAAAAGTGAGGGGGTCTGAATACTTTCTGAAGCCACTGTATATAGTTTATGGCTTTGTTTTCTGCTGGAGAGTGACAACACCAAAGTGAGGCTGTGTGCTTCAGACGGTTAAGTTCTAATCCAACTAATATCTTCCTTAGGTATGAGACATTGAGTGAGACCCTTGTCAGATCAAAGTGTTACCAGCTTGTCAATACATGATTTAAATGCAAGCTTCAAACAATGTGCAGAATCTTTTCTTATCCATTGTCCTGAAAAGCACAATGTGGGAAAAGATGATGCTGAGATGTCATGTCGCACCTCTGTGGTGACCAGTTTGACGAAGGGGAAGATGGCTCTGACATTGGTAGCAGAGGCAGCAAGTTGTAAGCACTCAGCCAGGAAGCCCTGTCTGGAAGGATGGGCCCTAAGATGCAATCTACTCCAGATGAACACCAGGTCCCTGCAGGAAGGCAGCAGCACATCTAGTTTTGTTATATTTTCATTAAACAACAAATGTCATAATTCGTGAGTCAATTAACAAAGGGGCACTGAACCAAATTAAGAAATCAATGTATGTATCCTGCCAATAACTCCCCTTACTGTAAAATTCATGTATATACCATAGACATATTGAGCAAACACTGGGCAATTTACAGAATGCTTCTGAAAGTTACTGAAAGTATATATTTAGTTATATTAGTGTGATGTACTTGTCTGAAGATTATACTTACCAGATGTAATACATGTCTCCATTGTGTAGATGCTGGGTAAGGAAAGCTTTACACAGTGACAACAGGAGCTCATCTTTTTCAACGCTCTCTGTGTTGCAGATGATCTCCACTGCATCACGGCCATCTATCTCCGCCATCTGAGGAAGTAGATATGTAGAAGGACATAAATACATATAAAAAAAAACACCAAAAAAGTAAATCAAAATACATTACAATTAATGAGGGATACGAGGAACAGAAGAAACTATTTTAAATATTCTTGTCTATCAAATGTTATTCTTAGAGAATGTCTTTTTCATGACTCTATTCACATCATCGTCCAACAATCTATACAGACCAAATCATTAACTTTTTCTATTCTCCATTTTGGCTAATGTAATCTTTTCCATTTGCGCTTTCCCTTTGCTGCTCTTCGTCTCTTACCTCCTTGTGAAGATGTTCATGCAGTGAGGCCTTATAGAGGCAGGTCAGGTAGGCCTGATGGAAGTACAGGTGCTTTCCAGCCTCATGATTTTCCAGGCAGCTTTTAGACAGGGCCATGGCCTCCTGTATTCGTTCACAGGCCTGCAGATAACGGACCCGCAGCTCCAAGAATACTGGCAACTCTGAGCTCAAGTAGTCCTCAACTACATGGGAGGGAATCACATGTGTTAATGCACATGAAATGGGGGTATTTACATACAAGTGTGGGCTAGGGTCATTTTAAATAGAATAACGCTGATGGGGGTGTCATTAGTATTCCATAATGGCCAATGAGTTTTGACGATCTCCGATACAAAGGGTTTGATGTATTGTAATATCTTAGGTATGTAAAGACGCACCCACAATCTGATTGGCCAGCGGTTGTCTTATTATCTAAGTAACCAAAAATATTTTGATAACTTCTAACCACAACAGCCTGGAGAGCCTGCAAACAAATCTGATGAACACTGGCTGAGTGGTCTCAGAGGAGTTTTAAAAACTAGAATGGAACAAAACAAAAAATAACAGAAAAAAAACTGCATAGAGCATGACATCAATAGAACACAGCAGCAACTGAACCTCTCCATCAAACAGTGTGGACTAACAGTGTGATAGTGATTAATGAATGACAGACAGGAAGGTGAGGCTAGAACACAATCTGTCACGCTCCCTATCAATCCATCCCTGCTGCTCCAGAGCTGTGTGCTCTCACAACTCCTCTCCTACCTGTACCACTCTATTAAGCTGGTTACTTTTATTGATGACACAGCCCCAATCGGCCCTATCAAAAGTGAGTCTGGTCACAGGAGCGGAGTGCCCCACTTGACAATGCAGTGCTCTCTGTGTTCATTCCCTCTCAGTTATTAAACATGATCACGAGCCTACCCTCTTTTGGTGGAAAGTCTGCCTCCTTGAGGATTCCTTGCAGCACTGGATTCTCCCATGGGCCTCCTGCTTTGATGATCTGCTTCACATGCTGAAAGTAGCCATTCCTGTGCCTCAGGAGCTGAGAGTGACACTCCTGCAAAGAGTGGTAAAAAACTGGTTTACTAAAATTTCCTTTCAGAACACACACCCTTTTTGTGAGATGAACAATCACAACATTAAGTGTTAAGATACTTAATGGCATACTAAAACAGTCAAAATTATGAGTAGCTGTGGGAAACAATGGCTCATAAAACATTGGTGTAAGACTGACAATGTTATATTGGTTTCGGCTGCTTGTAACTGTTACTTAACACTGAGCACCGCTTACTAATGACGGGTACAGCAGCTATGTCTTATGAAAGTGTGTTGTGTGAATAAGAAAAAAAAAAAAAATGAGACAGTGGGTCAGTTTTTGTCACCTGAAAGGAATCAAGGATGTCTTTTAAAGGGTCTTCCACAAATTCTTCTTTGCTGAAAAACAGCATCAGTTCAAAGAAGCTCCTGCAAGACAGTGAGAGAAAAAAAAGTTTGCCAAAAAACAGCAACTTACTGTGTCACCCCTTAAGGCTGTGTGGTATTCACACAAAATAATTTTTGTTTACAGTTTTAGTCTACAATTATTATGTTTTTCGCACCAATTTATTGTTTTGCACTCATCCTTAATTTATGTTCTATGTTTCACTGTGGTCCACGAAGAACAGCATTTCGTTAAAAGAAACTGTTTTTTCAACAGGGGTTATTCATGCTAAAACAGATCCACACATCGCTCCGAATGGCAGCAACTGGTTCTGTCCTGAAGTTGACGTACCATGCTTTCTGGTAAGAGTTACTGAACTACGAGTGGAAAATAGAGTATGTCTGTTCATCTACAAAAAATATTCAGTTTCCAAGTAAGAAACTACTTACAAGGCCAGACTACTGAGAACATAGTGGATATGCTGACAGTCATCAGGGAAGGCAGCAGTGGCTTTGGTGAAACTGCAGAGTGCTGTCCGCAGCACCTTCAGCTGGGGAAGAGGAACTTGCCATTGCCCTGTGTACTCCTCAACCAGCTGTCCAGAAAGAAAATAGAACGCCACAAAAACAATGAAGATATTTCAATACAACAAGAGTTGCGAGTTAAGAGTTATCTTACATCTCATACAATCCAACACTACAAGCGTTCTTTTACTTAAAAGAAATGGGCTGCAATTGATCACCACAATTACTTTTTTCAATTTAGCAGTTAAACACTTAGCTGACAAAATTCAGCACAGTCATATTTTTTCTTTTCTATATACGCATTTAAAAAGGTAGAAATTGCCATTTTTGCCCATCAATCTACACTCAATAACCCATAATGACTAAGTGGAAACATGTTTTAGAAATTTGTGAATTTATTACAAATCAAACCTGAAACCTGTCAATTACAAAAGTATTCAGACCCTTAATTCAGGACTTTGTAGAAGCCCTTTTGGCGGCAAGTACAGCTTCAAGCCTTCTTGGGTAACACTGCACACCTGGATTTGTGCAGTTTATCAAATTTTTCCTGGCAGGTCCTCTCAAGCTTGGCAACTGGGAACTGCCATCTTCAGATTTCCTCACAGATGTTCTATGGGGTTAAAACTGATCTTTGGCTGGGCCACTCAAAGACAGTTAAAGACTTGTTCCAAAGCCTCTACAGTGTTGTCTTGTATGTATGCTTTGGATCATTGCTGTGCTGAAAGGTGAACTATCGCCCCACTGTCAGGTCTTGTACACCCTGGAGCAGGTTTTCTTTGAAGGACCTCTTTGTATTTGGCTGCACTCATCTTTCCCTCAGTTCTGACCAGTCTCCCTGTCCCTGTTGCTAAGAACCCCCCCATAGCATGTTGCTGCCACCACCATGCTGCACTGTAGGGTTGGTATCTCATCACAACAGAGATTTTTTCCTCATGCGCTCAGAGTCCTTTAAATGCTGCCTTTTACTCACAAACTGATTGATGGAATGATGCCAAGATGGTCGTCCTTACAGCAGGTTCTCCCATCTCTGCAGAGGACTTCTGAAGCCCTGTTAGAGTGATCACTGGGTTCTTGGTCACCTCTTTGGCCAAAGCCCTTCTTGCCTGGGTACTCAGTTTGGCCAGACGGCAAAGTCTAGGAAGAGTTGTGGTGGTTCCAATCGTCTTCCGTTTCATAAATATTGAGGCCACTCTGCTCCTTGGAACACTCAAAGCTTTAGAAATGATTTTATGGCAATTTTAACACGGAGGTCTGCAGAGAGTTTGTTGGAATTCATGGCTTGGTTTTTGTCCTGACATACAGTGTGAATCGCGGGCTCTTATATAAAAAGGTAGAGGCCTTTTGATACTACTGTATGTCCAATCATTTAAATTTGGCACAGGTAGACTCCAGTCAAGTTCTAGACACATCTCAAGGATAATTAAAGCAAACGGGATGCAATCTTTAACACAATAAAGCGGCAAAAAGTGAAGGGGTCTGAATACTTTCTGAAGCCACTGCAAATGACTGTTTATTGTAGTACTCCCTGAGCACAACATGATGACCACAAAGTCACAAACTACTTATATTACAAAACATCTTCCTAACTTTCATACTGTCGCAATCAGATTCTTAAGCAGTGTTCGCAAACGCTGTAAAGCTGCACCGTGTGTAGTGTGGTGTAATACCTTGTTATGTTTTACAGTTCAACATGCCCTGGCTCTGTTCTGACAGACATCTCCATGGTAACAGACCTCTCCAAAAGGAGGGACTCACCAGCGTTAGATGATTGTTAGTAAACTAATTCGGCTCGAATATCGTTAATCACAGTTTCTTAAAAACAAGGCTGAAATCAAACTGATTTGTGACAGGGGCACATCCAATGAGTTCACAGTCCTTCTGGGCTGTAGTAAGTTTACCTTGTACTATTTAAGCTAACGTTACTGCTGATAACGTTATGTTACATGATGACTGAAAAAAAATTAAGTTTTCCGTTGGTGGCTATACATTTGTATGTATTTACGTTACCTAACCTGGCATTTCATATCAACTAGTGGTATTTGAGAGCAGAGCATGTAGTACTGTCTCATTGTTTAATTAAGGGTTCATAATAACTGCAGTTAAACAGGTCGCTGGAAGACCTGATACCGTTAATTAGCTTAGCTTAACGGACTTGCTATAAAGCTAAATATTATCAAATATCAGGCAGCGATCTCTAAAAACACATTTACTACCTGGAGTTACTTAGCCAGGAGCTCAGTTTATATCTATCTACATGCTGTTTACCATGTCTGTGGCGCTGCTGGTGGGTTATGCCACACTCTTAGCTAGCTACACAACTGTATTAATAGAGCTAGTCTGGAGGCTAATGTTAGCCAACGAAGCTAGTAGCGTTAGCAATAAACAGACGCCGACTCGGTAGACCACAAAACAAAATGGGGTCTAACATACCTCACAAAACTCAGAGCAATAGTCTTTGCTCTTCAGAGACGACTCGTCGCTGCAGTGTCTTTTACACAATGTGTCCAGGGCTGATTCAAGTCCGTCTGTTTCCAAATCACTTTCGCTGTCCGCCATACTGGCTGCTGTATCCAGCGCATAGTCAAAGTTGCCAGGTTTGTAAGATAGCATCCTCCTATCTCCCACGACAAAACACAACCAACCTGGCAACACCGTCACGACACATGTATTAATAAAGTTTTTTAAGTTTATTGACACCATACAACAGACAACCATGTCCAACCTTTTAAAATGTCCCTTAAAGCTTAAAAGGATGAAGTCTGGTTGATTAAAATTAAACTATTTGACAAAAGGGACTATTGACGGAATAACATCTAGAAAATATCTGTAGCCTGTTGGCCCCTGGTTGGCCCCTGTCTATGGAGGCTGAATGTCAATTTGCTACATGATGCCATTGGTTTGAGGCGGAAACATAATCTTGAGCAAAAGATATGAATATATTGATTATCCACTGTCAAAAAAAACAAAATAAGTTATAAACCATAGCCTACATTTTTACTGATGCCCTAACCTGCAGACAGTCATTGAGATGCATGTTCCCTATGAAAATCAACTTGTTTAGACTCCAAACTTGCTTGAGATAGTTATTCCATCATAGTGAAGACAACTGCTATTGACTTTTAGCTCTCCTTCTTCAAATTAATTTAATAATTTATTTATTATTCTGACTGTTATACTAGTTTACTACAAACAGGATATCAAGATTGCTGAGACTAGACCATTCTGCAAACTTTGGTTCAATTTTATATGAGATGGCAGTTCAAATATCAGAATAAATGGTTGACATTTATGTAGTCATCTAACAAATTCTCTTTCTGTGAAAGATCAGATTACTATTATCTTAGATATCAAGGAAATTGTTTACAGTAGAATTTACAATAAGCCATTTTTGAGTGTTACAGGCTCAAATGTAGATAACCCTTAAAAACAAGGAGAATAATTACATACTCAAGTACAAGGTTACAGCAATTTTGGCAAAATGTGAAAAAACTATATAGAAGAGATGAATGTTTGGCTTTCTTTTACAAAATATAATATAGTCAGTAGTGATGAATGTCAGACATTTCACCTTAAAAAAGATTCATGCCCATATTTGCCTATAAACTATGTCACTTAAAAAAGAAGAAGAAAAAATACAAGTTAAAACAAAAATATAAAAATAGGAAGAGAGCAAAAGAAAAGAAAAAGCACAGGTGATAACTCTTCTCCAAAGAGTCCTTTGAGCCTAAAAGGCAAATTGATGTCAATTATTAATGGTAACATTAACATCAGAAAAGAGCATGAGTGTCCTGTGCAGAGTATCCCTGTACCTTGTAATTGTTTACTATTAGTGAGAAGGAATTTGGAACAAACTTTACCATCGAGGACAACAGTAGTTATTTTAGGTCTTGCAAAACTCAGCTTGAGGCTGGAGAAATAGAGAAGACTTTGTCTCGTCTTTGCCTGATGCCTGCATTGATGTTCCCTGGTGAGTGTACATACAGTTATGCTGCAGCAGTTGTTTGTCTGCAATTGAGAAACACTAGGCAGCAAGCCCCTTTCATAACAGATTGTGGGCTCAGTGGGTTTGTGAGAGCATCTCACAAGCCTGTGTGTACATGGATACATTATATATAATACATTATATTCCAGACTCTGTGAAAAGATTTGAAAAAAAGTAGACACTTTAGTGTGGGTCATAATAGCTTGTTCAGGGGCAAAACACTTGTAAATCGCTGGTGAGACCGGTTCTGTTCCTGGCAGTGCCCCCTCTGTTGTAGTTGTGTTTTCCAGCACCATAGTCATGAATAGTTTTGGGAGGGATAGCGTACACTTCAATTTATTCAATTTCTACAGCCTCCCTTAGTGAGCTGTGGTTCAGAGTTAGCACTTTGCTGCCTGTACGTGTTCCACAACAATGGTGTGTGGAGCTGGAACCGGATATTCATATTGTTTCTGGTGAGAATAGGTTGGAATAAAAGTGACATTCTTCTTCCCACATTTTCAAAGTAGACGACTGCATCTGAATATGATCCTCGTAACAATAAGTTTGATAAGCCAGAGGAAAAAGAACTCTCTGTGTTAATGAAGATTAACAACTGGCTTTGATGGGAGGGCTGGGTAAGATGTGGATACAGGAGGTACTCTATTACAAATAGGCAAGAGTAAATTTAGGTATTTAGTTTATGGTTTACTGTTATCTTTGGGAATATTTCTTGTGTAGTTTTATAAGATAACTTATCCGTTCCACGAAACATAGCCTATGAGACAGAAAGAACATGTACATTTATGCATTTTTGTTATTAGTGAGGCCAAATTAACAATACCATAATTCCAGATTCATGAATCTCTTTGTTGTGGCTGTGAAAGAGAATGATGCAATTTATCGGAGCCGACTGAAAAGTCTGCAATCCTTCTACTGGCCACAAGGGGCTGCCATCATATCAGAATATGGTAACTATCACAATCAACAGCAGAACGTCAGGAGACGAAAATATGGGGTTGCAGTTTATCCTATCAACAGTCATTTACACCTGTACATTATCAGTGCGTTATCATTTCTGTTATTCCCTCTACTACTACTATTACACATATCAACTATACTGTAGTCATCTCACACATCAGTTCATCACTCAAAGAAATTATTTTTAACTCAGAGAAGAACGGGGATATCATTCAACAGTAGACTGTTTATTATTGATTATTGAGACAGAGAGACAAGAAAGAAACAATATACAAATACTGGTCATACTGTCAGAGATGTATGTAAATATATGACACACTGTGTATTATCTCCCTGGCATACAGTACACCCTCTCACTTGACTCATCCACAGAATTTCCATCAACATATCATGTGCCCTCTTGGAGGCAGTAAAGAAATAGTAGTTCTATTCCAAGTACTTGAGTGGGAGTAATGTAATGAGGATCTCTCCACCAATGGTTCTCACATTCATTAACTTAATGCTGGTTCTGGTGTAGGAGTGATATGAGATGAGGTGTCTAATGGCTCCAGGACAAACAAATAAATAATACTTTTTAAAAAAAACGGAACAGAACATAAAGGCTTGTGCAAAAATATCAATTAAAGTGGCCGCATTTTATAGAACCTGTAACCCTAATACCTTAAAACTAAAAAATATGTGTTATTAATGATATGATTGGGTCCCAGAGCTTCAGACTTAAGGCATTCTTAGCTGTTAATCTTATATAGTCCTGGCTGAAATCATTGGCACCCCTGAATTTTAAGTACAGAATTTATAATATCTTCAGAAATAAATGCAAATGAACCAATTTTGTATAGTCATAATATTTTAATAAAATGTCCAAGGTTACTAAACAAAAGATAATAAAAAGAAAACAAAACTTGTGTACTAGTGAAAAAGTACAAACACAAAATGTACACCGGACACAAATATAGGCAGCCTACACTAATATTTGGTTGCAGAACCTTTGGAAACAATGACAGCCTCTAAATGTTTCTTGTAGCCATCTAAAAGCTTCTTGCACCTGCCTGCCGGTAGTTTCTGCCACTCATCCTATGCGTTCAAGTTTTTTTAAGTTAGCAGGAGTCCTTTTTGCAATGGCAATTTCAGCTCTCTCCAAAGGTTTTCAAAGGGATTTAGGTCAGGACTCATTGCTGGCCAATTTAAAACAGTCCATCTTTTCCTTTTCAACCATTCTTTTGTGTGCTAGATGTCTGCTTTGGGTCGTACTGCTGAAAGACCCAAGACCTTTGCGTCAAACCTAGTTCTCTAGCACTGGGTAACACATTTTCCTCTAAAATGCCTCAGTAATCTTCTGATTTCATCATTCCTTTGATACATTCAATGCCTCCAGTACCAGAGGCAGAAAATCAACCGCACAGCATGATAGATCCTCCAACATGTTTTACTGTAGATAGGGTGTTCTTTCCTTTATGGGCTTCATTTCATCGCCTATAAACAAACTGATGCTCTGCATTTCCAAAGACCTCTACTTTCATTTCATCTTTCCATAGAACATTATCGCAGGAAAGACTGCGACTTACCTTGAAAATTTTTCCAAATTTTTCCTTTTTGTGCCTTTTTTTCAATAGTGGTGTCCCCCTAGGCCTTGGCCCATGGAGCCCTACTTGGTTTAGTGTGCAGTGTATTGTATGGGCTGAAACCACCAGTCCAGTTTGCTCCAGGTCAGCCTGAGGCTCTGTCTTGCATGGTGTCTTTTTCCACAATCCATAATCAGCCTTCGCAAACTTCTCTCATTGAGTTCCTTCTTAGCACCACATCCTGGAAGCGTCTTAACAGTGCAATGACTGCGAAACTTCTTGATAACAGTACAAACTGTTGTAACAGGAATTTCAAGATTTTTGCTGATTGCCTTGTAGCCTTTGGAATTGTTGTTTTCTGATATTAGAATTTCTCATGCTCTCAGAGAGCTCTCTTGTCTTCGCCATTGTGAAAAAGAAACCAGAAACAATCAGCCCCTTTTTATGCAGTAAAATCATCATTCATTGGTTAATTCAGTTGATGTGAACACTGAAAATTAAGCACAGGGGAGTCCTATTTGTTTTTTTTATTTTGTTTGAATAACTAATTTAAATTCACCAAAAGGGTGCTAATAATTGTGTCAAGCATACATTTTATACTTGTATTTTTGTTTCATTATCTGAAAGGTTTTTTTTGTTGTTGTCTTTGTTCAGTAACTTTGGACTTTTTTTTATTAAATATGCTGATTATACAAATTGGTTCATTTGCACTTCTTTCTGAAAATATTTTAAATTCTGTACTTAAAATTCAGGGGTGCCAATAATTTCAACCAGGACTGTATAAGATTTACAGTTAAGAATGACTTAGGTGTGAAGATCTGGGACAAAATCATATCATTAATAACACATATTGAAATGTGGTATGGTATGTTAAGTTCAGGTGTTGTGAAGTTTATGAAACCAACCAATAAATCCATCTACTCTATAATCCGTTTTTCGGATTGTCAAATGAATTAAGTCAGCATCATTACCATTATTTAACAAGGAGCTTCAGCAGTCTACAAATCTATATTTTAAATTTGTTGGAATGTTTTGCGAGGCTGAATACATACCACATTCAACAACTACTTCTGTTAACAATTACTGTGACAGTCAGTCAGGTAAAAGTCACCTCCCTTAACATCATGGCCACAGAAAGTCACAACTTGGTATGCTGTGGTATTTTATACATGTTCTGTATTTCAGCTAGCAGCTTGGACTAGATAGAAGGGAGGTCATTAGATTGAACAGACATGATGGTCAGCCATTTCAAAACCTTTGAATGGGGCTGATCACTAATACTCAGAACCCAGACCTCAAAAGGTCAGCAATTGCCAATTTTCTAAAAACCAACACATCAGTGTCCCTTTGTACACACCAATTAACATCAAGGAGATCTGGCTGTTCTATTAATAGGACTTGGATTTCAATGTGGAACATTGCTGTAAAGCTGATTTGCTGAGCCGGTGCCATTTAGGCTGTTGAAGTGCCTGTTGGAGTGTCTGGAAATGGGTGTCAGTCCTCTCCTTTTTGAGATTATTCTCTCTCAGGCACATTGAAGTCAGTATTCAGTCAGTTTTCTCTGACCTGATATTAGTTTGTCCCCTCCTTGTTTTGTTTGTATGTTAGATGGTGTATGGGCATGATCATGTTCTGTGTAACTGTAACCATCAGAGATAATGACTGCACCTAACGAGTCTTTGGAAAGCTTTTTTGAAGTCTTCATTAAAGATGGTGTAGATGAGGGGGTTGATCAGTGAGTTAAGGTAGCCCAACCATGTCAGGAAGTCAGCCATCTCCATTGAAGTACTGCAAGAACTGCAAGTGTTGACAATCACCTCCTTTACAAAAAATGGCAACCAACAGATGACAAAGGCCCCTATTATCAACCCCAACGTGGATGCTGCTCTGCGCTCCCGTGAGCCAGATATCCGCGGTCCTTGGTAAAACTGGCTCCGACGTGACTCACTACGTGACTCATGCCGGCGCGACTTGCAGTGGAAAGCCTTCACTGAGACTCGTACACGTTCACGTGGAGGTTCCTCGGTTGAGCCTTCAGAGAAGGACTTTTCTGGTGGGCTTATGGGCTCTGGACTTCGAGGCCCCCCATCCACATCACCATCTCCAGCAGGGTACGATGAGGGGATCATGCTCCCATTGGTCATGCATGAATGACGGCTGGCTCGGCTGGCCTCCCTGCGCATATAGAGGGTCTGAGCTGCCCGATAGATTTTGTAGTAGAGGATGAGGATGAGCATCAGGGGGATGTAAAATGCTCCGAGGGTGGAGTACAGGGTGAAGGCCATGTGATGGTGGATGATGATGCACTGGTCTTCCTGGTCTGCATCCCCGCTGTAGTGCCGCCACAGTAAGGGAGGAAGTGAGATAAGGATGGACAAAAGCCACACCACCGCCACCATTGCACCAGCCCTGGCCCCTGTGCGTTTGCGAGAGTACTCCACTGCATCAGTGATGGCCCTGTACCGGTCGATGGCAATTGTAGCAAGGTGCAGGATGGAGCATGTGCAACAGGTGATATCCACACTTAACCAGATGGAACACACCACCTGGCCCATGACCCAGCTCTCTTTCTGGATGTAGATGATACTGAAGGGCATGACCAGCACAGCTACCAGCAGGTCAGTCACTGCTAATGAACAGATGAGGTAGTTGGCTGGGTGGTGCAACTTGCGGGTCACTGCGATGGCTGTGATCACCAGGCAGTTGAAGAACGTAGTCAGGATAGCAAGTACAGACAGAGTCAGCGTAAGCAGGATCTTACTGGGAGGAATTTTAGTGGTCTCCAGTGAGTCATAACCACCGCTGCTTGTTGCAAACACCCCTTCAGTGCAATTGGGGAAATCCATTCTGCAAGCAGAATGGAGAGACAGTTGTGCATTAGACATAAAGGGAGCTTAGGGAAAATGTGCTTGTAAAATTCCTTTTTAGGAGCAGACAAATGATTTATATTTATTTTATAAATATTTATCTTGTGAGGTTATATTTTCACCCTTGTCTGTCTGTTGGTTTATTTGTCAGCAGGATTATGCAAAAAGTACCGACCTTTTTTGCACCAGTTCAGTGTGGATCTGGTTAAAGGGGCAGATCCATGAATTTTTGATCACTTTCCTTAACATTGCAAGAAAGGGCATTTTTCACCTTGGTGGAGGTATGCACTCTACTGAGTGCCAGTGTAGTTATTTAAAATGTTCATAATCTGAAATGGAGTTTACACAGTCAACAATTTACAGTGCTGCAAAATTCACTTGTTACAGCAATTCTGTTATTCTTATTTCTTATTCTGGTATAAAAGAAGGTTTTCATTCAAAATGAACTTAAAATGTAATGGACTTTAAAAGTCAATTATCTAAGGACTGTGTTCAAGGTCTTTAAACTTGGTTGGCAAAGCACTGACAATCTTTATTTCAACTTGCCCACAAAAGTTTGACGAAAAGTCTGAAATCTAAGAATCCAGTTCTACCTGACTAGGCTATATTGTGTTGCATCTAGTGGTTTTAGTGTGCAGCAGAGAGTGTGCTCTGATCTGTCCTGCCTGCCAGCTCTGCCATCACATCACTACTGTCACTCATCAGCACCTGGGAGAAAGGAAAGGGAGAGGGAACAAAAGAGAGAAATAATGAGAAAGAGAGAGAGAGAGGAGGGAGGGACGGAAGATTGAAGACAGAAAAAAAACTTACTTAAAAGCAACAAAGTAAAGATACAGCCAAGGACGAATACACTTACATAACAGTAAAAATCACAGCAGATGCTGTGAATGTTAATGTTAACATGTCTATGTTAACCATTTTCTCTAAGCCTGAATTGCGAATCTTCTTGTAAAATGACCAATTGAGTATTCACCAATGTCCCCCCCCCCCACACACACACACACACACACTTCCCCCTCAAATTTGGTTTTAGAATGATAATGAGGTGTTTGGTTTTTGGTTTTTTTTGTAAAATGACAATCTAAGTTTTGTTCTAGATGCTTTTAAAACTTGATAAGATTCAACTTCTGTAAAAAGCACAGAAAGAATCAATTTTTTGAATTACTGGCATGAACACACTGAATTCAAACTCATAGAACACCAAACAAAAATGTTCTGAATCTGCTGCTTCATTACAAAAAGATCAAGGTTTTTATACTGGAACTATGTGAATGTTGGTTGACCATTACTTTAACAACAACCACTATGATTTAATCAAAATGTTCAGGTATGACTGTTATTGCAGCCCTCCTTCACGCACTGCATTGCTCAGTATCCCGAAGACATGAGTGGGAACTGTTGCCATAGAAACACAAGAAGTACAGTAGTTTTACTAAATGTGGTTATGGAGCAGAGGAAGCCAAAGTCTGAGTGTCAGGCCTCTACTGAGACCCTTTGATTCCCAGGTGGCAGGTCATGGGGTAGGTGGATGGGTAAATGGGGTGGCAAGGCTAAGGCTACATGACAACTAAATGAGATAAGACATTTCAGTTCACTTAACCCTCACATATGGTAAAGTCTGTGTTAATATAACTTACCATGAACACTTCCAAAATTTGTTTTTACCAGTGGGCCATAGCTAACCATCACTGGTGCACAATCTTACCCTAATATGAAATGCTCCAGGTAGCATCAGATGACAAATCTAGGTGGAATTGGGTTATTTTCATTACCATTACAATGTTGACAATCTTATATGATATGTAGGAGAAATTCACCGAGAGCAGTGGCATATGATGAGTAATGTTTTACTACCTCCCTCAAGGTGTGGGAACTGGCCATCCCTTCTCAGACTGAGTCACCTGGGTCATCTCTGCTTAGTCTTTTACTGTATAAAAGAAATCATATTTCTACCGTTTAAAACAGGTGCTGACACAATGAAGCGTTTGGGTTAATTCACTTTAATTTCTGTCACTACAAATCACAGTATGTATACTTAGAATTTTTGCTGTATACACAATTTGTTGGAGATACAACTCTTGTTTGCTTTTCCCAGCTCACTGCTGACACTGTCAGAACTAGTTTTGAAAACAGCCATTTTAACCTGTTGATTTTATAATTGCTTTCGGGGTCGTTACAAGAAAATTGCTTCCTAAAGTGAAGTTTCACCAAACACTTTATTAAAGCAGACTCTTTAAAACACGAATGGTTTCAGCTTATCCAGAACAAATTGCATCAGAACAAATGAATCAGAAAAGAGTATATGTTTACTTATACCTGTGATTCTTGTCTTTAGAGAAAATACAATTGCCTCCCTCTGTGTTCTGATGGAATTCTACACTTTACCCTCGGATGAATTTGGAAGAAAATGGTACTTAATATGCAGATTACTTTGCACAGAATAAATAGATGATAATTACTACTTCACTTCTGCTGCACTCTATGTCACTGCACTGATGTATTCTCAGATGTGCACCTGTTATTTTTACAGTTATTTCCACAAATGTATATGTAAATATACAGTATGGGCATAGTGCAGTGTTTTTCTATGAGTGTGTCTGTGTGCACGCATGTATGTAAATGCAGTAATTGACAGCATTCGTTAACAGTGTCAGCCTGTCATTATATGCAGCAAAGAAATCTACTGCTTTTGTCTTGAAATGTTCTAAAACATAGGCTTTCTGCTCAAGGCCATCTGAAGATAAGCTACAGTGAGCCAGTGTGAATCTGCTCTCTGCTTTATTCAGAACAAAACCAAGTGCCCTTGCATAAATTTGTGAAAAGAGGAAACAGCTTCATTCACTGACTGATAGCCACATTGTTTTAATATTATACAGTAACTTTCAAGTTTTTTTTTTTTACAGTATTGCTACATTACTTTCCTTGATGAATTATCTACTCATTAACCGGCACACCCTGATACTGTTCAGTGATGTTTAATGGGCTTTGTGAGCTACAATAAGCTGCAGCAATATTGTATGATGGTGCAGTCTACACGCAACAGCTTCAGGTTGTGCAGATAACAAAGAGGCTGACAAAGCAGAAACATGTTAAAAAATACTTAAATATTTCCACAACTTTCATAGATGAAGATATAGAGATTAGTTTAATCCATCTTCAACTCACTCACAGCTCAAACACATATGCCAACCTGAAAGCACACACAAACCAGTATACATCTACACACAGGCAAACTACAACTTCACTCACTTCCCTGGCATTCAACCCCTCTTTGTCTCCCTGTACAAGAACAGGGAAACTGCATATCTCATGTGGAGTACAGTCTCTGAATAACAATCAGTTTGGCCCAGGCAGGACATCAAGCGTCCTAGTGTTGTTGTGAAAGAGGACAGTTGTGAAAAAGCTGACTGTAGGAGTGACAGCTCTGGAAAGATGCAAAATAAATGACTAAGTGTAGCAACATAAGGGGGCACAGCAACTCTGGTTTGTCTATGGTTAGGTAGTAACCATAACTAGGTAGTTTTTGGAAAGTGACACAATGTTCATAATTTTACACCACCACATCGATTTGAAATATAGCCATTAAGATATGATTGAAGTGTAGTCTTTCGGATTCAATTCAAGGGGGTTTAGCAAAAATATAAAATTACAGCCATTTTTATAAATAGTCCCTCATTTTCAGGGGCTCAAAAGTAATTGGACAGACAAAACTTGGATGAAAATCCTTGGCAGTCAATGACTGCCTGAAGTCTGGAACCCATGGACATCGCCAAATGCTGAGTTTCTTTTCTTGAGATGCTTTGCCAGGTCTTTACTGCAGCTGCCTTCAGCTGCTGTTTGTTTGTGGGTCTTTCTGCCCTCAGTTTTGTAAGTAAGTGAAAAGAATGCTCAGATGGGTTGAGGTCAGGTGACTTACTTGGCCATCGAAGAATATTCAATTTCTTTGCCCCGAGAAACTCTTGGGTTGCTTTCATAGTATGTTTCGTGTCATTATGCATCTGTACTGTGAAGCACTATCATATCAGTTTTGCAACATTTGACTGAATCTGAGCAGATAGTAAAGCCCTATATACATAAGAATTCATCCTGATACTTCTATCAACAGTCACATCATCAATAAACACCAGTGACCCAGTTCCATTGGCAGCCATACATGCCAATGCCATAACACTGCCTCCACCATGTTTGACAGATGATGTGGTATTCTTTGGATCATGAGTTGTTCCTTTCCTTCTACATACTCTTCTCTTCCCATCGTTCTGGTACAATTCATCTTGGTTTCATCTGTGAAAAGAATCTTGTTCCAGAACTGGGCAGGATTTTTTAAGTTTTCTGGCAAAGTCTAATCTGGCCTTTCTGTTCTTGAGTGTTACCAGTGGTTCGCACCTTTTTTCTCTTGATTGTGGACTTTGACAAAGATACTCTTTCTCTATGGTGTTCTTGACCTGGCTAGATGATATGAAGGGTTTTTCTTCACCAAAGAAAGAATTCTGCGATCATCCAATTCAGTTGACTTCTGTGGTCTTCCAGGCCTTTTGGTGTTGCTGAGCTCGCCAGTGTATTTCTTCTTATTAAGAATGTGCCAAATTGTTGATATGGCCATTCCTAAAGTTTCTGCCATATGTCTGATAGGTTTGTTTTGTTTTTCAGCCTAATGGCTTCCTTCATTTGCACCGACACCTGTTTGGACCGCATGACGAGAGTTCCAATAAACAGCTACCAAATGCAAATTCAACATTTGGAATAAACTCCAGACCTTTTATCTGCTTAATTGTTCATAAAATAATGGAGAACAGGTCACACCTGGCCATGAAACTGACTGTCCATCAATTGTTCAATAACTTTGGAGCCTCTGAAAATTAGTAACTGTGTATTAAAATGGCTGTAATTCCTACATGGTTAATGTGATATTTTTGCTAAACACCTTTGAATTAAAGCTGAAAGTTTACACTTCAATCACATCTTTATGGCGGCTTCATTTCAAATCCATTGTAGTGGTGTAGAGAGGCAAAATTACAAAAACTGTGTCACTGTCCAAAAACATATGTACCTTATTGTGTTTGCATCTGCTGTATCTATTTAATTTGGTGGACAGAAAAACAAAATGCTGCTAAGGACACTCTAAGGTGATGAAATATAATTTTCGTATTCTCCTGAAACTAAGTAGAGATTCATTTTATACATAAGTGAAAGTAAATATTAATTCTAACTTTCTGGGACAGAAAAGTGCCCCACACAACAACATGATAATGATAAAGTAATATAATAAACTGCATGTTTATGGAAAGGTAATGGCATGGTGTGACGCGAATAAGTAAAGGTCTCAGTTTAGGGCTAACTACTTGTACTAAACATTTCCATTATATTCCAGTGTTCCTTTTTTCATTCAGCTGTTGTTAATTTTTAATCACATTTTGACACATGATCAGAGACTACTAGCAAGAAAATGTAGCTCCATACCAAGGATGAATAAAAAGCAAAATATTTCACATAACAATCACAAGTGACTAAAAAATACTATATCTTCTAATTGGTACTGTGAGTCTTATTTTTTAGTGACTCATACCCAAAGACCTGCATTTCACAAAAGGGTGATATCATCCCCATTGTTCTGAGTGGGCTAAACTACTGTCATGTCCACTTTGCAGCAGTCACTGTTCACACTCATTGACCTGTGTCCTCGTTTCAAGCCTGACTGGATCATTTCATATGTGCCACAGCTGGGGTTTCACTGCACGAACGGATGCACACCATGTTAATGTCAGGTCTACCTACCTGCTTCATGCAGATAGAAGTATTAGCTGGTCCGATGCCCCCTGAGGACTGAATTTGATGGAACTGGTTCAAGCACTCACCGGGTCCAAACAGTGAAGAGGTGGTGCTTCTTTTGTTTGTTTGTTTTTATTCATTCTAAACACGTAACTACTGGTATTGTACTGTTGAGTATATACAGTACGAGTGTAGTTGATAAAAGGTGACATAAGGCGGATAGCTTGCTGCGACTCATCTAAGAAAACACTGAGCTTGTGCAATAAATGGACGAGGTTAATTGTTCTCCCACAGTCAATGTTGTTTGAGTTGTGTTAACCAGCTTTAATTGATACATTATGTTGCACACATCTAGATGTGTTTTGGATTTGCATGTTTTAAAGCAACATTACTTTCAGTGATACAGTATTTGGTTTTGAATTAAGTGGTTTAAGGCATTTTCTGGTATGCTGTGTGTAAATTTTAGGTGTTCAGCATGTTTTAACACAACAAAATACTGTGGTTGGGATAACAATTTGTGCCTGCTATGATTTTTTTTTTCACAAAATGCTTTACTTTAAAATTTTCACGTCAGAACACAGGATGTTTCCTACTTCAATGAAAAGTCAATTGTGCTTGTCAGTTGTGTATGTGCACTGGAGGGTTTAACTTTCCACATCACACTTGTGTATGTTGCAAACTGGACCATGATGTGCTTACACAAACCCCTGCTTGTATGTGCATGACTTAAACTCTGGTTTAAGGTGAGCGAGGAGAAATTTTCTGTCTTGAATGAATTTCTTCTAGTGTCAAACTCTGCGCATACACCATACTGCTCATTGGGGGCCAAACATCCAAGTAAAGTAACAATAAACAAAACAATCTTTATTTTAGTTTTGAGTGGAGGGTGGCTTCATGTGATGTTTGTGTTGGCTGAAACTCTCCGAATGATCTATCAGTGGCCTGCTGTGCTGAACATGATGGATTGGTCAGTCTGAAAAGCATCTGTAGGTCTGTACGTCTCTCATCTCTTCTGCAGTTGGTTTATGTGTGCCCCCTACACTCAACCCCTCTGAGGTGAATGAAATTTAGGCAGAACCCTCCAGGAATTTAGTGCAGTATAGACTTAAACTTCACCATCGTGTTGACTAAGGCAGATATACATTATGCATTCCTGGACCTTAGCTTGAATTGACTTTACATAGAAGGCAGCCATTCCAAATGTCTACCCTATGAATGACTAACACATACATGCCTCTGAAAAGTTGGTGACATTACAAAGGCCATGTGACAACAGAGTTTATTTACAGGAAGTGTTATCTTCCTGCCATCTCTGCTGTCAGAACGTGTATAAGTATTGGGGGGAAGAAGGTAACGAGCAAATTTACGGAGGAGAACAAATGTTGTAGTAAGTGGAGATATTTTGAGTTTATGTCAAACGAAGACATTAATTTCACCAGTAAATGTAAGCTGAGTCCAGGTCAGAATCACCTGTCCACAGCAAGAAAACGATTATGAAGCAATCTGCCAAAGCACTTTTAGCACTTATAGCAGCATATAGATGTTAAACATGGTGGCAGATGATGGCAAGAGCGCCTCAATTACTGCTAATCCCACTACGATTCGTTTTAGGAGAGTTGTGCGGCAGTAATACAGGGGAGGCCTGTGGAGGAGGTCATATTTTGCATGGCTATGGTATAATCATCATCTGTCAGGCAAATTCTGAAACAAAACAACAAAAACAGCTAATGGTTGATATGGCTTCTAGAAAGTAGTTCTAGGTAATGGGATTGCTGTACTGTACCAGCGATCAATCAATCACATTACCTACAACTACTTTCTCGAAGCCATTACAATTTTAGGTTGGTAATAGTTATACCTCTACAAAGTAATTTCCCCAACACAGCTCAACATCAGCATTGTCCACAATTACAGGAAAAAGCATCCACTCCAGCCTTTATGTAGTGAAGAGAGAATTAGAGATTTTCCAACCAGAAAACATATTTGGAACTAAATCAACAATACGGGTTTAATGCGACTATGGCAATAAATGCCAAAAGCAGTCTGTACTGAGTTTAAAATGAATGGGTAACTGTTAAGAGGTGTCTGGCATCAACAGTTTTGTGAAGACTGCATGAAGGCATTCCCTTTCAATATGCTGAGTACCTTTGAAGCCGACATGACTTGTAGCGTGTTTGATTTGTAGTCTTTATTGAAATGTGAAAGTGCTGCATCAAAGCACATTATCATTGAACTTGCTGATCCACAGTTTACCTTGATTAAGTTTTCAACATTTTTTTGACTTTGTGGCATACAGCCCTAAGTATCCAGGGGCTTCAAATCTACACACTGCAAAACGACCACACAAACCTCAGACACTGTGGGGAGGAATTGGACACACACAGTTGCTTGAAAAATTACTTTCCTCCCTACATCACTGAATATCCTGACAACACAACCTTTACAGCCCAGTCCCACCAATCCTCTCTCTGTGTCCTCATCCAAATCACCAGGTTATTGAGGGAAACAGCTGAGTGTGTCTTAGTATATACTATATTAGTATAGTGTGTTCTTGCATATAGACCTTTATAGAATTCTACAGACCTGAAGCCACCCAGGTAATGAGTATGAAAGGAGGCCAGTTGGGCCTATTTTAATGCAGCACTTGTCAGCTGATTATCACAAGGACTTAAAAAGACATTCTGGATGTCTATAGACAGGTTTTTAAAAATGCTTAGAATTTACTGCTCGGTTAGTTAACTTTACACAGCCCCTTAGAAAGTCAAGGGAAGTGAGTTTTATTGGTATAGTTTATCCCAAAATCACAAATTCACACCCTTTAGACTCTCTAAAGTATCACTTTGTTTCTTATTTCTTTAGAGCTGCCCTTTAATAGTCTGTTAAAACTTTTGTATGTTTTTTCTTTTTCTTTCTATCTTTAAGTGTTTACTGTCAATAGAACAGGAGCTCTTTTAGAAGTCAATGTTCGCCTACAGTAATTGCCAAGAAAAAACAGAAGTTGTTATATCCCTTCAAATTAGGGTTACAGAGCCACATGCTATTTTGAGTTAATGAGAGTACTTTCCTAAATAACACAGTGCGCATGTAGTTTGATAAAAAAATTAATGGCCTGATGCCAAAATATTAAAGCTATTAGGGTTGCTAATCATGCTGTTATACAGGAAAGGTAAGGTTTTAATGAATTAAAATGGTAACTCCCCTGGAGAAGAATTAAGATAAGAAAACTCCAGAATAAAATATCAGCGGCTAACCATAATAAGTGAACAAACTGTTTGCCTCACTAAATTGCTAGCCCCTTAACACTGAGAAAGACCAACACATGCCACCAGATACACAGCCGCCACATACAGTATCACCCCCTAATAAAGTTGTTTTGGCAAACATGTTGGCCATAGTAGCCCACAATACACATCCAGCAGACAGAGACACATTATCATTCTTTGTTCAGAGTTGCGTTTCTGGTAAAAGGATTTCATATCTCTTGGATTGAAATCAAGGTTGCTGGTGAATGTAATCCAGAGAGCAATTATATTTCTGGAAAATATACTTGGCATTGCACATTGGTTGTATTTAAAGATATTTTGTGGTAGATTTGTTTGGGTTAATAAGAGAGCCTGTGACTCAACCATTGTACATGTACAAAAACCAAAACAATGAATGAAAAGAGACCTAAAAGATCAAAAGAGCTGCAGCACAGAGGTATAATTCTCTGATCTCAGCACTTCGAGCAACCACTTTCGCATTGCAGTAGTGGGATAAAAGAGAACTTACCGTTAAATGACTATGAATATTGCATTTCTGCATAAACAATGTTTGTTTTTTTCTCATGGACCTCCCATCAATTAAACAGCCATTTTATTAAAAGTTAACATCACAAATACTCATTAATGCAGGCACAAACAATGGCTATTGCACAATTTTTCTTTTTCAAACAGTGAGCTTGTACGGCTACCTTCGGATGTATGTTAACACGGTAATGTCTGAGGAGTATAAAAGAACTTTCCAACTGTAAGGCATACATATGTACTCTCCCTCTATCTCTCTTAAGCATTATGTGAAAATAACACGAACAACCCCCTAACACACATACACAGACACACAAGTTCCCTAAATACTGACATAATCACGAATTTAATTAAACTGCAACTCATGCATAGTTCCTCAAACCTGCAGAGACTAAAATCCTCTGCCGATGTTCACTTATTTCCACAGGAGTTACCCGGTAACGAGGGCACCTTAGTGTAAACGGACTGGGTGGAGGCAATGAAGCAAATGGCCACACTGATGGGAAGTCAATGTGAAAAAAAAAACCAAAAACAAAAAACAATGTTTATGCAAAAACGCAATATTCATAGTATTTCAGTGGTGTCCTCTTTTATCGCACTAATGCAATCTTGTTCTATCTTAATCTGCCATCAAGGAAACATCTGCACAATCAGAAGAATCATTTAGATGTTTCTTGAATTAAAAAGGTTGCTGTTCAGCTGTGTTGCTCACTATACTGCATCTGAGTTTGCGTGGAAATGGACCCATCATTTCAGTAAGTCTCCTTGAAGTTGTCTGGTTCCGATCATTGTTATACTGGTAGAAATTACACCCTCATTCTATGAAGATATTTTTTAGAATGATGTTGAAAAATGTAAAATTCAGGAGAGGAACTGGGCGATAAAAACAGAAAATAAGAAGGTACTTGGCACAACTCTGTACATGATTTTTCTAGGTAGATTTATTTGTGTGACAGAAGGGGTATGAGAACTTGGGGGTTTTTGCTTTGTAGCATACAGTATATTAGTAACATGTTGATAGAGAAGAAATGATCAAATCTTCTGAACGAGTAAATGAAGTCACTGAATTTTCTTTTGATGTGCTGCTGACTCGAGCTGCATGCTCTCCACTGTTGGAAAGAGATGAATGATTAGAAGCGGCAAGGTGAGAGGAATGGCTTTGAGTGCAGCAGCCTGCAGCTTTAGAACTCAAATATGCTTAAGAATGACTTTAAGATAGCTGCAGGGGTTGGATAAATCCGAAAATTACCAAATGAATTACGCTATCAAGTCTTGAGACTTCTGGCTTTCAGAACTCATTGTCAGCAGGTATTAAGCTCTAGAAAAAACTCTCATCACTGGCTGTCTCCAAAAAGTTAATGTCCAAAGCAGACCATATGCACTGAAAATGGTACATGAAAAGCCACTGTCAGTTTTGAATAACTTTACAGATTTGGTCATTTGTTTCACCAAAGTCACTAAGAAATGGAATATGAACTTTGAGAAGAAATTGTAAGCTTGTTAACCGGTTCCCTCACATTGAAAATCAGGAGAATTTGACTGGGTCTTTGGGTTGATGAAAGCCCGAAATGAGGCCTGTAGTTAAGAGAAGCCTTAGACTTAATATATCTTCCTTTTCTGAGAGATAGTAAATACATATGTGTAAATGGGGTCTAAGTTCACAACATGATGCAATGATAACGCCACTCTCTAGCACCATGAATTTCTGTATTTAATGCAGTAAATCATTTCAGTTTATTTTTTAGAGTAGGTTTAGTTTAAGAAATGTCTAATAAATTCTGTTAGTAGTGTAAGTTTAGAAGAAGCTTTTATTTTATTGATTAGTACTGAGTTGATTAATATAAAATGAAATATAATGAAAGAAGAGAAGAGAAGATTCATTTTCAGCAGGTAAACTCATATTACTGCCGTGCAACACACAGCCGAACGAGGCAAGTACAGTGTTGAAGTTTTTTTTAACAAGTGAAAAATGTACCTGTTGGCTAAAATTAATTTGATATAGACTAACATTTGCATAAAGGATCTCTTACGGATCCTTTTTAAAGGATCTTTAACATAAGCTGTTTTTCGTTTTGTTTTTGTGATAATGACAAAGACGTATTTGAATTGCCTCAGTAGGACCTGATACATTGTTGGATTATCACTCTGTGACACGAGCTTTCAACTACTTTGGGAGGAACAGGCATTTCTGCAGACTGGGGCCATTTCCAAATAGACAGGCTAATCTGGGAACGAGGTTCTCCTTTCCTGACAGAGAAAAGAGGACATATGGTCCATAATAGCAGAACATGAACATGAGTATGGACAAATGACTGCAATTTTCACAAAAACAAAGGTAAGTAACGGTATTTTTTAAAAATAAACCTGTTACTTTAGATTTTAGGCTAAAAGCTGAAATATTTTATCAGATATGAATTTTGTATGTTTTTAAAAACATGTGAGTATTTAATGATCTTGCTTTTTTTTTTATGTATTAAATTCTACCTTGGACTCAGAGAGTGTGTTATTAGCAGTTGGTCTGGGCCTCCACACTTAAAACGGTTTGTTGACAAAGTTTACAATAAGATTATATCACAGTACTACACTGTGAGATTGGATTAGTGTAGTGGTAAATAAGACAAATATGAAGTCAGTTAATGGATGTTTCTTGTAAACCCAACATCAACCAGTCCAATCCTTTCTAATCAGAAGTTAAATTTCCTAATTATTGAATGATGTCAAGCAGCAAGCTTACAAAACATTAAAGATATGAAAATGTCGTCTCTAATAATGCCTAATCTATTTTATCCATTATCTCAACTCAGACCAAACCTTTTTTAGTTAACAAATTCCTTTCCAACACCTGCAATGCAATAAGCCAAACTCAGAGTTTAAATTAGCCAATTTTCAAAAAAACTGATTCAGTGAACTGAATTTACTGTAGTTCATGTTCAGAGAGTAGCAAAAACAGACCTTTGCTGTGTATTATGAAAAGTATCTTTCCATTACCAGAACAACATCCAGAGGATTTGCTATCAAGCCAATGGATTTCCAGTTCCCCTCTCTGTCGCTGGCTCATATTGACATACGTCAGAATGAGGGTGTACTGTATCAATATGACAGCTTTCCAGCTTTGATTCAGCGAGCAATAAAAGTGGACCTAAAGGCTCAGGTAACAAACACACAGAAGATATACTCTGGCTGAAAGCTAAACAGGTAACTCTTTTGAGAACACAACAATATCTCTAGATGGAGGTACCAAATCTTGGTCTTTATCTTTGTCTTTCTACATCCTGTCAAGACACACATCTTCCCAAACACGTAACATGTAAACTCGTTGCGCTTTTCCTTCATACTTGTGCTGTATACTTACCAGAAGTAGAAAGACAGAGACGCAGTGCAAGAAATGTATAAAAATCACAGTTACAGCATAATTCACGAACACACAGTTACATACAACTACTCATGCAACATTATCCTGCCTGCATCTACAGCCCTCCCACACATACAAAGTTAACAGCTATGAAAGTAGCTGGGATGAGTCGTGGAGGTCACTGCAAATTCTCATGAGATGAGTAATGGACAAGTGCCGCACAATCAAATATATTTTTTCAAACACTCTTACACATGTCAACCTGTTAAAGTGCTAAAACTGGGCACATCACTTTTGCAAAATCAGATCAAGTACTCTTAATTTATCGGGCATTCAGAATTTATTCAACAGTTTTGTCCTCAATAAGAACTCCTGAATGGATACATACACTAACTTGTGTCCACAGCAGAATCTGAGTTGAAATGGAACTACAAGCAGAGGGAATTAATAGACCTTTTAATGGGAAGTTTTTTCAGCTCAAACTGCCGAGAGGCTCTGGGAAAAGCCAATGTGAAATGTGTATTCAAAATTTCTGGCCTTTCAATTACACAGCACAGAACTTTCTTTTTGGAATGCATCACTTGCAGTGTCTACCATTCAAGGCTGGACTTGCTACAATGCGCCATAGAGTCCTTTCTCAATCCCACTATTCACAATAACAGCAATTACTAACAGATTAGCTTTGATCTTGATTTGTCACACATTCAGGAAATAAGCTTTCAATGTTTTGTGTTTTGTGGCAAATGACGCTGTTTAGCCAAAACTCAGCACAAACATAAACGTAATTGAAGTCAAGCAAAGAAGAAAAAAATCAGCCATTTCATCTTTCTTTGAAACATCAGGCTAATATTTTAGAGGGGAAAAATGGGTACAGATAGTTTTGTGTTTTTAATAATCAAAGAAAAGAGCTGGAATTTCAACCATCAGCTGCCATGAATGTCAAGTTTGTGTTAATGGCAGAGGTTTTGAGACAAATCCTTTGTGCAGATCCTGTTTTAATTGCTGTTTTACATAAAGGCACACGCTGCATGTATGCAAAGTGGACGATTTACATTGCCCTGCTGCTAATTCCATCTGATAAACTGATTGTTTTTGCCATCTTAGCAACTCGGTTTAAATGATGGTGATGTCAGTCAGTTGGGCTACCTGTCCTTAAAAGCTTCATAGAAACGCAGCCTTCGGTATCCACAAGCCACTTTGTGCTTGTTGTTTGGTTCTGGTGGTGATGTATTATTAATAGATATATCAGATCTTTAAAGCAAAGTATAGGATGTAAATATGGAAGCCAGGCACAAGTTCAACTGTTTTTTCTTGTAGCTTGAAGATGTTGTCAATCACATTGTGTTACTTGGATATCAATGGACTACTATGGCACTGAGACATGTATCTCAGTTCAAGCTGTGGCTTCTAAGGCAATCCTGGTTGGTGGGTTTTAAAAATGTGTCACAGGATATGTTGATAATAGTAAAAATGTAAAATAAGAAAGACACCCTGGTGGTAAAATGGAGTGCCTAAACCTAACGAAACCTCAACCATGGCATCGTCAGATATAACACATTTATTTTTCCAACTGTGATTTGAAACCCTTTCGGAAGGCACAGACAAATGAAAACGCTAGAAAGCAAGGACAAACAATATATTTTGTCGCCCAGTTTGGAGCTCGAGCTTAAATTTTTTTTGGTTTTTCAAAGGGGAGAGATCACAGAAAAACTCCAAAAAAGTTTCCTTTGGGAAGAATATAAATGTCCTGCCTTACCCTCAGGTCTCTAAAGGACTCAACTTTGTGGGTCATGTCTATGGTCCACTCCCTGAACTGGGACATGCCTGGTCACATCCTCAAGACAAACTTTGCATCTTTAGCCCCACTACACAGAAGGTTCCAAGATGAGCAGAATCATTAATACAGTATGTTGTTTATTCCATCCACCACGCATTCTGTGGAAAGTAAGGGACTTTTGAGCCTCGAGCGCCCTCTTGGAGCTTTAGACTTTTAGTCTTGTTCCAGTAGGAGTCAATTTCATATAAAAGGCCATGGGGACAGCGATCTCTCAGACATGAGCCACTCTATTAGATGTGCTCAGTTGATGGATGGTCTCTTCAGGTCTACTTCAGCCCCTACAGGTTATCCAGTTTTAGGTACTAGTTCACCTTTACAAAGTCAGTTACTGTATAGAACCCCAGAATTAATTTTGGCTAAAAAGACAACAGCTTGCAGGTAAGTGCTCCCTCCATCTGTACTCTCTCTCACACACACACACACACAAAACAAGTCCTCTAACCAGAACAACCCCATAGGTTGTTTGTCACTACCCTCTGATGCAATCCATATGAGCATCTTATGAAATAATGCCCCTACGGCGGCAGGTGTACCAGACCTTCATTGTCGTGGTTACAATATTAAACATGCAGTTAAGCTTATAGAACAGTCACGGTTGGTCAGGTTTAGGCACAAAAATGACTTTGTTAGGTTTAAGGAAACATCATGGCTTGGGTTCAAATAAGTACTTCATTAAGGTTAGAGGACATTCTTCATCGTGGTTACAATAATAAACACACAGTTAAGGTTCTGGAACGGTCATGTCAAAAGAAACAATGACGACACTGGTTTCAAACGGAAAACAAATAGCGGCCCACCCTGAACTCCTCCTTATGTGGACTTTGTCACTGTTTTATATGTTACCTGACTTCCTCCTTTGCTCCCTTAATAATTACCACCACTGCATGAGGTTGCCTAACAATCAAACGTAACTATGGGTCATAATAAGCTGCTTGCACAGACGTGTTATAGGGTCGTTTTTTTAGGGGAGGACAGTCTTCTCTCTCTCTCATACACACACATACGCGCGCAAACAAACAAGAATCTGTACAGTAGTGCTGCATGTTTGCTTTATGCTGCCTTGGGTTTAAAGACACCTTCAAATTTCTTCAAAGATCCATGAAAAAACAATAAGAGCTTCCTAGCATTTGCATACATCTGGCAACTAACGTTGGCATAAAAATCTCTCATTTGGATTCTCATCCGTCATGGATTGGTGACAATTAATTAAACATTGGTTCCTGAAGGCTGTGGGCTTTTTTTTTTTAGCAGAGAAGCATTTATGCTATTCTTTTCATAACAGGCAGTGCTAGCAGACACATAAGGGAAACAGAGAGCTCAAAAAGGTATATTTTCATTGTCTGCCATGAATAGGTAAGATTTATCCAGCCAGATTTTGACTGAGGCTTTCACCTCTGTGACACGTCAGTACAATAACTGTTTGAGTTTTATTAGTAGCAGGGGACAACAGAAAGACATCAAGAGCAAACTCAGTTAAAAGATTTTTCTTAAAATCCACATAAGCCAATTTTTTGAAAAACCACTCATGTCTCATCAATCTAATTTAGGTCTACATGGTAGGACCATAAGAGAAGAGCATTTCAGACTAACTCTATTTGTCCTAATGGAATTATGCTATGAGGTAAAGACAGCTCTGTCACAGGAGAGGACAATTGAAGAGGAAACACAAGCAAAAAACAAAAAATAAGGCTCTCTACTTTATGTGGCTCTCTGAATTATGTGATATTATTGGTAGTGCAAATAGCTTACACCGAAACCAGCAGTATGAAAACACAGTGGGCCAAATTAAACATATTGAGCTGTGTAGATTGCCCATGTCAAATGTCCAGCTATATAAACTACAGATACTATAAACCTTTCAACTTTTAAACAAAGCTTTGTTTCAGATCAATAAACTTTCAGTTCACCACTGAGCTCCATCGTATAACAGAACACATTTACCTGAGCACACTGAATATAAACAGAGGAAACACTGCACAGGTTAAATATCTTTGTAAAAACAAGCAAACATGTCTTCGACACTTTAAAATTGGCTGACCTACAGTATTTAATTTACCAGATGCGTGTCACAGGCTGTAATTCACCAGTCAAGGTTTATAAAATACTTATGGCACAATGCCACAACACTCTGTTAAGTGCTGATTGAGTAGAGACATACTGCTTCTCTCTCTCTCTCTCATACACACACATACGCGCGCAAACAAACAAGAATCTGTACAGTAGTGCTGCATGTTTGCTTTATGCTGCCTTGGGTTTAAAGACACCTTCAAATTTCTTCAAAGATCCATGAAAAAACAATAAGAGCTTCCTAGCATTTGCATACATCTGGCAACTAACGTTGGCATAAAAATCTCTCATTTGGATTCTCATCCGTCATGGATTGGTGACAATTAATTAAACATTGGTTCCTGAAGGCTGTGGGCTTTTTTTTTTTAGCAGAGAAGCATTTATGCTATTCTTTTCATAACAGGCAGTGCTAGCAGACACATAAGGGAAACAGAGAGCTCAAAAAGGTATATTTTCATTGTCTGCCATGAATAGGTAAGATTTATCCAGCCAGATTTTGACTGAGGCTTTCACCTCTGTGACACGTCAGTACAATAACTGTTTGAGTTTTATTAGTAGCAGGGGACAACAGAAAGACATCAAGAGCAAACTCAGTTAAAAGATTTTTCTTAAAATCCACATAAGCCAATTTTTTGAAAAACCACTCATGTCTCATCAATCTAATTTAGGTCTACATGGTAGGACCATAAGAGAAGAGCATTTCAGACTAACTCTATTTGTCCTAATGGAATTATGCTATGAGGTAAAGACAGCTCTGTCACAGGAGAGGACAATTGAAGAGGAAACACAAGCAAAAAACAAAAAATAAGGCTCTCTACTTTATGTGGCTCTCTGAATTATGTGATATTATTGGTAGTGCAAATAGCTTACACCGAAACCAGCAGTATGAAAACACAGTGGGCCAAATTAAACATATTGAGCTGTGTAGATTGCCCATGTCAAATGTCCAGCTATATAAACTACAGATAATATAAACCTTTCAACTTTTAAAAAAAGCTTTGTTTCAGATCAATAAACTTTCAGTTCACCACTGAGCTCCATCGTATAACAGAACACATTTACCTGAGCACACTGAATATAAACAGAGGGGAAACACTGCACAGGTTAAATATCTTTGTAAAAACAAGCAAACATGTCTTCGACACTTTAAAATTGGCTGACCTACAGTATTTAATTTACCAGATGCGTGTCACAGGCTGTAATTCACCAGTCAAGGTTTATAAAATACTTATGGCACAATGCCACAACACTCTGTTAAGTGCTGATTGAGTAGAGACATACTGCTTCTCTCTCTCTCTCTCTCGAGTGCTTTTGACAGATTTTTGTATAAAGCATGCTGTCAAAAGTTCACTAAAATCACTTCTCAGAACTTTTTCGCCCTCCCTCACTTTTGGAGTCACTGATGTGCAAATATTGATGTAAAAGGCGGATTTACATTAAAAGTCGTGAGGATGCTTCTATCTTTTCTCATCTGGACTACCATAATGCACTCTGGGAGAATTAGAGGAGAGCTTTTGTGAATGCTTGACATGTGCATTCGTTTTGATGGTTGCACCCTATTTTTATGTTATTTCATGCTCTCCATTTGCTGTTACAAAATGGTCCACATGTTTCATGTTTTGCTTGTTATTATTGCTTCTCTTTGCTTTTGCCTGAATTTTTATAGCTTGCTCTGTATGTTTTTTACCTGTAAATCACGTTTTTAATCTTGTTAAGGAACGTGTAAGTAAAGATTATTATTACTAATAAAGCTGTAAAGGTGGTGCAGTTTTAAGATGTAAGCTTTCAAATTTCTCATCTACCCCTGTATAAAATGGACACTAACATTGTTTCTTTTTAAAAAAGAGATAATAAGGTTTAATGATCCCCTAAGGTACATTAGGCAAATTCGGTGCATTTACCATAATACAGTTACTCATAAATGTATCCTATCTACAAATATGTCTTGCATATAAATGACGGATTGGTATCGCTCTCTCACTCAATGTGGTATGTAGATTTTAAAATGAAAAGCAAAACAGACAAACAGTTCAAGCATCAGTGTCAGCATCAGTAGAGAAAAAGTGGCACTGGTGCATCCCTATATAGTATGTAAAAGCCCAACTGGCTGAGTGCTACAGGATGAGCTACACTAAATGCTTGCTGCTCCATGGCCTCACATCATCACCAGCCACAAAATGTCCTTGGTTTGACTCTGCCACTCATTACTGGTATCCATTATTTTCTTTCCAAGATGAGACCCTCGCTGTGGTTAAGTACTGCAAGTAAGTGTGTCTCCTTGACCAACAAGAGCCTAGTGTGGGGACCTTCTTCAGTATTTCAAATCATTAAATGAACGGGTTCTCAATACTACCCTCCACTGCAAGGAAATTGAAGTTTTTATTGTACATAAATTGAAAGCCCTCCTTTAAAGGACTTTGCAGTGGGGCTATGCATGGACCAGCCCAGTATCCTGTGAATTACATCCGTATTTTCATCCGGTATCAGTGTTCAGTGCCAATGCAGGAAGTGGTGTATCTTTTATGGAGTGAGGTAGGAAGTTAGGTGGTGGAAGTCAGGGTGGTGGATGGGTGTGTAGCATGTCCAACATTCATGCAGAAGACCAGAGTGTGCATCCCGTGACTGACCTGAAATTTCTATTGTAACCACAACCTTTCCCTAACCTTAACCATGTGTTTTTATGGATTAACCATAACCACAGTTTATTTTCCATAGCCGTGTTTTTTTTTCCTCTAACTGTATCCATACTATAGTTGCGATGCACAGATACTAAAGTAATCAAGACATTGTTTTTTTAATTGCTCATTAAAAAAAAACATTAGCATTGAACTTGGATCTTGCTGACTCATCCGATCTTGATATCCTTGCCTGACAACAGGGTTGCATGGACACACACATGCACACTCTCAGCTGTGTGCACACGCTCAATCAGGGGCATGTGCATGAAAAAGCCTGCAAGTCACTCACCCACTGTCTCTTTATCACACCAATCTAGCCTGACTGGTAAATAAATCCTGCACAAATGCCACACCACACACTCCCTTCCGATGCAACGCTCTCCCTCTCTCCCATTGTCGCTAACACACCCACCCTCCTTCTTTATCACACTTGATATAATGTTGTGGGTTGGTCTTCCATGGCTTGGTCCAGGAGAGCTTCCTAAGACAAATAACCATTTCATTGCAGCAAAACTGATTCCCAGTTGGATTCCAGCAGGTCTTTGGACAGCACCTTGCTTGCTTACTTTGAGTAAAGTCTACCTCCAGATGTGAAGTTCATTGTGAGCAGATTCGGAATACGCACATATTGGGCATTCACAAACACACATGCAACCACTACGGAGCCCTTGCTCTCACATCAACCCTCCAGAAGAAGAGGAATCTCCACACCATCACTCGCTCTTGATGAGCCAGGTCTGGTAAAGATCCAGGCAATAGCCAATCAAGACAAATCACTCTACACCGGCAGCAGAAACATTGTTCTTTGTTTTGTTTTGTTTTTTCCTCTCCTACATAATGAAAACCACCCCTTGATTATTATGTACAGTAGGGATTGTGTTGGATCCTAGAGGGGAAAAATAAAGAAAAATTGTTATTGGGTCCAACTCCACTGACAAATTTTCATTAAAATTTAGAAGAATAAAGATGCATGGATACATGATGCTCAAGCCTATGGGATCATTAAGCCCTGACTTTATCATATCATATGCATGGAAATAGTTATGCTCAGCACAAAGGTGGAGGCACAGTTCCCTGCTTAGGTGTAGACATGAACAGAGACAACGGTGATGAGTGCAATATTTTCAAGAACCAGCTAAGATGACAACGGCAATGTTTATGCTCATGTCAATTAAACCTAATGTGCATCTATCACATAAAGCACATGTCCAGTAACTACTTCCCAGTTTTCTGTCCACGAATTCAGAAACGGCATGCCAGCCTTAACACATCCCCTCAGAAATGTATATCCTTCCTAAAATGAACTTACCCGGCTTCCGTTGCAGAGATTATATGACAGAAGAAACCAGGCAGTGAGCGAAGAAGACTGTTACATTCCCCATTAATGTCCATTCACAGCACAGCGACGTTCACGCCGACAACCGTTTACTCTTTCGACGGATTGGGGGGGGGGGGGGGGCGCGCAGACGGGAGCGCGCTTCTTGGCCATAGACAGAGCTCAGAGAGGTGCGTCAGTGAGGAGGAGGTGTGAAGACAAGACAAGAGTAAAAAACAGCCCTCCAGTAACCACGGCTAATAAGGAGACGATTGTTTTCTCCAGCAATTCATGATATTTTCTATAAAACTTCCTCAGATAAAAGCTCGGATATGTGTCTTTGGTTCACTGGAATCCCTCTAATCTCACTATATACATTCTTCATGTAGCCTAATGTGGAAAATGGCTAAATACATTTGGTATATATTGATAAGTATTCATTAAAATTTAATTTTAAATCGTAATTTTTGATGAAAACTTTGAAAAGTGCTGAAAACAATAATCATTTTAAAAGCACGTAGTTACCTCCTGCAAATGAAGTTCTCCTATTTTCATGATTCATAATTTAAGCTCACTCTTCTAAGTCATAAATCTACTGAGTATTTAGTGTGACAGTGGTAAGTCATGAATATAAAATGGGGTTATAATGGGCTATTTAAGCAATACAGTGTAATTTCATGAGGGTTATTACTAGCTGATCTTTCAGTATTATTCTGAAACATTTTTCACACTGCCCTTCAGTAGGGAGGGGAATTAAATACTCCAAAAGTCGAGTAAATCCAGCAAGATGTATTGACAAACCCCTGAATTTCCCTATTTGATGTTACTTTTTATTGTAAAGA
The DNA here is from genome assembly GCF_016859285.1 of Xiphias gladius. Taxonomy (NCBI): domain Eukaryota; kingdom Metazoa; phylum Chordata; class Actinopteri; order Istiophoriformes; family Xiphiidae; genus Xiphias; species Xiphias gladius. The sequence continues at coordinate 10,637,827 of NC_053415.1, forward strand.
TTTGGACCAACATTTGTGCCGAGAGACAGTGTACACAAAATGCCCAATAGACGAGGCTGTGTGAATTTGTAGAGATAGTATGCCACGTCAAAAAATGCACCCTGCTCACAGAAACAAGTTGGTTCATAGTATCGCAGGGACACATTCACTCATTTTACAGAGAAACTGTGAAATCTCAGCAGGTTTTCCAGCAGAGGCGATTAAAGGCTTCATTAAAGGACAGAAACAAGTATGAAGCTACCAGAAAATCCTTTTAATGTCAAACCGGCAAGGTGATGTTATATATCTGTGATATTAGGGTTTTTGATGATACTCGTAATTAGGGACTTGGAAAACACTGGTTATAAAATGAGCTGGCTCGTGATGTCTAGTTGGAGGTGTTGTGTTTCCATCATTCTCTTAACTCACCTCCCTCTGAGCACTGCAGCTCTCTGCTGTTTATTTAGCTGGGTGTTATGTAAATGTGTAGTCACTTTGTTTCCTGTAAGAAATCACTGACTGATGTACAAATTCCGCTCTAGGATGTAGAATGTTTTTTTTCCTAGTTTGCTATGGAGATTGAACGTGGACAGTCGGATGCGATATGAGGGCTGATGTGCATTGAGTGGGTTTGATGAATGGATGGTGACCACCCACTTATCTTTGCTGAAATCAGAATTTTTCTTGAGATTCTTTAAAACATGGGAACCTCGATGGGGAAATGTTGAATTTTCTTACCTGTGGAACACTGTCATCTTAAGGCTGATAAAGAAAATAGGTTATTAAGCTTTACGTTTTCTGCAGTGCAGTCATTTGTGTTGTTTGCACTGATAAAGCAGTATGATGGCTTGTGCCTACAACAACACTTCAGTGAAGCGCAAGCTCATATTATTCACTGGGAACAAAATGTCTGCTGCCGAATGATACAAAACCTCAATTGAATCGAGTATTCACAGAGTTGAAGATTATACCTGGATATTGGGGAGCATTCTTGAACAAATGTTCAGTTTCCTTAGAGATACGGGAGGCTAAGTCTTAATATGAAACTGCAAAGTGTGAGTGACTGTGTGAGGACTTTGGTTTACATTCAAAACAAACTTACCAACCATTAGAAAAGTATTGAAGCAGAAACCATTGAATGACGAGGACTGTCACTCAAAACAAATGCTACATTTTGGCATTACAGCAGTGCACCAGCTTCTAACAAACCTCAGTTAAAAAAAATTTTAAAAAATGGAGATTGCGTCTTCCTTCCTGAAATACATCTACTACAGTTGCTCTCGGGCTCCTCGTCTAGTAGCTGTACAGTGGGTGGTAGAGAGCTCTCATGTTCCCTGGGAGAACTGTGCTTGAATAACTCTGGTAAGTCACAACACTATCATAAAGGAATTTTTCTCTTTCTTTATGAAATGCTGGGAGCGTGAAATGAACCCTAATCCTGTGTGAGAAGCCATGTGTGAGATGTGCTATAAAGTTTTTATAATATAATGTATATCTGTGACAAAACACAGTGTTTCATTTTCGTTTTACTGTTTTTGCAGTAAATGCTTAGACTGACTAATAGAACATGTTTATAATATCGCAGCCTTAGCTAGAAAATTAGAAAACCTCAATTTAGGGATGATGGATCCTGTGCTTGAAGTGCATTTAAAAGCTTTATGATTTATAGTCTCGGACAGGAAATTATTCTTCAAAAAAATGAATTATTTCAGGCTGGATTTGTCACCATTAATGTTTTATTTATAATATATAAATATAACAAAAAGCCATTAAATGCTAAACAAAAAAAAGGCAGTAGTTAATAGGCTTAAGCTGCAATGACTCCTTATTCTCCTTTAAATCAGCCATAATTTTGCATTGTATGTTATATGTAAATGTTAGAATAAATGAACACATCATCTTTACATATTAACACAAAAGAGCAGAACAGTTTTCTCATATACAATTAATCTGCATAAGCAATTTACACTTGATCGATATGGTTTTAAGTTTCCTGCTCTTAGCCTTTAACTTAAATATGCAACCCATAACTGCAATCCACTTATTCAAAATTAAAAACCATATTCTTGCATGCACCACAGTCTGACATACAAGTATATAAAACAACAATATTATAATAGAAAATGTAAATGATTTCAGCTTTAACTGCAGGTTAGCTGCAATGCAGATATTGTGGGCATAAGACATTAATATAACTTTAATTATAATAATGAGATGGAGGCAAACTGAAGGAAGACTTGGATGTACATACTTTTGTGGCATTGGACAAAATGCAAATATGTATATTTGATATAAACAGATAAGTTTGTATGAAAATTTGCAGTAAAAGACTGTACAGTATGAAAGATGTTTTGTAAGTGCCTAATAACTAATTAAATGATCGATTGAACAAAATGTGGTGAATGTAACTAGCATATGTGTATCCTCTCCTCTGGGGTCTTGAACGTGCAGCCTTCAAATGTGAACAATAATATCATGCTTCATGAACTGAAAGAGGGAGGTTTTGTACAGGTAGTGCAGTTTGTATTCATGACAGGTCTTACTGACTTTCCTGTCACCTCAAAAACTGTCGTTCCATCGCTCACTGCCAAGACACCCTTCACCTAATTTCTCTAATCCTCTTCCCATCTTTATTGTTTCATTGTTTTGAAATACTGAAGCTTCATACTCACACCAAGGCTGTATTTTCATTCTCTATTACAAAAAGACACAATTAGGATCCCTTCATAGAGAAATGACATTAGTTGGTGCTGATTAGCAGTGACTGTTTTTTTTGTTTTAAGTTTCTCATCTTGTCACTTTTTAAGATTAAAAATTGAATTGATAAACTATGATCATGGTTCAGTCATGCATGTGTGACCGTAACTGTCTTGAACTCTACTCCAAAGTCTGCCATTTTCAATGCCGTCTTGCTTATTAACGATTAGACACTGAATGAAAATTATATCACCACCTCTGAATCATTAAAACATCTCATTCCACAGTCATCACTGACTTCTCTAGCACATCTGCAGCATGTGTAATTCGTCTAGTCTCCAGGTGTTTCCTTCAGCAAAATATACGGCGCACTGTAATGTGGTAGAGAGCAGCAGATAATCTGCTCCGAGCGACAAGGTTTCTATGTATTTGAATTTTGCAACAGTACAATAAAAACACAGGATTTGCTCGTCTACTCCTACTTCTGTCCACCCTATTCTATTCACTCCTCTATGTCATCATGCAGGTTATGTAACAAATTCAGCAGATTTGCCACACCAACTCTGCAGGTATCCTCCAAGACTGTAGAACCGGTGTGTTGTCAGCTATTAATTTTGATAACAGAGAATTTCTAAATAGCTCACAGTAACAAGGGGTTATGTCAATATGGCCTTCTCACTGAGAATCTTATGTTTTATTCAGTGTTGTTTGTCTTGTTGCAAAGATTTGAAACGGGGGGGGGGGGGACTCTATCAATTTGGATTTGTTTTAGAGCTACTTAGTATAATTGAGATTATTGAGAACATTTTGGATAATTAAGATGGAATTACAAAATACTCAGTTTTATGAGAGAAAGCAAAAGCCCCCAATGGCCATACTTCCTGCATGTGAGTAAAACACATCCTTATCTGTTCACCTTACGATTGGAGTAAGTAGAATCCAGAAATAACTTTGCATTCATTATGCTGTGGAGACTGGCAACCCACCAAACGTACAGCATAAGCATGCAGTGGTCTCATATAGCACATAAATTCTCCATTACTTAGCCTGAGGTGCAAATTTTAGGTTTCCTTGAAGTAATCTAAGACTGACCCATACTCACGTTTCACAAATATGATATATTTTTTTTCCAGTGCACCTGACTTCTGTGTCTCTGGACTACAGGAGTAAAAATTTGCAATGAGAACATGAACTGGATTTCGGAGGGACCAGGCTGAACATTTGCACTCAGGAACTTCTTGTTGCGAGTCTACAGTTACGACCACTAAACCACAATGTCATTTCTCTCACACATGTAGATTTTAAGCAACCTTAAAGAAAAACTGAGAGAAGTGAATGAGGATCCTCCATAGTTTTTGATATTTCTGTCAGTCCTTGGGCTTTGTAAGTATTTCATGCAAAGTTGGAGTCGTGTGGATGCATAGTATCAAATCAATAAAAGATGCTTAAGGTGTGATAACACCCCTGCAGAGATGCCAGGCTCTCATATGTCACAACACGGCTCCGGTGGCAATTAGGGCTCATTGGAACCATCAGAGTGTGTCTGCAGGTGTGTGCCTTCTGTCAAATCTGATCTACTCATAGATTGAAACAAATTGCTCAAGGGATGTCCATTCTGCAAACGCACTTACTTAATTGTTTCAATTCTTTCTTGTTTTTGTATACACACACTTAAACTCTTACTGTATGCCTTTGATCACGTGAACTGCTATCCCTCTACAAGAGTGATAAATTAGAGGTTGGAGGACAAAGGAGTACTTGGTAAAAGAGCATTCAAATATATTTTTTTCTGTTTTACTGATCTGCAGTCCATTATTTCCACAACAAATCAGCTATTTCACCACCTACACAATTGCATATCAAGAGCAACACAAATAATTTGAACTTAATGTTCTATCCACAGCGTGGGAACAGTAGTGAAGGTAGACAGCGTGACACAACCTCAGGTCAGACTTGTGAGAGTACCGTGTTCATCAGCTATTAGTCATTAAAGAGAGAGAGGGGGATGGCACTGTGTCTTTAATGTCATCATGACATAATCATTACCTAATAATTTCCAACCCCTATGGCTTGTGGTAAAACAGACGTTGTTCCAGCAGGTTCTTCTTTGAAGGCTAAACAAGAAATGACACGATGCTCTTCTCTTACTTTCTTTTGTTGAAGCCTTCAAGGGAGAACGACCTGCACCACTAGTACACTGTTGCTGCCTGGTAATCATTGATGTGCAACCTAGACTAAAGTTAACATGATTTAGATACCTGTTAATCCTTCAAGAGGTCTAAACAATAACAAGGACAAACTTTCTTTGATACATTACTCCAACAGGAGTAAACAGTGCATTTGTCGGGGACTATTTTCAGCTGTGGATTTGCTCCCTTTTGGTGCACTAGTGAGTATTTATGGTAGCACGACACTGTATATGGGATTGAGCTAAAATAAACTACAGGTACAGGTTTCATGGCACAACTGGAGCTCCATGGCACAAAGTAATAAACTATATCAGGCTATGGCTACAGAGGTAAGCATGTAAGTAGAAACAATTCATTGACCCAGGCTCTGCTGAAATCATCCAGTAGAGTGGCCGCAGTTTCAGACCCGCAGTTTTGCACATGCAGTTTGGAGACGGTCTTCTTGAGAAAACGACAGCTTGGGATGTTTGCTCAGAACAACTTCAAAGGACCTGTTTATGTTCCAGACCAAAGCAGAAATTTGTGGGATGTTTTTAAAGCAGCAAAAAGCTGCAAGGAGGACTTCATGGTTTGGATGGATGTATAAAGTGTTTGGTTTGTTACTATGAAGAAGATCTTTCCAGAATGCCTTAAAAATAACCCTTCTATACCCACTGGCTTAGCGGAATAGATTATCTTTTTCCTGTTAGACATGGGTGGTTTGTGTTCAGAATTAGCGACATGGTAATGAGTGTCAAAACAGAAAACCTTTTTTAATGTTTTATAGTTACTACTTATTATTGCTACAGCTAATTTTTTAAAAATAGCTCAAACCACGCAATTTTGTCAGTATAGTTCAATCAATTAAAAATAACTGGAATCACTGGGAATACTGGTGTGGTGGGGTTTTCACATGGAAACAGCATTTCCCTGAATTAGTAATGGAAAAAAGAAAATGGAGATTGCCGCTGCTTATTCACTGTGGTTGGTTCCGGTAAGTGGGCGTTTTCAGGTTCTGGATAGTTACTTGTCTTTTATATGAGAGAAACTTGGACTTTGGGAACAATTGAGATACACACATAAGCAAGCGCGCACGCAAACACACAGGAATATAAGCAGAAACATGGAGAAAAGCCCAACGAATTGCCTTCTAAAATGATTTTTTATATTTTCAATGAAGCTAGTTTTCCCATATGTCTGATAGAATTGAAGAGAGGGAAGTAGAGTCAGATTCACACACAACAAAATTTTGATTTTGCAAACAAACAAAGCAATCATTTTGATCGCTTGTGAGTACCCTTGAATCAAATGGTGCTGTATTGTAGCTCTGAATATGATGTGAAATGTTCAGAAGAAGAAAGCCCTCGGTCTCAGGAATACCTTATACAAACACCAACAGCACAAACTACAGCCCAAAAAATTACCAACTAGCTGAATTACCACCACTTTCACTCAGTCTCAACAAAAACACAACTTTAAAAGCTTCATATTTGCAGGGTGATTGCATTTTAATTGCATTATACTGTGCAGGCATTCACACATTCCACATTTTGTACAGTATTGAAGCTCAATGAAGAGATATTTTCAAAAATATTTTTGGTAGTTCTTATTTGCTTTGTTTTATTCAGACTTGTAATTACAGTTTGCTGAGCATAAGCATTCCCACTCATAGACAAGGAGAGCCTGGATGTTCTTATTGCTGAGATGTATAAAACGGGCAATAAATTAACACTTGAATGCCCTCATTTAAACAGAGGGTGGAATTTGAAAACTGTAACAGGACTAGAGTCTATAGCAGCTCTTTGAGGCAGTAGTTAAGCACAGTGGTGATTTGAGCTTGCTAACTTGCTCACAAGGACAATGAAAACATTCTTATGATAAGTAGATATTATGTTTACAATGTTCACCATTTATGTTTAGCATGTTAGCAGGCAAACAATTGCTAATTATCACTAAACACAAAGTACAGTTGAGGCTAATGGGAAGGTGATTAGTTCTGCAAGCATTTAGTTATAAACCAAAGTCCTAGGCAAATTAAAAGTTTGACGTGATGATGGCACTAGATGAATAGTTAAAGGGTCACTGAAGTGATTACAATCAATCAAGAGGGGAACACGAACGTCTGTACCAAATTTAATCTGATAAATATTTAGAAATATATATAATATAATATGGCAATGGCAACGGTGGCAACGTAATCGTCTGTGGTTAAGTAAGGCAACAATAGTACTTTGGTTAAGGTTAGACAAAGATCATGGCTTTGGTTAAATGTAAATAAACGCATTGTGTCTAAAGTCACTGTAAACATTTTTTGTATGAAACCAGACTACAATCTTTCCCTAACTTTAACCAAATGCTGTGAGTGCCTAAACATAACCAGAAAAAAGTAGTCATCAGTGGATATTGTACTGCAAGATAGTATAGTCTGACATTGTCTTTGAACATTATGTTTCCTTCAAAACATTATTTGGTGTTACAAATTAGCAGTATATAAATGCAAGTTTCTCGGAGAGCCATGCCACTAGCATGGCAAAAAAACTTTTTTTTAATACATAAGACTGGGCTCCAAACTCATAAAAGACATTCCATTAGCATGAAAATAATATAACCAAACACCTTGTGCTGCCATAAATTGTGGAAGTGCTCCCAGCTAAGCCAACATCTCATTGTTTATGAAATGTAAGGAAACCTAATCCAAGCATTTTGTCTAGTGACAAAGCCAAAACTCACTCTGCATTTATAACACGTTAGTGGTCTGTCCAGCCTTTCTCTGAACTGCTACACTGTACTTGCAATTCACCAAGTGCAGCCTCCAGTAACTACCACGAATAATTTGTCCTCTAAATAACAGTTTGCATTTTGCATTAGCTGTGTAGGAGGTCTTAATGAAACCTGTGTCACTCTGCCTCATGGACACAAAACCCATGGCTGGCTTCATTTATCTGGCTTTCTCCAGTATGTTTGATGGTCCAAAAGCTGTTTCAGAGGCTTTTTAAAGCTGTCCATGTATCCTTATATTTCAGGGGAGCCTTTGGAAAATCAATAGTCAGACCCAAGTATATTCTGTGTCAGCACAAAAATTTGGGCAGCTCCAGTCTAAAAAATTGATCATGGATATCATGCATCTAAAAGCACTTATCTGTGAGACCCTATAGAGGTCCATGCCAGATGAGACATTACTGCAGATTGCAGTGGGTTTGGCTTCCACTCAGTGCCCTCTCGGTCTAGCCAAACAACGCAAAGGCAGCCACAGAAAGTACCCCACCTGAGAGTGGGCTCACAAATAGGATAATGCAGGTTGCTGGCTCACACTAAAAAGACCACACACACGCACAAAGCATCTAGTTCAGTTGAGAGGAGGTGAGTCACTCTATGAAAGCAGTCACTCTCACACCTCGGCGATGACTGAGGTACTGCTAAAAGACATGGGCAGATACAGATAATACCAGTCCAATCTGATGAACTGCATAGAGAATGCACACTGCTATTAAACACAACCACATACTCACTGAACGGGGAAATGACGGCATCTTCCACCATTGATATGTTGTAATTGGCATGGGAACATACAGCATTGATTTGAGACGATAGTCCCTGAGAGAAGTGGCTGTGTATTGTTTTTTTCTCTGCAGCAGAAATAATTAAGCCTGTTAAAACACATATTGTTCCAGCTGGCATTCTTTGTTTCTAAATCTGGTCACTGGCAAGAGTGGTTCTTATTCCTACCAGCTCCATGTCCTTGAGGTCCTCGCCAAACTTCTTTTGGGCACAGATGTCTCTGTAGCAAACTGATCAAATTGATCATTGAAAAGTGAATCTACATTGTTATTCCTGATCAATTCACAGTGCCTTCACATTTCAGAGGCAATGTCTGTCTTTTGCTCATAGTGTATTTTCTACTCATCTTACCTTAAAATGCCTTTCAATCAGTCCACTTAGCCTTTTCAGACTCTTCAAATTTTACCAAAGTCAAATTTAATTGACGCTCTCAAACAGGGATATAACAGTATCATGGCACAATGTTTTGCAATTAAGACACATGGTAATATGCATCCTAAAGCTGAGTGGAGCAGAGTGGCATGGAGCACTAATAATGGCATTAATGGGTTTTAAAGTTGGAGAGTTTAAAGTTGCATTTTCTCTCACTCCAAAACAAGCTGCATTTAGATAAAAAGTGAGATGATTTTTTGGCCTGCTAGAGTGGTTTTGCAGTCTGTGTCTTATTGCCAATAACAGTCAATAGATGAATTCCCTGTCTGGCGTTTGCAGTGACAACAAGCTGAAGCTGTGTCACAGCTCCAACAGACTAATTTCCAAACCTACCACCCAAACTTCAGTTTCTCTTATTTTCCTCCAGAGACTCTCCTTTCTTCCCTCATGTCTGTCCATTAATGGATTCATACAATTCAGAACAACAACACAATTTCACTCAGGTTGAAAACGTTTTCAAGTTCCCCACACCTCTTGAAGAGCTTTTTAGCTTCTTTCAGCTCATTGTTTGGGTTTTCTTTCCCACAATTTTACGGTTTGGTTCACCCTCACTGCTGTCAAGGTATTGTATTCAACAGCAGCAAGCAGCTGTTATCAGTGGAAAAGATCTAAAAACTGACTGTACACTACCTGCCCAGCACCAAAATTAATCTGCTGAACATAGTGGAGCATTTAGGAGCAAAAGAGCCAGATATTTCCTTCAGCAAAGCCTCCAGTTAGTGGAGACCAAAAAAGACCTGTGAGGTTAGGTAAGGTAGCCCAGACATCCCTATCCCCAGCAGTGTTTTCCAGCCCCTCCTGGGGGTTCCCAAAGCATTCCCAGGCCAGATGAGATATATAATCTCTCCAGCATGTTCTGGGTCTACCCCAGGGTCTCCTACCAGTTGGACATGGCTGGAAGACCTCCAATGGAAGGAGCCCAGGAGGCATCCCAGTCAGATGCCCGAACCAACTCTACTGGCTCCTTTCGAAAAAACAGCGGAAAAAACTCCAAGCTCCCCGCGGATGTCGGAGCTCCTTACCGTATCTCTATGGCTAAGCCCAGCCACTCAGCGAGGGAAACTGATTTCAGCCACTTGTATCCACGATCTAATTCTTTGGGTCATTAGCCAAAGCTCATGACAATAGGTGAGATTTGGAACGTAGATCAAATGTTTCGGCCTCTACCATCCTACCCTCACTCATGATCAAGACCCCGAGATACTTAAACTCCCTCACTTGGGGCAGTAACTCCATCCAAACCTGAAGGGAGCAATCCACTGGGTTCCAGCAGAGAACCATGGCCTCAGATTTCGAGGTGCTGACCCTCATCCCAGCCGCTTCAAACTTGGCTGCAAACCGACCCAGTGCATGCTGTAAGTCACGGTCTGATGAGGCCAACAGAGCCACGTCATCTGCATATAGCCCCCCAAACCGAACATTCTCCTTCCTTGGGCTGCACCTTGAAATCCTGTTCATGAAGAACACAAACGGGATTGGTGACAAGGGTCAACCATGGAAGAGGCAAACAGCCACCAAAAGCTAGTTTGACTTCCTGCCAAGGAATATGGAAACAGTCTTCACTGTGGTTATATAGGGAATGAATGGCTTGTAGAAATGGCCCTGGAACCCCATATTCCCGCAGTGCCCACCCACAATATCCCCAAAAATTTCAAATTATTCCTTTAATGTGCAGCTATGATTACACAAGTTAATGCTTCAATAACATTTAAATTTGGTTTGCTCTTTACAAATCTGACAGTATTGTGCCACTCATTATATGCTCTGTTTACAGATGTGCTCAAACGACATTGTCCTGGCATGGTTGTAATTCCCTAAAGAGGCTTCTGCTTATCTTGTACCTTCTCCTTTCGTCCTTTCTGCGCTGATTTCAAAACAGATGCCGGGTCATTACAAAATCGTACCAAAGTCGTTTTCTCTGTCCACTTTCATTTAGATCATATGCTGTCAAATAATGGAGACACAGACAATGCCTTTGAGGAGCAGACACTGGCTGCCAGGTAATTTGCTGCTTTATTAATTTGAAGCTGCCTTCCTTTTGGCTGAAACAGAATACACTCTTAGTTAAAATGGTTCTTTTCATTCGAAGCAGAATCCTTTACAATACCATAAAAGCATAGTCATCATGTCACTGATCGTATATAGGATTTTCCTGTGGAGTTCGTACAAGCGGGATGATTTCTTGGTTTTTTTGTAGCTAAATTGGTCTGAACTTACATTATAGCTCAATTTAACATCAATGTCACTTTTATTACACAGGGCATTTTAATCTGATTTACATTGTATGTCTTAAAGGAATTAAAGCAGAACATTATTTAATGTTATATTTAGATGACCTCCACTAACCAAACCCCAGGGGAACCCCTCTTTATGACGAGCCACCCATTCAGCTTTTCTTTGGTTTATAGTAAGTGGACATTCAGTAACATTGCACCAGTTCCCCTGATTGGCCAAATCAGGAGTAGCAGCTGCACTAGGCTTTTATCACATGCATAATTATTCAGGGGTTGCTGCTAGGTTTGTGAAATAATTGGTTTTTCAAGAACACAAGTACAGCCTCAGGCCAAGGGAGTGAACGACTGCAAAATTTGAAAACCTTGTTGCAACCATCTGGCAAGAAGCCAACGCTAGAATAAATTAATTGTATGCGATTATGATCAGCCTCTCTCTTTTCTGTTCTCAAGCAATGTTCTGCAGTAAAATCTGTGTAATTACATCATGGAAGAATCCAGCCATTTCTTTTACAGTAAGTGTAGGAGTTTACACAGATGTTGTAATGTCTCTTCAGCAATAAAAAAAGCCAATGCATTAGTTGGTCAAACCACTATTCAAATTATTTATACACTATTTGATGTACAGGAGAATTTATTACCTTTGAGACAGACAATTAACAAAGTATGTTTTAATCTGAAATGATAAACCAGAAAAAAACTTTTGACAAAAATTACTAAAATTATGTTAAGTTGAAGTTCAAACATATTTGTTTATTGCTTGTTGTGTGTGTGTGTTTCTCTCTGGTAACAGATGCCAAACTTAGTTTTTCCATACAACATGTACAAAGACAGCTGGTCCCATTGACGTTTTAACCCATTGACGTTCATGAAAATACACCCACACTTTGTTGCTTATCTTGTTATTTCTCACTGCTACTGTTAAACTGTTAAAGTTTTTCCCTAGTCTCTAATTTGTAGCTTTTTAGACATCTGGAGGGCAGGCTTGAAGATTTACAAGTATGTTTTTTTCTATTTTTCCATGCAAATTACATCTGTGCTTACATGAGTGACCACCAGAGAGATATGCGGAGACAGAATGATTGTGGATCCCATATGAACTTCTTTTTCACATCTATCACACCATCCGTGTTTCCTGGACATACATAAAAATGCCAGACCGAGACAATTCAATTCTATCTGTAAAACTGAGAATCATACTCGCCGAATGCTTTTAGGTCCAAGGATTTGCAAAGTAAAGCTACAGATTGGGTAGTCAAGCCTTCTTTTATTGTTAATACAAAGTAATTGTGGTTCGGAAAATTACAGTAATTTTGTAACTCACGTTGTCTCAGCACAAGTAATGATTATTAAGGGTTCAGGATATATGTAGGTGTATGTGTTTGTGGGGTTGAGTATGAGTGAAAGCCATCTTGACTCTCATACACCAGTTAAAATTCCTCTTCTGATGATCTCTACTACATTTGGCTCCGATAAATCTGTTTGGTTTCACTTTGCTTCCTGTGGCTACTTTACATTATTTTCTATCTGGTTAATTATTGCTATAAGATCACTTCATTTCTGTTTAGTTACATTGAATGTTCCTCCCAAGATTGAATGTCCCTCCCAAGAACCCACAAATAAATAAAATAAAATAAACGATGATATAATGAATAATTAAGTTCGAATAATGAAAATGTAGTCTACTACTATGTGTAATTGTATGACAAAAAGTTTAATAACTTACTATGTGACATTTAAGTAATATATCATGATCTCCGATTTTTGAGGGTTAAAAAAAAACCTGCACAACAGATTCACATCAGTGGCTTTTGAGGGAGACAATACAAGGATCAAGTTCTTACTGTGAATCTTTTCAGCAAATGTTAAGATGGTAGTAGTGTGTTTGGTTTTAAGCAGCCATTGTTTCCAATTACCAAAGACATTTACATTAAATAGATAACAGTGAACATCATGTTAGCTTCTTTATTTGTCAGGTTGCATTACTGTTTTGTGGTAATGCAGTGCCATGTTTTCAGAGTGAACTTCATTACAGCCATGTAACGATGATCACAACAGGTGAAGCAGATATTCAAAGTAAATTCAGTCATGTCTAAAGGAACAGTCAGGGGATCATCAAAGTCATAAAGATAAATCATTAGAGGGTTACCAAATCAATAGCATATATCCTCATGACCATGAACAAGTGTATCAAAATTTCACAGCTCACCATTCAATTGTTATTGACATATTTTAGTCTGAGGTGGACCGACGGACCTTGCGATCACTAGGTACACGCCGATAGCAAGGCTAAAAACAGTTACCAGCAGTGTGTGTGTGTGTGTGTTTTTAGTTAATAGCCTTGTTTGGCTGCACAGAATCATCAGGGTATTGTAGTGTAGTTTCCCCATCAGCTGTTGCTTTTCAAAATGAATTGGCATGATCAGTTTCTAATACATCATCAGGGGGTCGTTTACAGGCAGTGTTGCAGTGTCATTAGGTTTATCGACTTTTCGGACCCCTTTAGCATTTTTTTTTCTTCAAAAAATCCCCAGCAACAAATCTAGTGACTTTTTGGACAAGCCTTGGCTACTTTCCGTAGAAGAGAGTTATAAAATCAGGATTTCTAGCAGTGCAGAGCATCAGCTTGGAAATGGCTTGGAAGTGGCTTCTGGTTAACTTGTAGTTATTATTTCATACTTGTTCCATTGTCTGACAATAGAAACAGACAAACATGTAAATGAGAGCAGCTTTATTGGGAATTCAGCTGTATTAAAATACAGTATATGTGAGCACAGAGAGAAGGAGAGAAGCAAACAGATAAAGGGTCGCAACCGGTTGACGCTAGGCAGAATGCAAATATGATGCAATGAGGTGATGAATAAGCTAATTAGTGTATTAAATCGTCTCGCAAAATTTAGCGACTTTTTGAGCAGGCTTAAGCTATTTTCCATTGAAAGCAGTTGTTTACAGCGGTTTCACAACAGTTTTCATCAACATTTTCAATTTCATACATTGACCATACACGCTCCAGCAGTAAACTAGGTTTTGACCTAGTCTTGTTTTCTTAAGGGAATGTATTAGCCGGAGTGAGCAACTGAGCTAACGGAGCTGTATTGCCAGGAAAGTGAGTCAGAACCTCCTGTTTAGACAGCTGAGGGGTGTGAAAGACTACCTGAAGATGTGAATAAAATGTCCCATATTGTCCCACTGCAAATGTCACAATGTGACTGCATTAACAAGTGAGGTACATCATTTGAGGATAAATTAGTCATTTATGGTTGTGGACAAGATGTGAGGAAGAGAAAACACGTAATGTTCCAGATTGAAGTCCAGTTAAAATTGTTTGCCGAAGCCTCTACTTGCTATCTTTACGATTGTTTCTTGCTAATCTTCAAGACTCATTTTTTGTTAATTCATTTCATTAGTTTTTCACAGTCTAAATCTTTGCCAACTACTCACTGGTTGTGGTATTTCTAGATTTCTCTCCACTCTGAGATCTTTCAGTCCGTATGTATCACCACATCCTTGTGTTTGACTCACTCTTTCCTCTGTCTATTCATCCATGATGCCTCTCACTGCTCAAGCTACAGTAAGCACCCGACTTTTAAAATATTGTGTATGGAGGGGTGATGGAATCTGTTAGAATTTATTGCCATGTAGGATGTTGTCTATACTGCCACCTGTGAGTGATAAACCACGTTACCACATTAACCTCATCACATGAAATAGACAGCCTCTTGACAGAATAGCAGACAAATGCTTTTGTGAAAGTGCCAACAATTTAAAAAGTTTACACTATTTTGTATATTGAAAACCTTTTCATTGTGAAAGGTCGAAGAACCCAAAGGGCACAGGAGATGAAACAATGATCATTCCTTTACCGTAAGACATCTGGGGATATACTGAGCTCTGATTATCTGCGTTCATGTGCTGAAACTGAGAGCGAGTGTATATTTCTTCATTCATGCCAGCACTGGATTATCTCTGCCTGAGTGACTTCCTGCTCCATTCTCACTCCAGAAGGACCTCTATTCATTTCCACAGTGTCTATTAACCACAGAAAGGGAATGAAAAAACCTGGCAATTACAGAAAAAATATTCAACTCCCAAAAGAGTAACTTTTCTCTGAGAAATGGTGCATTTCTTTTACTTTTAATTTTTCCAGGCAAATTAAAATGTGCATCATTACTCTTTTTCATCAAAAACTGGTTACAATTCATTTCAGTGCACCCAAAATCTGACGGGGCAACTCCCTCCCCCAATTGCTACCTAGTTGCACCAGTCGTCATGATTGTAGTACCAATAGTTGTTAAGGGATCTCTCTCTTGCAAAACACTGCACACTGGGGTTTTCCAGTGCGCTAAGGAGGAATGATTCAAGGTGATTATTAATTTGTGTGAATGTGTCCATGCAGTAGGGGAGTTATTAGAGTCAGGCTCTTTTTTTTTGGAATCAGTTGTTATTAGTCCCTCAATAACATAAGCAGATTCACGTATACACTCTGGTGTTCGGTTGGTCTAAATGTCAAGTGAGAGGCACAGAGGTTGGATGGTATTTCATGATGTCAAGACAGTGGGGAAAGAAGTTGCACATACAAATTTCCTTTGCAGCAATAGTCGAGCAATTTTGCTTTTTAAACATGGCAACAAGTGCAAGCAGTGAGACCCTTTTCACATCCAAATACACTGAACAGTTTATGGCATGACAAATTTAAAAACAAATAATAACATACATTTTAATGTTAGAGCAGCTAAAAGAGTGTGTGTGCTTGTGTGTGTGTGTGCTCATCTATTTGCCTGTTTTTTCTTAGAGAAGCAGTAGGAGACAAAATACCAGAATGGTTTTCATTTCTACACAGAAAAGACTCTCTAATTGGCCAAACGCACTGTGTGTTGCAGCAGCGAGCTTGAGGTATTGCTGTGGTGACTCGTTAGCTCCAACACTCTGCTGAGCTCATTAGAAAGCCACAGTGCAGAGTCTTTTGAGCAAAGTAAACCATATACCAACAGCTGCCTCACAGCTGAACATTTCCAAGTGACAGGATCAGCCACCCAAAACTTGTGTCTTTGATCAAAACATGGCTCTTTTTAATAGATTTAGCAATATTGGCTTAAAAAAAGATTTCGACTTTGCAATTTTGACTTACAACAGTTATAAATAATAAAGTACAAGTAATTGGATTGCATCTGAAAGTTAAAGTCTTAATTTTTTTTAATCACTGAATTTTTGGTTAAAGCAGCTATAACAATATTTTTCATACAAATACCAATGTATCAAACGACAACACAATGTGTGAAAGGGGTTGCTCACAGTTATGAACCCACAGAGAGGCATCACCCAAATCTGCTGCTCATCTCAGCTTTTTACGGAACTTTATAGTGAGTTTCAGCTCACTGTTTCCTTTTTCGGCTGCAGCAGGCAGCTGCTTTGGGCAGTAAAGCTGTACAAACCCACTGTACATTACCTGCTCAACACCAAATGGTAGACAGACACAGTTAACAGCTAAGCAGCAGCTAAGGAGCCATTTTCTTTAGGATGGTAGAGACCTAAAACAGAGTTAAGAGAGAGTGAATATTCGACATTCATTTTGCATTCATCTATGCGGCCATAAACATGATTTCAAATGAATGATAATGTTTTTCTGTAACTGCTCAATGTGTAAGTGAGCCACTGCATGCTAACAATTTCACCATGTCAGCTTAAAAGGTGATGATATACCAATGTTGTGCTCACAACTTGTTTCCACTGCCCCCAAGTACAGTGGTTCTCTGGCAATGTAGCAAGCACCAATTACTTGACACTAATCAAAAATTAAATTAAAAAAGTCAAGAGTAGATGCAACATTTTATACACAGTTATAACACATCTGCTTGTAGACATGCAAATAAAAGGTTTAGAGAACTGGAATGCTTTAAATGGCTGCTGTATATTAGCCATTTTGTCCATTTTGCAATTGCAAAGCTGAGGCCAAAAACTCGCAAATTAGTAAAACAAAAAAACGGAAATGAAAAAGTATGAAACGTTAGCTGTTAACACCTGTCAGCAAATCAAGCTTATTAGGAAGAAGCTTCACTTGGTTGTTCAGCTCTATAAGAGATATACAGTATGAAGACCAGCTGACTTGTTGACTTGTGTTGCTAATTGTGACTGCAACCTTACAAACAAAGCTGGAAGGGATCTTATGTTACCTAACAAGTCTATGAACTGCCTGAAGGGTTTGTACTATCTAAAACACCAGCCTCAATAAAAATTACAGCTTACATTGTGTATTTGGTGGAGGTCTTAGTTGGTGTTGTACAGTCTTTTAATTGGTGCACTGATATTTTGTAGTCCCTAGAGAAAAACCTTTGTTTTATTTTCTCACACTGAAAGTGTTGGTGAATCTGTGGCTTGGCAAATGTCAGGCACTAAGCATCAACTTCCTGTCAGCACCACCCTGACCTGATGTGATATTTTGATCCAGTACTCAGTGGTTTGATTACTATTTCAAACTAACTGCGACACTGTAAGATGAGGAAGATGAGATATAAGGACGGAAGAAAGCACAGAGGGAGCAGGTGGGGCCGAGGCTGTGCTGCTTGTGCAAGCCATGTGGAAGCTCGTTGCCATGGATTTGTAGGCTCATGCACCAGCAGTTTACTCGGGGAGTTTGGGGATTCATGGTCGGGATTACAACTTCTGAGGGAGCGAACAAAAGTAGTCAGTGGCACCAGCTTCAAAGAAAGGAGAGGGTGGGTCCAAAACATGCAAAGTTATTCAGGACAAAAAACTTAATTTATACATTATGCGAACACAGGCGTGGTCACACTACGCACTAGTTTCTATTTATTCTGTGTAGGTAACTGTGCTTGACCTTTTGTGTTTTTGTCCCCAAATTTTCATTGCCTGAATTTTCCAGTTGACATCTGAATTCAAAGTATAAACAACCTTTGTTTTTTGTGTTTGTTTGTTTTTATAGTGGGAAGTAAGAGTGGATGATAGATACATTTCAGACACAGTTAATTCATTAATCATTTTGGATTATAAATTCATCAATCAACCGCCAGTATATCAGTGATAGAATTGATTTGCAACTATATATGACCCAATGTTGGGTCCTGACCCCAAGGTTGAAAAACATATTAATACACGGTTAGCATGTGAGAGAGAGGAAATCTTAAACCTGCTGAATGCATGGTCTCTAGACCATGACCTATTTATTAATTTAAATATTTAACTCAAGAGAAAGATTCCCTGTGCAAAATCTACACCATGACACCAATGGGACTAAAATGTCAAACACTGACATTGAACTATTCCCCTATTGAGCTTTGTTTCACACTATATTATCCATCCACAACAACGACATACAATGGTAACAGTAGCTTAAAATCACAACTTGTACAAAGGCTATCAGTAAGTCAAAATGAATTTTCCAGGTGTGAAGTGTTGTTCTTTAGGGAACACTAAAACTTATTCTTGGCCTGTTTTGCTGTAACAGTGGTGAAGGAAGGCACCCATCTGATAAAGTAATCACAAGACAGATGGTAATGGATGATTAACTTGACTTTCAATCCAAAGCAAAATAGTGCAGATCCCAAAGTTTCCAAAGATACCAAATATGTTGGATGGATTTGAATAAATATGTAGTAGAAACGTTATAAAAATTTATTGATGAAGACATTACAATCGTACTTAGTTTATACATTGTTTATATCTGTGATATTGTCATACATTGTGTAAAGATGCGGATTAATAGAGAATCGTAAGGGGGTGTTAGGTGTATCTCTGTGGGGTAATCAGGACTGTGCACAGATTTTCATTCCCAAATGTGAATGAGATGTGTGGATGTCTTCTATTGATCCCTGCTTTCTTACAGATGGACTCAAGGGGATGGTGGAAGCTTTCGATGAGGCGATCTAATGAGAAAAAGATGCATGGAAATATGCCAGAGTAAGGAGATACTCATTCTTCTGAAGTGTGCCAGTCATGGTAGAGTACAGTAGAGTTACTGGAGTGGAGTGTTTCTTTCCCTCATTCTCATGTTGTGTTTCTGTCAAAGCAACAAACACCACAGTCTGTGAGTGTCTGTGTGTGTGAGTGTGTGGGCATCATGCAGCTGGGCTGGGAATAGAGGCACGCTGATGTGTAGTGTATCTGCACTGCTCGAGCTCAGCGCCAACTGACTCTATTTCTAACACTGACTGTGATCTTTTTCTGTTTTGTGACACTGACAAGAGGTCAAACCGCCAGGTGAAGAGGCTTTATTACCAGCCGTGACAGCGTAGCACACAGCGTCTGTGTGTGTGTGTGTGTGTGTGTGTGTGTGTGTGTGTGTAAGTGTGTGTGTGTGTGTGTCACAAATGGCCAGGGCAGGCTCATGGAATAGGTGACATATAAGGTTGCCTAGGGTGCAGAATGTCACGGGGGAGAAGCAAGAGCATAATATACCACTAACATAATTTTCTTAATCATGGTTACGGTAACAACATTGTCAACAAAAAAAACTTTTTATTTACAATAATAAATATACTGTGCCCCCCTCAACTGTGAGTCACAAATTGACAACATGATGGAACTAGAATGGTGCTCGGTTGAGTGCATACTTCCACCAAGGCCAATGTCAAACAACATACACCGGATTTCAGAGAAAAATTCAAAATCATAGTAATTGGTCTGGATCTGCCCCAAAATTAAATGGGTTCCATCCAGCAAGTTTGTTGCAAATTGGTTCAGAACCTTTTTGTGTAATCCTGCTGAAAAGCAACCAACAAACAAACACAGGTGAAAACATAACCTCCTTAGTGGAGGTAATAAACACTGTTGCTCCTTACAGCTTTTCACCTGCCCTTTCACTCCAACTGTGCGCACTTCACACTGAAAGTAGGGGATGATGGGTACCGTTAGATGCACAATTGTGCATTACTCAGCCCAAGTTCAGGATGTAACACGGACAGACTGATGGCAAATGCTAGATTGGATCAGCTAGAGGGGAAAATTCAAGTGCACAAGCAGGAAAATGGAGAGGTGGAGGAAAAGAAAGTCCAATATATAGGTATGTCGTCTTATGTTAGCATTAAAATGCCGTTTTCTGTGTAGACTTTGGGAAATACATGTACATAGTAGTCATACAGTATATTAACATATAATTTGACCGTTGGTTTTTCAAAGCCCAAATAATGAACAGTGCTTTCTGTTATTGGTAGTATGGCACTTCCTCTACCTCCTAACCATTGCTGCAACTGTGCCATGTCTTATGTTCAGTAGCCTGCTAATGCTCCCTTACCCTCCCCACTCTTTGTGACGTTTCACAGTCTGGTTTCTCACTTGTTGGCAATTCCTTACCATGTAGAGCCATGTTGTATTAGACACAACACAGGCCAAGCCAAATCACAGGGAAATAAATGAGAACTGCGCCTTCTGAGCTATCAAAAAAACCAAAAAGGTCCTGGCTTCTGTGCTTGGCACATTCAACACACGTTGGAAGAGGGAAGGCTGAAGAGGGCAGTCCCTAGGGGGTCAGTTTTTGACTCCCCGTACGGTAAGAACCTCTTACAGTATCACTTTGATAACCTTAATTGGGTTATATGACGATATGTCGATCTTGAGACTGTTAATTAGCCTGACAAGGTTGAGTTGTTTTGATTTAGCGAACGCCGACCATCACAATTTGGATGTAATTTAAGGTGTTAACGTTATTTCCATGGAGTATAACATCAAGTAGCGTACTTGTTATTCCAAATTCCATTTGTATAACATTACTGATGTTAGGGCTCTGGGACTACTCATTTAACGTTACTAACTACCATTTTGCCGACGATTACAACAGAAATTGAGCTCTTCAGCAAAAGTACCAACTTAACGTTCACAATAGTCACTGATGGTTCCATTTTTTTTATGATAATAATATATTAGCAAGGATAATACTGTCATAACCATGACGAAGTTAAGCAATTTGCTTTTGGATTTGTTTGGGAACATGAGACTAATTCATGAGACAATGATGCAGACATTTTTAGCTAAAATGGACATACATTGTTGTAACAGGTGTGAAATCAATTTATAAACGTTATATCTAATTGACCAAATGGGGGGGTCGCATCTTTGTCACCTTTTTTTAACCTTAATGAGTTTAAATCCCTGATTGATATTGCACAAGGGTCTACGCAGTTTTGTTGTATACACTACAGTATATTCAAAAGTGCCATGTGCAAAATCCGGCTGGATGAAATTATGTTTTAAAAAGGTCAGAATGCAGTATTTCTTTTTTTGCAGATAACACAAGACAAGAACATCTTTCTAATGATTTATTTGTTTGTTTTTTTTAACTCACGGCATTTCACTGCAGCACCAGATAAAGAAAAATGTTGCTTCATATTGATCCCTGACTGTCAGCCCCCATGCATCCTCTTTTTACTTAAAAGATGATAACCAGGTAAATGAGTGACATTCTGTGACGGCACAAAAGCAGGAAAACCACATCTCAACATCAGATCTGATGTTGATCTGATGGGGAATGTGCAAGTTTCGCTGAGAATGACAGCTGGTTTCTCATTCCTTTCCTTGCTGACACATTTCACCATTGTACCAGCATCACCCCAGTAAGTACAGCAGTTGTCATCCGCATTGCCGTAGTGGCTGGTACAGTGTGTGAATCGTTGTACAAATACATCACATGGGTTACAGTGGTGAACTAACAAATTACATTTACTGAAGTAGTTGACAATTCTGAGGTTTGTCTTTACTTAAATAATTCCATTTTATGCTACTAATTATGCTTTTAATTCAATTTCAGAGGCAATCGTACTTTTTACTCCACTACATTTATTGGACACTTAGAGTTACAATAGTCAGAAAATAAAATATATAATTATATAACAATGACAGATATTTAAGTATATTTTGCTAATAATACAAATGTACTATTTATCAAAGCAGTTACAATTGATATATATAACAATGTATCAAATGGCAATGTGGAAAAAATGTGACATTGTAAAAGGGGTGGCTCGTAGGGATGAACCTGCAGAGAATCATGACCTGAATCTGCAGTTCCGCTCATAGCGTTGCTTTCAGCTGCAGCAGGCAGCGAAAAAACTCAAAAAACCCACTGTACGCCACATGCTCAGTAGACGGACACAGTCAGAGACTAGCTGTTTAACAAAGTGGAGCATTTATATGCTAAAAAAAAAGATATTTCCCTCAGTTGTTGGTGGAGACCAAAAACAGAGCTAAATGACTCACTGTACATACTCCAGGTGGCCAGAAACTCAACACATAATACATCTTAATGTTACCGCATGTCTTATGGATGTGTAAATACGCAACACGTATGCTAAAAACTTTTCCATATCAACTTTAAAGGGTGAAAATATGTCAGTTTTTTTAGTTTGTTCTGCTTCCCCTAGGTCATTTATGTACAATTAAAAAAAATACATAGAATAATTCCCTACCACACACAAAAGTAAAATTAGCCACAGTATTGATGGCCAAACCTGAAATAGAGAAAATGCAACCTATGGCATCATCTTCAGTTTTCAACTGGTTGTTGTTTGCTTTTAAATAAACATGAAAATTGGACTGGGTAATTAAAAGTGACATCGTTACTTTTAATTGTCATTGCCTTGGTTTCAATTGGTTCAGTTAAATTCTGAGGATATTAATGTTTTAGCATTAAAGTGAGTTTTTTTTATCCAAAAAAATATATATACAAGCATCAGTTGCATTGATTCCTTCCACTTTCATCAGTTCAGTTCTGTTCTCATTATCTGTCCCTACCTTCCTTCCATAGGCTGACTCACATCCTCTCAACAGCTCAACTCTCCTCATTCATTTTCTCTTCTAGTTTTGTCCAAATTCAAAATATTTTTCCTCTTCCTTTTCCACTCCTCGTTTACACTTCAAAGTCTCCTGCACTCTTAGCCACGAGCTTATTTCTTATTTTGCAAATCAAGTGCTCTCAAGTGTTTCTGCTCCCTGTCAGAGCAGATATGCAGATATGCTAGAAACAATGATGCCTGGACAGAAACCCATGTCAGTTCACTTGAATAGATCAGCAAATTAAATCGACCTTTGGGCATATAGACATTTGCATTGTACTGAACATATTTACACTACATGCTTAAAACATATTTCTGAACCAAGTTAAACCAAGTATGACTATTGATATGACATTTATTTTCAATATGCAGCAGGATCAAATTTTGTAAGTGTTTTTGCCCCTTAAAGTGATTTTACCAGATTGACTCCCAGTCTCATGATTTGTGGCAGGAAAGATGTAAAAATCTTAAAGGTATGCACAGTTATAAGGCACAAACATTGATCTAGATCTAAAAAAAAAATCAAAAACACAGGATTGGAGCCTACCACCATTTGACTGACAGCCAAATGCTTACTCTAAACATTTAATTGAAAGAGGTGCTATCTTATAGTCTTACCACTTTTGGTGAACAAAAAACTACAACTCCCCTCATTGTTTGCTGTTAAAGAGTTACACAGAGTATTACAGTTTTATAAAATACATTGCAGTCCCTTAGATTTTTGGTGTTCTCACCCTATATGTTGTCATTGAGAATTCTGTAGAGTTTATGTTAATTTTAAATTTCCTCCCCACCACGATCGACCTCTTTAATACACCTGTTTTTAGATCTGATATTCAGAAGCAGAGAATTAACTACACAAACCTGAACCTCATCAGTTGCAAAAAACCTTAAAAACCCCTGTGGAATCCCTCAAATTCAAATTACGAAAGAGACACACGGTGCATAAGGTGTTTAGTTAATCCAGCTGTCAGTATTACCTGGAAAACAAGTGAAAATGCTTTTAGTGGTTGGTGAGAAAAAAGGAACAGACCACCTCTTAAATGACCCAACTAAAGTGTTGACTTAGACCATTTCTTGAAATGGATGAACTGCTCTTCATAGCATCAAACAGTTCCGATGTGGGACTAACCTGCAGTATACAATGCCATTTGAACATTTTCTGGTTCTACATTGAACTCTTTTGTTGTTGTTTCTTTTTCTTTTGTTTTAGAAACATGAGGATAACTATTCTCATATTGTCGTTCCAAGTGGTTATTGCAGGTAAGTTTAGATTATTTTTTTCATGATAAAATATAAAAGTAAAGAAAGAATAATATAACCTGGTTCCCTTCCCACACGTCAGATTTTTTTTCAGCAATTTAAAGGTCTGGTTTTGTGCTCCTATGGTTGTTTTCCAGTTGGAAAAACAGCCGAGCCAATCAGAATTTTGTAGACGGGATTAAGAACGATGATGTCATTTTCCTGTGCCAGAGCCGGAAAAAGGTGATTGAAAAATTGTCACAAAACATGGCATCAAGGGTAGATGAGATTGAATCAGCTGTACAGGTCTTTTAAGGGGCTTACAGAATTGACAACTCTGAATGTTTTTTCTTTAATCAACATGACAAACAAAGTTAACTTCTCCTAGCAAAAGCTACTGCAGCTTGTTTGTGGACTGAAAATCTATGGAATGGATATGTCAGTTATTACTGATTGGCTGGGGCAATACTGTATATACTACCCCTCAAGATAGCTGACATGAACTCAACGTTAGTCTAAAATAATAGTGACACTAAGATAGAAATGAAGGCTAAGGGTGACCAGTCTGGTCTGGAACAGTAAGGTCATGTGTTTAATGTCAAAGAAGAAAATATTGGCACATTACAGCGTTTTTCCTCCTTTATAAGACTTAGGGGCAACGCCAAAGCATTTTTGCAGAGCCCTAAACCAAATGAACACAAAAACCTTGCTGAGAGTCCTCTGTGGCTCTGGAGAGACAGTACACCGTATTGGCCTAAATATAAGACAATACTTTTTTTCTTATATTTCAGGACTAGACAAGTACGTGTTCCTTCATTACAACAGATATTCTTTTTGAATGGAGAGAGCACCAGTGTAACTACTTTTCTCTTACAGCAAGTTGCATTATGGATTATTTGTAGTCTTATTATGTTACTATGCTAGCAAGTGTTTTTGAGTACATATATAGTGAGTCTTTCAGAGAGAATCAGCTTTAAAAGTGTGTGGGTAGTCCAGTTTAACCTGCAGGAGTTTCTGAAGGCTGGTGTAACATCCTCTGCTGACATCTTAGCGGGTCCCGGTGTATTTACTGCAGAAATGAACCAGGGAGAAAATCTGTCACACAGTCAAGAATTACGTCCGTCACAGATGATGACCTCAAAAAGACGGAGGTCTGAGAAATGTTAACTGTCAGAAAAAATAATCATGCGAGAGGAAGGAGAGGAAAGAGAGAGAGAGAGGAATCCACACACCATAGTAATTCAGCCAGCTGACTAGTGGCCACTGACAAAATGAGCTGTCTAAAGATGTCCAACCGAACAAAGTTTTGGCAAGCAGCCAAACACTGTCACACTGTCAGATATGGAAGGATGTGAAAATTCAAATCCATCAGCTATTCTGTAAGTCTTGGTTTACCAATTTTATTTTTGTATGGCACACTGTGCGATCACTCAGAAAAATGTGAAGGATTACTTCAGGACATAGCGCTCACTTCATCAATCAACATATTTGTTTGGCTTTTCTTCTTGCTAATATCTGAGCTACTATGAAACCCCCCCCTGTGTTTTTTTTTTTAACTATTGTGATGACAATGGCCCAAAATGATGTAAAAATGCATATATTCAGAATGCACAAATGACACAGCTGGTCTTGTTGCCACGTGCTTGAACACTACAGTACAAGAGTTATAATACATTTAAAACTCTGCATGTACAGTAGAAATTATAAAGTATCTTAATTTTGCCATGTTTTACATCCAGATGCTTCACCCTGGAAGCAGAGGAGTGCAGTGTAGTTTAATAGGTTTGATGAATTATTCTTTTTATTAATCTTTTTTAGCATGTAGAAGCCTCTCCAGCTTTCTTCTTCTTTCTTCTATCCATGAGATCTTTTGATTGACAAGTGATCGACTGCTGGTGTGTCATCTGTTGTTACCATGGTGACTCAGTTGCATTGTCTATAAAATGAATGTGTGTTTGTTTGTTACCTTTTCTTCTCAAGCCACTCGAGTCTTATTTCACCCTAATGAAGCATTTTTTTCTAGTCAGTGTGGCAAATGCTATGAGACGTCAGGGAGTCGCCCGAGCAGAGGTGTGATAGCACAACAGGTGCTGCAATTCAAAGCCATTCAGCTGAACACGCGGTGTTTTCCGTACACACTATACAAAACGAGACTATGAGCCACCAGAGTATAATACATACAGATGACACTCATAGACAAACCTAAAGAATTCGATATTATGTTTTCCTGACAAGTGACGTTTTTCTGCAAAACCTTTTAAGGAGGAAGTCAAGGTGGATGGTTTGTGTGTATGTCGAAGGGAAGGGATGGGAATTGGTACGAGTTCATTGATACCACTGCCAATATCGATTCTGTTTAACAGTCTGAATCTTTATCGATTCCCTTAATGACTCCTGATCAATTTTCTGTGTGGAAAGAAAAGTAGATCTACACAGGTTTTCAGCAACAACGCAACTGTTTTATTAACTTAGTTCATCTAAAATGGATGAAATGTGAGAATAGTGTATTTGTACAGTACTCGTTTTCATTTAGGTTTTTTTAGCCAAAAAAAAACATTTGCTAAGCATGTCTTCTCCTAGTCCAGTCCTCACAATATTATACAATTAGCTTTGGCTATACAATGCAAACATAACCCAGGCTATGGCTGCAGATTTATTATTCATTTTTTCAGCTGCATCAGACCCATTCAAATTGGCCCCCACGATTCCCTTTCATACATTTTCAAATTTAAAATACTATTTATATCATGGCTTGGCTGAATACTTTTATTTACTGAAAGATAGGCATCTATATAGCCCAGTATATGCCCAGTTAATCAGCATTTTAAATACAATATTTAATCATAAGTCAATGTCATTCCATTGCATTCCATCTTGCATTAGTTTAGAGTTTTAACTTAGCCTTGACTGAGAGACTGGATAATCATTGTTTTAAAATTATGTGCGCCCATGTCATCACGCCCATATATTATCTGGAGTGGTCCCCACAGAGGCTGCTGCTGGACAGCAAAAATTTAATTTCTTGGAAGCACATATGAATTTATGTTACCACGTGACGTGGTTATCTTTTTTGTCCATTGGCGTTTATCAAACGTAATAAATAGTTGTATTTCACAAAGTCACAGAACACAGCCCTGGAAGTGGCTGGCATGCAAGATACAGAAAGACCAAGAGACACACTGCCCAATGAGGTTAGCAGGACAGACAGAGAACACAAGTTCAAATGATTGCTGTCCCCGCAATTAACTCTAAAGGTGTATTTTTCTTTCCGTGACAGGAAGAATACAACTTACAACTTCATCATCCCATCAAACTTGTAAACATCGACCCCCGCTTTGACACGAGGGGATGCGGGGCCCTACGCAACTTGCGTAGTGAGCGTATAGGTCTGCCCAGCTCTGACTGTCAGAAAAACATGCATAGATAAAAGAAATTGTTAAGCTGAGAGGCATACGATTCACATGGTTCGGACAATTTGGAACCGGTTCTCAACTGGAATATAGAAGGGGCGCCACTGTGTTTACTATTGTTTGTCATGACAAAAAAAAAAGTTAATAAAATTCTGCTACAATTTCTACAAACATTTGTATTTTTCACTACATACTACGTACTCAATCAAACATAGTTCACTTCAGCCAGAAAGTGTAGTGCAAACATCTTTTCTAGATGGGGGGGCAGGCAAACTGTGTCAGTGTAACATTAATTCTCTGAATCCGTATGATGCACGATGGAAGCAAAGCCCAAAATTTACCTTAGATTCTCTTTATGTACTTTTCGGCCCAGAAAAACTCACTCCAGAAGCAATTGCAGCTGGAATTATCATAGCTACAGGCAGAACGTGCCTGAACAAATCTATAACTGCTACTGCAATATCATTGCAGCTGTTTTCTAATATTACCCAGTATGTCAAGATTTGAGCAGTTTAATCTTTAGATGTCACAGCTAAACAACTTTTAGCCTGTAAAACATGTCTAAATATTCTTTAGAACTTTCTCCCATCCTCTTCCACAGTTGTGGAGAAGGATGGCTTGAGGATAAATAGATAACAAAAACATATTAATCGTGGTGTTAATCATTCCGTCCACACACCTTTGGATTTATTATATTAAAGTTTACAAGGGTCCTCATAAACAATTAACAGTTTGCCTTCAGCAGCTTGGGTACATACCAACCATTCAGCTCACTTCCCTTCAAATCCAGTTTTTGTGGAGGTGGTCTTCAAGGCAACAGCAGCAATAGAAATTAGGTGAACTGCAATTTGTAAGCCTGTGAGTAATTTGAAAATATCTTCAAAGGTAAGCTGACTAAGGGTAAAATTCATTTTGCTGCACAGGCCCTTCTGTGGTGCTTGAGATGGTCTGTGTACAATCGCACAATCTGACCAATGATCTTGAGTTAACGCTGCGACTCTTTGAAGTTTTTTAGTTACAGTCTGGATCATTAGGGCAAATTAGCTTTCATTTGTTCCTTCTCTCTGATCTCTGTGGCTCGTCCCTTCCTTTCTCTATCAGCCCTCGGAGACCTGCTCTTTTCATTGCCTTGGCCGTTTGATCTGAGCCTCCGAGCTCTGGTCTTTATCACACAGGGTGGGACTGACAAAGAGAGGGAGAGAACACTCATTCTTTTAAAACTGTATTGTGCTGCCCATCCTCCATTGATATTTGTGTTATTGTCTGTGTAAAAATCACTCTTTTTAATTTACCTGCTATTTGCTTTTATGGTATCAGCTCTTTGAATTTAGGAGAAAAGAGCCACAGGCATACTGAAATGTAATGCTGTCTCATTCTTCCTGTCTTCCTGTCACTACAGACAAAACCTGGGCTGCATATTAAACACAGAGC
Source organism: Xiphias gladius (assembly GCF_016859285.1). Lineage (NCBI taxonomy): Eukaryota > Metazoa > Chordata > Actinopteri > Istiophoriformes > Xiphiidae > Xiphias > Xiphias gladius. The sequence goes on from NC_053415.1 coordinate 10,666,755, forward strand.
TGTCCTACTAGACTGCCTTGTCTGGTGCTCATCAGTGTACCAGTGGCAGGCCTTTCCAGGTCACACTTTCATGTTTAATCTGCCTCTATGGCACAATCAAAGACAGTCAGGGGCATGGATGGCCTATATCCCCACTGGTACTGTTAATGCCATGTGGCCAGAATGAGCCTTGGCTGAGTGATGGTTTCCTCTAAATCCAGAGCTGGTTCCTTTACTGACAATGTCAGTTAAAAAGCTTGAATCTCAGGAAGGTCAACTTTTTAGGAACCGAGAAATTGGCTTGGTTTATTGCTTGGTGAGGATTAACTTTTGAATTGGAGGATCAGTAGGGATTTTAAAAGATTTTAAAGGGTTCTGTAGGTCTAAAAGGCTGCAAAAAAAAAAAAAAAAAACTTCTTAAATTTTAAACATGCATTAAACCCTTCAAAACTTAAAACAAAAAATGCACAAAGTTCAATATCTTCTGCATGTGAAAATGAGAAGTGTTTGCTAACAGGTTTGGCCTATCAACTAAAATCGTGATGATATTTCAATGTTGTATCCATAACTTGTTTCTGCTGCTGCCAAGAGGCCCAAAAATCAATTATTGTTATTATTGTTATGAGTATTAATTGTTTTGATCTTTTCAGTAACCGGCTGTAAGCACAACATTGACATATTATCACCCTCTAGTTAATTGACAAATGTGTTAGCAAGAAACTGCTTATTTAGATATCCAGCATACATGGAACAACATTGGTATTCATATGGTGTCATGTTTGTGTGCACTTGATGAATTTGAGTCCACTATTCACTCTCCTTTTAGCTTTAATCATCTAAATGCTCAACAGTTTTCACCAGCCAGTTATTAATTTAGTCTGTGTGCTTTTTGGCACTGGGAAGTAGTGTACAGAGATTTCTTAAAGCCTTTTTTTCTGTCAAAACAGCTGCCTGATGCTGGAAACAGGGTTTACGAGAGTGATGAGACTGAACCAAAACATGGAATATGCAGAGGAAAAAAAAGTAGAAAGACGCTATGAACACTGCAGAGCCGAGAGTACTGCAGAGTCAGGACAATTCTTTGTGGAACTGTCACTATGAGCATCCTTTTTCACATTACATTTATTCATTTAACCGAAATGTTAATAATAATTATTATAAATTTACAAAATGCAGCTTCAAAAAATACATCACAACAAATGTGTACAATTTTGAGGTTTCTGAAAAAGGGAGATTGGAAATGAGTTGATGGCTCGGCTGGTGTTGCCAGCTTAGCGTTCCCCTCTGTTTGCACTGTAGAATTGACTCAAAGAGCAAAAATGTTCAAAGTGTTCCTTAAACACTGGCATCTTAAATTTGTAAAGAGTTGAGAAAGCCCATCTGGCTCTGCTGCACTGTCTTTCACACAAAGACTCATTCGTTGGTAGCTCAGCAGAATGGAACGGGTGGATAATTTTTACTACTGCATCAGACACTGTAGTATGAGTTGTTGTCTGTCAGGGAGGGATAAGCACGGCTGGGAGTTTGTTGAGCCTTACTCTACACTTTAAAGTTAATGCATGTGCTTTTATATATTACCCTGCCTTTTATTGTATGTGAACAGCTGTCAGTAAGTTACAAGCCTGACTGGATCCGGATAAATAAATAACTCAACATCAAGGTAGCCAGCTTATCAGTCAGACCGTCAGGAGCCTGTCATCATTTGAAATACATTTTGCTTGAGCCTGCCAACAACAAATATCCCATGTAATGATTTTTCCCTCTAACATATCATAGGAAGTTGCTTTCAATCTCCATTCCCCTCTGTCTTTCTCTTTTTCTCTTGTTTTGTGATTCTCTCAGTGCTTGCTGCTCTGTAGCCTCCTGGTGGTCAGGTGAGACAAAAGCCCAATCAAGGAAGCAGACGGTGAAATACAATTTTAAAGCTGGATGCACAGGCTTCATTTCATTGTCATGAAATTTACCATATGGTAGCCTGGATGAGCCCAGATTTAAGCTAAATTGTTACAACGTTATAGCATCAAGTAATATATATACTATACAAACCACATGAAAAAAATCATTTTCTACAGGAAGCTAAAAGTTTAGTAACCTACTCTACAGAGTCGAATCAAGTAGAGTATAGTAAGGTGAAACTTTAATGTACCTGTAGGGCAATGTGGCTTAGAGACAGCAGTCAGTGAATAATACGCACAGACCAGTACCAGGACTGCAAGTGCAGCACCCTTGAAATCATTAGAATGATTTATCCCACTGAGCAGTATCTTCTCCGTTGAGCATGTTTATGATAGTTCAAGTGGCAAAAGTGATAACAGCTGTTTCTAACTTGGGTTCTACTCTCTCCTGTAGGTTTGGGCTTTCTTGTCTCTCTTCTCTCTGTTCCTGTCGCTTTCTGCAGGTATGTCAGCCTCTGGAGCCTCAGAGTCTGGATCTGTGACTGCAAACCACCCACTGTCCCCATGATCCTGCTCAACACGCCCTGCTTCAATTATTATTATTATTATTATTATTATTATATCTAGTCTGATTGTTATTGTTAATCTTATTATTAGCCCCACTAATATCAATATTGGTTTTACTATTGGTTTTATTATTATTATACATCTCCATCTCGAACCTGCATTGTGCCCCTTGATAACTTCTGTTATGATTCGACACTATATAAATAAAATTAAAATTGAATTGAATTGAACTGAACAGCAGAAACGCAGTGATGCATTGCATCACTCAGAGTTCTGTGAATTTCTGTCTTGTGACTGAATTGCGTTTAACAGCAGTAGTTTCATAGTCAACCGAAACATTTGTTACGTTATCATCTGCCCATTTCATTTCAGCCCTTGCTCAGCCAATGAAGGGATGGATGGAAACTCATAAAGCTTGTAGACTTACAGGGCACATGAGTAAACTGCCCTATCTTGGTGCCTGTTGCCTAGCTACCGACATCCATCCTGAATGATTTTTATTCTATTTCTTATCTGTTTTTCCTCTTTTTTGTTGTCAGTACAGACAGATGAAGTTGCATATGTGCATGTGTACACGACGTACTGTACACATCTTTATGTCTCATTCTTTTATTCTTCTCCGCCTTTTACAGTCTCTTTTCCTCTCAGTCCATTTGTTCCACTCTCGACACTCTCTGCTTTTTATCTCACACCTATTTGAACATTTTGCATCACAACCCTTTGGGAAAGATGGCATTGTGCATCAGGAACAGCCTCGTTTTTTAAGTACTACTGGTGCACAGCGCTTGCGGCTTGTGGTGTCAAACGCTTTTCTCCCAGTGGAAAAACAATGTGAGTACACAGCATCCTGGGAAGAATGATTTGTTAAGGATTTAAATACCTCTTCACCAAGTTTCACATATGTCTAATGCAGTGTTACCCCCATAAAAGTGTCACTTTCAGTGTTGTTTCTATTTATTTTTATTATTCTGTCTTATCCGGTCCATCATACACCCGTGTGTCACTGTTGTCCCTTCTTTATTCCTGTCAGTTCTTTTCAACAAAGTCGTCTATCTGTTAGATTTACCTATTCTTCTGCAACATTGTGTTATTCAGCTGATTTGTCCTTCACACTGTGAGCACTGCAAAGAGCAGAGAAGAAAAATTACAAGAACAGTCACAAAGAACAGTGTGCCGACAGCAGTGTTGACTATGGAAACGCTAATGGCAAAAAAATCCTCTGGTGTCAGAATTGTATATGGATTGTAAAATAAAAGTCTCTTTAAAAATTCAGCATGCTGTGCAATAAATATATTTAGCAAGTCCAATCATGTGTGTGTGATTTTCAGAAGGAACAAGGGGACAGTGTGTGCTCATGGCTGAGGCTCAGTGGCTGAAATGTGGCTTCTGGGTTCAAGGGAAATGGAAGAAGCTCCCAGCTGGAATTTCACAGTAGGTTTAAGCCATAATTTTAATCTTTTTTTTTACTATGCTGCTGTCATTTCTTAGCCTTTACAGTGAATCATAATGATCGGATAGATATTAGGTAATGCACATAGTTGCTTTTGCACTGTCACGTTGCTGTTTGCAAGCACTTATGAATACTTTTGGTGGTAAATTGAATGGTTTATTCACTTTTATGAACTTGTATGGAACCTTTCATGCAGTCTGTGTAGGGTTTAGGATTAAGTTAATGGTAACTGTGGCTGAAAGCCCTTCACATCTTATTTCCTCTTGTACCGTTGGTGGAAATGAGAACTTGTTGAACAGAGCTATAGAGAGTATTATACAGGTCTGTGCTCTACTGCATCTTTTTTATATAACAGATATTTATTACTTGATTTTGTCTTAGTATATCTTCCCTTAAATGAGGAAAAGTAAATCAAAAGCATGTGCCATGAAACAGGATTTCGGAACATTACGGAAAACACTTGTGGAGTGTTTCTTTTATACTAAACTGAGAGCTGTACATCCATGTGGGAAAACTGTTATTTAAGCAGCAAATATTTGATGCTGACATTTACTTAATGAAGAGAGATAGTAATCTGCAAGAGAAAAGGAGAGCAGATTCAGAACCTGCTCTTGTTTCCTCCTATGGATGGTTAACCTTTGCTGTTCTCAGCAGGGTTCGCTGAATATGTTGATGAAATTAGCCCTCTCCGATGTGTTTGGGTGGTGTTTGTGCTGTGGTTGGTGAGTCAGGCGCAACTCTAGGCAGATGGTGGTCGGAGTGGTGCATAACATTTGCTTGATATTCATCAGGAGAGCTGACCTCTGCCATGATGTTTTCAAACGTCCAACAAACCTCACTCAGAGTTCATCCCCGCATAACGAATGCATGCAGAAATTCAAAAACAAGACAAAAGCCATTTTCAGCTCTCAGGTTCACTCCCACTTCCCCTCTCTCATGGTTTAGTTGGGTTAAAAGAGGGATATTCTGGTAAAATTCAGTTTAAATGTTTATGTAGGTTCAGCGAATGAACACTGGTGCTGACTGACTTATTCAAGGTTGATTATTTGAAGAATTTAAGGTAGTGGCACAGGGCCAATCAACAAAGAACACTCCATTTTATTAAAAGGAAATGCACACAATCACACTCGACCATCAAATTCTCTCTCAAATATAAACCTCAGAAAAGAGGCAGCAGCAAAAAGCAGCAGTCAGTTGAGTTTTCTTGGCTGAGAGAGATCTTTGACATCTGGAAGAAAAACACTTTTTGCTTCACACTGTATTATCTGCTTAAAACTTTAATACACGAGAAATAGTAAAAGCAATGTCAAGTTTTTTTACTGACTTCTAAATCCGAGGAATGCAAAGCTTGATTTGAAAAATTGCTGTATTATTGCTTATTACCATTCATAAGCATTTTCATCAGATGGATGAAATTATATGGTAACACTTTGACTATGATTTAAATTATCAAATTATCAATTATGTTAATGTATACCACTGACGTTTTTAGCTTTGTGCATGTCCAAAATCTGTTACCTACACGGTTAGAGATGAACTGTATGTACAAGATTTGATCATTCTCTGTTTTTGCTATAGCCATACATACAGTATGATTAGTAAACTTGACTCTTGCTAACATTGTTCACATTATTCACTGGGTCTTACTGTACAATAGTGCATAGGTACACAGAGACACAGACACAGAGACACATACACACACTATCTTTTCATTAAAGGCTGCTAAACTGCTAATAACCAGGCAATTCATTTTATGCAAAATGTTTCAGGGTCCTTTATTTATGTGTTGTAAAGGGTCATGATATTTTCCTCAAGCACAAGGACACATACACATAGACTTACTTACACAAACATGTTGGCAAGATCAGCATAAAAAACCCCTGAGATGTGCCGTCTCATTTTCAACACACTTTCTCGTTCTCGTCTTCACACATGCACTCACATGCAAACACACACAGTCCACCTGGAACAATGTATGTACGGACGTGATACCTGTGAGAATGTGTCACCGCACTCTGTTCCCACTGCACCGGTGGATGGATCCATGGATCTTTGGCGTGTGTTTGTGTGTGCATTTGTTTGTGTCTCTGTTTGTGTGTGTATGTTGTGGGGAGGGGAATATATCTGTGTTTGCCATCTTCTGTTTTTGTGCTCATTACAACATGTTTGTAACACCTGTACGATTACGCTAATAGTGTGTGAGTGTTTTTGTGTGTTTGTGTGTGTGTGTGTGTGTGTGTGTGTGTGTGTGTGTGTTTGTGTGTGTGTGTGGGGGGGGTACCTAGCGGGTGTGAAGGGGAGGGAGGAGGGGGATCTAGGACAGGTGCTTTAAGAGAACCCCTTTGACTCATAGTCTCTCCACTAATTAAGTTTAGGCTCTTTATGTGTATATGTATGTGTGTGTGTGTGTGTGTGTGTGTGTGTGTGTGTGTGTGTGTGTGTGTGTGTGTGTGTGTGTGTGTGTGTGTGTGTGTGTGTGTACATGTGCATGTGTGTCTACTTGTCTATCCATGGGAAAGGTTTACCTTTTCCATTCCCTCGCCTTTTGATTATCTTTTTTTTTTTTTCCCGTTTACAAGCCCATTCAGTTGACAGAGGTTTGAGCCAAGATCTTTGAAGATAACATTCACTAGTATAATAGTAAAAAAAAAAAAAAATCAATATATTATGAGATGTCCAAACACTACAGTTCTGAAATGTGTAAGTATTTTGTGTTTCCTCCTGAATTTTAGTTGAGTCACCTCAGAAACAGAATTTAGAACATCACAGGACAATATGTGCTTGTGTGCAGCAAAATTAGGCACTACAACAGAACCCGTTCAGGGTAAAATTTACCTATTACCCATAACCAACTTGTGTGTTAAAGACAAACTATATTCATCATATCATAGGTAGACAACATTGTGTGGACGATGTCTGATCAATGAGGAAAGTCAATGACGAAAAAATGAATTTTTCTTAATCAGAGCTCACTTTCTTTGTTTATGTTGTGGCAACATTTACTGTTGTTTCCACCTTGAATCATCTCAGCAAGCTGTTACACATCAGCTCCCTTCATGTAATGCTGATCTGCACATTTTAGCAATATAATGTCAGCTAAAAACGGAAATAAAAGGACAAGTATAAGTATGCACGTCAAGTATGAAAAACACTTGTATTTTTACTCCTTCATTATTGTTCACCATTATTCATTACTTAGAAATTTTGGAGACTTTTCATGCAAAGTTTAAGTTGCTAAAGAATGATTTCCATTATCTTTTGTTAAATTGTTTCTGTGAGATGTGCAGTAGCACACAGATTGCCATAAAACAGAGGTGGTTCAGTCTCAGTGTGCAAAAATAAGCCTGCATTCGCCAGCTGGGAAAATGCTCTTTAGCCTGAGTGGGAGTATCTGGCTGAAATGAAAGAAGAGAAAAAAGTATTTTAAGGATGATACTTCTGTTGGTGAGATATTTTTTCAATTGTCAAACAGCATTATTATCCGTTGTCTCCTTAATATTGAGGATTTGTTTTCTGTTTATTTCAAGCCTTCAGTGGGTGAAATGACATTTGTCAAAGTCCATTTTGATTTGTTCTGCTATTTGTCACAAAGGCAGCCTCATTAAATCTTTTTAATCAAACATCTATTTTAAGATAACACATTTATCAAGGTTGCATATTGAAGGGGGAATGCAAAAAGTGACTCTATGTCATTAGTATTTTGGTTTTAATACCTACAAATGTGGCACACGCAAGTCATAATTAACAGACTTTGAGATAATTTCTTTTAAGATTCTTTCAATATTCTAACATGGAAATCGATTAAACTGTCCCTAAAACATTGAAAAATGAAAGGATGTTCATCTTAACCCACTTAACGTGTTGATTTTTTTTACCCTACAGTTGAGTGAATGAATGAACTAATTAACATGCCTAAAACATTTAAGAAAAAAAATCATTTTGCAGAGAAACGTCAGATGTTTATCCACATAACATTTAAATTTACGTGCTTAAGCAAGTCGACTCATGTCTGAACAAGCTATTTTCCACCAGCTGCCCACCTACATTAACAATAGTGAACCAGAGCCCAGGATAAACACAAACACATGCAGACACAACAGAGTGCACATGGTGGCCACGCTCCTCCGATTAACCTTTATCCTCCCTTTTGTCTTTACCTCGAGCACTCTGCATTTGACACAATATGGACACCAAACTGAAACAATAGTAACCTATTCTTCCGCCCACTCTCGTCGATAATACGGCAGGAGTTTTTGGTTGTGGGCTCAATGGGTAGGGTTAAAGCAGTGCTCCTCACCTCCAGGTCAAGCTGGGGAATTCCGGACAAAAAGCATCAAATTTACTTGAGGGTAAGCACATGCAAAACAAAGACGAACAATCAGTCTGAGACAATTTAAGTGTTCACTTTTCTTTCCCATTGCTTCTACAACTCAATCCTGTAATCAGGGAGAGGGACAGAGAGATAACAAGAGGAGAGGAGAGGATCAGGTTTCTCAGCCGCTCTGTACCCTAATCCTGGATTTGGAAGCGGGATGAGAAGAACGCGGGTAAGGACAAACACAGGTAATAACAGCACTGACATGGGATTGGTAGGTGGGGGTGAGCAGCTCGATAGGAAATAGGGGGCCTCATAGGTTGAGAGAGGGGTGGTTAGCTGTAGATGGGTGGGATATAAATGCTTGCAGTACACAAGGGCGGCAAAAAGCTGAGGGTATGACAGACTGGCTTACCTGCATATCTACTAGAGAAAAGAGAAGGAGATGCATGCCCGAGGCCCAAATGACAGAAATCTCAGTAGCTAAAAAACACCTTTAAGCAGATAAACCAGTGACAGTAACTTGAACCTGAACCTTACCACTAATCATCGTCAGTATTTTGGCTGAGGACAGAGTTGTGCCAAAAACTGCGAAGAGTTAGGGATGAAGTGTTGACATCCATTTCTCTTTGAGCAAAAAAAGTAACCTATTGCAGTTTTCTACCTGCATAGTCCCAAGTGACTGAAGAGACAAGTATGCTTGACTGAGCCAGAGAGAAAAGGACAACAGAAGAAGACGATACAAGGGGTGAAAGAAGACACGACGCAGCCAGAAAAAGACAAGGTAGGAGAAAGGAAGGCCAAAGAAGACGAGACAAAAGACAAAGTAAGCGAACACATAATAAGACACAAGAAAGGAAGGCAAGGAAACAGATTTCAACAGGACAAGACTTGAAAAGACAAAGGACAAGCAAAGCAGCAATGGGAGACAAGACCATATAAAGAAAGAGAAGGCAAGCGAGAGAAAAGAAATCATTCGAGGGACCACATCAAACTTCAGTGTACCATTGGGATCAGTTGAGTGTGAGAGGCCAGAGAAGAATGGCATGTCAGGCATTCAGCACTGACTCTTTCACCCCGCTGGCAGGAGATTCAGCCTTGCCAATCCTCATGCACCATGCCTCTGCCACTGATTGCCTGCCAACTACTTCCCATGCACACACCATGGTTTCTGCAGGTAAACTGGGCTCTGAGGGTCTTCCGCCCTGTAATTTTATATATTTTCTGTTGTATCATTTTTTTTCATGTGTGCTACCTATAAATAATCTGTTATGCACAAAATTAAACTTTGAGGAGAATGGAAACTCATGGTTCCTTAATGATATGGACCAGACCCCACATAGTGTTGTCATGATGTGAGATCCCGGCTGCAGGAAGAAAGGCCTTGAACAACTACTTCAATCTTCCATTTCAACCTTGTGAAGCTATAAGAAGAAAGGGTATTCGCATTGTGCCTTTTCTTGCTCTGAAAAAGCGTAGATTAGTGCGTTCTGCAGGATTTTCTTGTACTGACAGTAAGTACACTATTGATTATAAAGGAAGTCCTTTGGGTTCTGCAGGTCAGTCATGTCTCATGTAGACCTACAAGTCTCTCTTATAGACCTATGATTGAACCAACTGTGCTGAGCAACCCCACTGATGCCTCCTTATCAAGGTGCAGTTGTGTTGGAGGAAGATGAATTTAAATGAAAAATACATTTATTCAAATCCAGACCAAAATATGTAAATGCATCTGCTCAGCTGGGTTGGCCCAGCTGTCTCTACTGAGTGGATAATTGCTTTGAGGATATGTTTTCAGTATGACAAAAATCCCCAAGGTATTTTTCTCGATGGACTATTGTGGAGAAAACTTCCTGCGGATTTTAGTCCCTGCTGATTGTTACTGCTTAGAATAGTCTGGATTAGATTGTGCGAAACATTAGTCATACACTACATCTATCTAGCAGCCGGTTAAACATAACATGTAAAATGGATTTTTCCACTCAGACAATACTTTACATGTGGTATTTTGAGGATGTTATTTTGCTGCTACAAATTGTTGACTTGGCCTATATAATTGTTTGCTGTCTTCCAATGAGTCAATGAACAAAATGTGTAACGTGGCCATCTAACATAAATAAAGTCTGTAATTACAGAATAAGTAAAATTCACAGTTGCAGCAGGATTTTCCTCAGCGATACAGTATTTTTAGTGTTTTTTAGGACAGCCTCATAAACCTTGGTCAAACCATAATCCGTGACACAGGAAAACACAGAAACTGTCTCAATGGTACTGTACCAACTCGGAGTGCATCGTAACAACACCAATATGATTGCACTAGAGCTTGGAGTGAACACCAAGTTGCATAAAAATATGAATACGTGAATAATTATGTAATTAGCAGAGTACATGACCAGAACAATGTTAACTATATTAAAATACAATTAACAGAGAAGAGCATTCACAATGGCTTGTAAAGCAGAATCTTTATAGAGAAGTCATCCTCTGGCAGGGAATTGGTGTCGTTATAAATGTAACACTTCAAAACCATCTCAAAGTTAATTCCCATGGTTTTAGAAGCACATGATTTGATTTGCCACTACTTCTGTGTTCTTCATAGCTTGGTTTCAAACTAGAGCTGTGCTCAGATCCAATACTACTGTAACTGACATTTCCCCTTAGTGTCTAGTTTAACATATTAATCTGTTCAAATCATACTGTAATAACAGTTCTCCCTGTTCTGACTGCACTAGCATGAGACTAACATAATGGGGTGATATTGGCCTTGGTAAAAACTCAGATATTAGCCATCATCACCATCTTTGTCTGTCTTTCTGTCTGATATGATGAAGCTTTATTCATGAATAAAGCAGCCAAAACAATTTACATTATATTTCTGATCAGAGAAGTAGAAGAATGTCTTTATTGGGCTTTTAGGGGAAAGTTTTAGTGTGCGTGAGGACATTCATGTCTGTGGTGTTAATGTAAGTTCAGAGGCACTTTCATGAACAATTGTTTAAGAGCCCACTCGTCCAAGAAAATAATTTAAACAAATACGGGTACCAGCTGCTATCAGCAGTTCCAATTTAAAAACATATCGTTTTCAAGACTCTTATCTGTTGAATCGTAGTCTGGACTATTCAGATCCTGACTAGCATGTCTCTGCAGTTCTTGGTTTGCTGATCTTTTGTTCTCTGCTCAGACTGTAACCACATTTGTCCCCATCAGTATCATCTGGGTTGTCGCTGGGTCAGACCTCAAAGCGCTCCCACATGCACCTGTCCACCTCCTCCCTCGGCAACGCTCTTGGTAACGGCCCCCCAAGCCTACATTACCCAGTCACCCCCTGTCACTACAGCAACCAGCAGGCCACCTATGGCATGATGGCAGGTAAGTAGTTGCGGTGGCGTTTGTGACCACTATGATAACAAAGCTGTGACAAATTTCTTATTTACACATGTTGGTTTATTGGGTAGCTCATTAGCAAATTTAATTAATTATTTAGGTTATTTGTTAAGCTAAAACTTTCAAATATTCTTTGGTTCCAGCTTCTCAGATGGTAATGGACTATGTTTATAAATCAATTTCATACCAAAGTGGTTTTCTCTGTTCATTGCTGTTTGCCTGAAAAAGCCATCAATCTGACAATTGTCACCTTGGAGATTCTCATTTTTCTGACATCTTATCGACTACATTATTAATCAATGAAAAACAGTAAAAAGTAAACAGATTATTCAACAATTGAAATAATTGTGACTTTATAGACAACATTATTCTAATTGTTGCTGATGAGGATGTTGCTTGGCAGCAATTGCAGTGCTGAAACTAAATAACAATGCTGATGATGACTCATGGTATGGGTAATGGTATTGATCTCACGATGACAAACTGTAGATGACAATGATGAGGACAATGACTCAATTGACTGCTAGTAATTATTATGATGATGTTTAAGATGCATTGAAATCAAGTCTCAAAATCAAAAGTCTGAGGTGGCCTGACTTGCTTAATTATTCACTCTCAGTCATGTTATGTCGGATTTAGCTGGTCACAATCTGCATGATACTAAAAGTAAGGCTATTTATTCGACATGCAGGAAAGACAGATCTAGTCACAGAACTGGAACTAGAGTTCACATTGAAGTGTCTCATGTGGAGACATCAATATGGTCAGACGCTCGATTGAGTCTGGGGTGTTCAAGCTAATATTCGTGAAGATGCAGTATAACAGTGTCGTACTAACAATAATTGCTGTGATAGACGGTTTGACGATTATTATCATTGACAATGGCAATTATGATGATGAAGGCCTCTCTCTCTCTCTCCCTCTCCCTCTGTAGCTCAGGAGATGCTCTCTGCCAGCATTTCTCAGACTCGAATCCTGCAGACCTGTGGTGTCCCTCACCCTAACATGGTGAGCGGTGCAAACCCATTGCAAGGTAATAGACTCTCTCCACACGCTCGTAATCATTCCCTCTCTTGGCCTGCGATTAAACCCAGTAAATTTAGCAGACAATTTGTTTATTCTCCATTTAATTTTAAATCTGCTACCAGTTTAAATCAATTTCAGACTTGATTAGCTGGTCTAACGCTTGAGCTCTTTAGCGCACTTGTTAAACATAACTGTCAAAGACGTGTTGCCACTAAATCCCCTCCTGCAGAGAGAGCAGAAACATGCATATACAAGTAGTTATGTGGAAAACAATCTCAAAGAATGGCATTACTGTTAAGAGATTTGCTATTTTTTCATGGCACAGGGAGACAAATTCAACTCAGTCATCAGTCTTTTAATATTTTTAGAAAATATTTTTGACAGTCAACATGTGATCAAGCAAAGCAGTTTTTGATGCAATTTATCACAGTTGCCTAATTCAAACAAAAACTCATGACTCATGAGTCAACTCATGACTCATTGATATTATAGCCTCTCTAAGCTTGCAATATATCCTACTGAAGCTAATGTGCAGGAACAATATTGTACACTGGATTTATTGCCTTAACTATACGGTCATTACTGCCCGCAGTAGTTGAAGTTGTACACCTAGTTAGGAGGAATGGAGCTGGAACTTATTTTAAATCATTCTCCTGCACAAAGTCAATCAACAGCACAGCGTTTTTGATTTGGTTTTTGAGCATAAAATACACCATACAACTGAAATTTGTTTGAGAATAACATATTTAGATCTCTATTCTACACACTAGGCTTTAAATCTGGACCACAGTCACATATATCTTGTAAAATAGCAATGTTCCTGTGGTAACTGTTACTGTGCACACTCTGCACCCTCTCCTAGGATGGTGAGTAACTTCACGTTTCCTCGTGTTTAGCAGCTCAGGTTCAGAGATGGCATTTTGTAGGGTCAAACCACTGCGTGACACCATTGCAGTTTTCTTTCACAGACCTAAAGAAATGCCCAGACATATTCAACAGGTAGAATCTATCAGACAGGATGTCAATGCACATGAGTCCTGCATACTAATTCATCTGAATAATTCAAAATGAATGTCAAAATGAAATAAAAAGCATAAATGAAGACACAAATAGCCTTTCAAAGGTCTAAAAAAGATTTAAAAAAAAGAATTTAACTTTTGATGCACTTCTTTGTGATAGAATGTATAACTGAACTATTACAATTTCATATGATATAACCAAGTGGGAACAAATACAGACAAAAAAGAATATGGGCTAAAATATAACCTATGTGGCAGAGAACAATTAACATTTGCAGAAGAAATAAAATTGTTCCCTTTAACAGACAGAACTGTCAAAAAATAGGATTCTAATCACTCCAGCATAGTGTGATATGGACCTACTCCTGTAAATGGTCTAATGAAACTTTATGGTCAGCGTTGTCAAAAGCTGTGCTAAAATACAACAAATGCCCACGTTTACTACCATCAAGAGATGATTTTTCACCTAATAAACTCAGTTTCTGTACTGTCAAGGGGCAGATTGAAGGTATAACAAGTATTACTGACAGTCAATTTGAGTGAGATCAACTAGTTTGCAGCTTTTGTCTAGAACCTTAGAAAACAACGTAAAAAAGGCATGTGGGAAACTGGGAAGACAATTGTTTAGGACAAAGGGATGTTGCTGAGCTTGAAGTAAGGAAAGTATTAACAATTAGAAGACTGAAAAAACCAACTGTATAAAAAAAACTCCTTAAGAAATTTAGTAGGAGGCATATGAAGTGTGCAAGGGTTGGAACTTCTGTGAGAAACTACCTCCAATAAATCACAAAATGAAACTTATTCAGAATGGTCAACAACAGCGCTCAGCAGAGGGATATTTGAGAGGAAAGGGGAGAAACAGAGTTAATAGCATTAAACAGAACTTTTGTCCTTTTGTTTGCTTTCTATCTTTGCTCAGCATTAAGCTGCTGATGTTGCTACACCACACATGTAGACCAGCTGTAGGGTCCATGTCCATGTACACAAAGGCTTGTGAGGTGCTTTCACAAACCCACTGAGGCCATATGTGTTTTGAAAGGGGCTGGCTGCCCAGACAGGCTGGGCAGCCAGCCACCCTTCAACAACTGCTGTGGGCACCATAGCATTGCTGTACGTACACCAGGAAATATAAGAGCGGGTATCAGGCACAAACACAGCAAAGTCTTCTCTCTTTCGTCAGAAGGGTGAGGGAAACAGGAGGCGTCAAGCTGAATCACCCAGGACCTAAAGAAACTGCTGTTGTTCTCAGGGGTGAAGTGTTTTGCCTCAAATCTCTCCTCACCAAAAGTAAACAAATAAGCCGCAGGGATACAATTTTTTGATTTTAATGTTAACAGTAGTACCTTAATTGACAGCAGTTTATGAGATTTTTGCCAACTAAGTTCTCTGAAAAGGGCTTCAAATTACAGGCATTTGCAGGAAGGCAGACATACTGCACACTGTACCTGGATATTATCTCATAGCCTTAAAAATAGATTTCAAGAGAGGGAGTCCAGCCTCTCCTCAACACCTTCAGTACAAGAGAAAATCATTTATGCAGACAGTTTTGAAGTAGATTCTGCCACTTTGCTCTCCAGCTGGTGTATAGATTCACCTGAACAATTCAGCGGGTCAATGACAACATCTTTTTTTTCTGTTCCACTTTGGAAGCCCAACCATTTTGAACAGGGGGATTGAGAGGTCTATTATTACATTTAGTATTTCTGCCACAGAGATCCTCCAGAGAGAGTCCAGAACGGACAGAACACTGCTGTTTTCTGGCAATACTTCTACTGTATATCGGAGTTTCAAATGAAGTGTGTGTAGCATTGTTGTCATCTCAAGCTCAATAGGAAAGAGGTTGCCGTGCGCTACATGGTCAGTTTAAATGAGCCGAGCAGCTGAAGGGTTGCAGCTCCTCCTTATTGGCTAAGTAGAAGGATAGATAAATCATTGCCCTGAGCAACGTCGATGAGGGGTTGAGATGAAACCTTTGTGAATGTTGATTAGTCGGGCTGCTCAGAATATTTACCCTGCCGTCACTGGTATAGATAGTGTGGAATAAATATCGGAAACACCTTGTATAAGAAAACGCAGTTCAACGTCACAAAAACGACAGCATCCAAAATGTCCATAAATTTAAATCAACACTTCTCTAAAACAGTTTCAACAAAAACGGAACATTATGACCGTCATAAAGGCAGGATCTATTACAGGGCTTTTGTATTAGACTGCAATAGTGTTAGCTAGGTGTTCCTAACAAACTGACAACTGAGTGTATGTCCACTGTACAGGACCTTCGTCCTGTCTAGTATCTCTGATAAATAACATGTGATAAAACATCAGTGCCCCTTCATTTCAATCCCATTAGTTGAGACTGAAACAATCAATGCTTTTTATCTCCCCAGTCACTGGATCTATAAATTCAGGTATTGTAAAATAGTTTGCACTGCAACCCCACTAACACAAGAGGGGAGTGTTGCATTGTTCATTATAGATGTAGTTTCAGCAATGTTCATACTGTTCATACTGCAGCATGTGTTCTTCATGACAAAGATCAGCATGGACCTGCCGTTGGCCTTTTCTTAGACACTAGGTATTGCCTATTGTCTGGTCTTATATTGTGAACATGATGTAGTATGATTAATTACATATTTTTTGTGAAATTAATCAATTCAGTTATTTTTTCTCCACTGCAGCTGTGTGGAGTAGTGATTCAGTGGGGAGCATCGTATTCCAAATCACAATTAGTCATCCAACCATCTGGTGTTCTGGCAGTAATCTGTCATTAGCACTAAACAAGAGAAGAAACTAGGGATTAACAGCAATAGCCACCAGCTCCACTGCATCTCACCACTTAACATTAGCAGCCACCTTTACAAATAACGAAGAATCTTGAATATTAAGGTTACTGCATGTATGATGAGCATGTTTCAAAAGGTTGTGCAATGTTTATTTCTACTGAATACAGACCTTTTCGCACAAGTATAAGAAGTGAACTCAGCTTTGTCTGGCAACACTGAGGCCACTGACAGGAAGATTCCGGCGAGAAATGTTAAAAGGCCTTGTTAATTTATGGGTAAACTGGAATATATTAAGTTAAGAGACAGTGAAAAGAAGGTCTATTCACCAAGCCCATGAAAAAACAACAATTGTTTAAATAGTAATGTCACATACTTGCTTTTCAGACCTTTCAAACTCATCTCTCTATTTTTATCAGCAAAAAGGAGCAGGCTCGGGTGTCATAACATCCCCCAAGTGTAAAAGTGCAAAATTAGATTTCATTCCATACAACATGCCTGCAACTGTCTGGCTGTAGATGTACTAGTGACAGCATCCTCTGTTTCACTGGAGAATATAAGTGTTGCATGGTCTACTTGGGGTTTCACAAAACTGACAATATATTAAAAAAAAAAAAAAAAAAATCAAGGGGAAAGGAACTGAATTGGCTTAAACCTTCATTTCAGGAGCGGGTGGAAATTGTCGTATTGTTACATTTATTTCTATCATAGCAAAATCATGGACAAACGAAATGGCAGTTTTCATTCCCAGTAGTTCAGTGTGTCTCACAGGGGCGTTTTGTTTGCTGCTGAGACAAAGGCTCTCAGGATATATGTGGGAATAGTGGCCATGCTGTTTTCAGTACCCTTCTGACAGTCTGAGGGTCTCCCCCGCGTCCCCTCGCGTCCCCTACCAACTCATTTTCCCCTCTCAGGCTTTCCCTCTCTTTCTGCCCTGTCCCTCTCTCTCTCTCTCTCTCTTTCTCCAGGGTCTCTTACTTCTTGCTTGTATAAGTTTCCCGATCACAGTCTAAGTGGTGGTTCTTGCGCATTAAGCCATGGTTTCTCTTCGCTGCCCTCGGCCCTCCTCTCGACTGATGAGGCCCCTGGGGGCCCCGGTGTTGGAGAGATGAAAACTGACGCCCAAAGGAAAAGCATGCGGGACCCCGAAGATGCACCTGCCATGGACTCCCCACAGATACGAGAGCTGGAGATGTTCGCCAATGACTTCAAAATACGGAGGATCAAACTTGGTGAGATTCTTAAATAACTTGAAATTATCTCACTGTCCAGCTGTAGCAACTAGATACCACACCACAAATGTTCCTGTCTTTGCACTCACCTAGCTACTTCTCTGCCCAATGATTTCAATAAAATGTTTCTATTTCTTTTTCATTTTGACCTGCAGGCTACACCCAAACTAATGTAGGCGAGGCTCTTGCTGCAGTGCACGGCTCAGAGTTCAGCCAGACCACGATCTGCCGCTTTGAGAATTTGCAGCTGAGCTTTAAGAACGCCTGCAAACTCAAGGCCATTCTGGCAAAATGGCTCAATGAAGCTGAGCTGGCTGGTGGTGCGTCACACACATAAACTCCAATCCAACAACCTCCATTTAGAGCAATTATTTAAACGTAACCTTCAACTGTCTTATCTGAGAAAGGTAAAACAAATAATTTTTATTAGTGTGATAGGATCTGTTAGAAAAAACTTTATTACCGCCAAGCTTTCCTTGCATGATTGTGAAGATCTAGCAGTGGCTCGTACATCATCTAAGACAGTGGTTCCCAACCTTTTTGCCGTATGACCCCTTAAATGAATCAGTCTCTACTCGCGACTCCTCTTTAAGCTGTAAAAAGTTTCAGCTGGGAGAGATTTTCTTTTCTCGTGTATGTTCTTTCTTCTCTCTTATACCAAGAAGGTCTAGGAAACATTACAGAACATTCTGACAGCTGAGATATGTGATTTTTTAAAAAGGTGTCATTAATGTTTGTTCTAAAGGTCATGGGGAAGTCATGGTTAGCCTTGTGTTGACACTTTGGCAAACAGTTGATATGCCAGTTAATAAGAAGGCCCAGTCGTTCAGGTTATTCAGCCAGCAACAATGAGTAGGTCACCTTTATTGCTGTGGTGCTTGAAAGAGGGTGTCTTTTTTTCCTTTCCTTACTAGAAAATACATGTACACTAAAGTAACAACAAATTTTCTTTCCTACAGCCTTGTACAATGATAAAATAGGAATGAATGAGCGCAGGAGAAAAAGGAGAACAACTATCAGGTATCTACTGTAAGGACCAAGCATAAAAAAAACATACCCCACAAATATATGTTTCTTCTTCAATTTTCCCTTTCTTCTCTGTCCCTTGCTCCACACTGCAGCCTTGGAGCTAAGGAGGCTCTGGAGCGCAGCTTTGTGGAGAAAAGTAAGCCATCATCTCAAGAAATAGCCCGGATAGCCAAAGGCCTCCATCTGGAGAAGGAGGTGGTGAGAGTCTGGTTCTGCAACCGACGCCAAAGGGAGAAACGTGTTAAAACGAGCCTCAACCTCAGCTCCTGTTTGACCAAAATCAGTCCAAACTGCATAGCACAGATGAGTAAAACACAAAGGCCACTGACGTAATTTAAGATTCAGACAGAGAGAGTCTGTTCACTGACAGAGGCTCCCTCATGGACACAGCTATACTCCACCACAATTTTGCCATAAAAACCTGTCTGTTTGATTTGAACAGAAATCCCTTACTGCAGTTTTCTTTGTCCCATTTTTATGTTGTTTTTCTTCTTATTTACTAGAATAGAACTTTTTCTTTACAGTATTTTAACCTCCATTTAGCCCAGAAAGATTTCATTAAAAAAAAAAAATAAATATATAAATCTCAAAGAGCAACAGAGCCAATATATTTTCTTTTTCAAAGTTGAAACTGAAGAGAAAATGTTTTTCATTAATTGCTTATGAGCTGCAGATTTGTTGCTGCAGCCACCAGTCCTGACATTTAGATATACTGAATCTTGGCTGTTCCTTGTCTGCTGTATGAATACTGAAAGGACACCAATTACAATTTAATACATCAGGCCTGAGCCTCTCTAAAAACAGATGTTCTCAATACTATCCTTCACTTTTTCCCTTTCTTTTTGTGCATGAGAAGGGAAATTTTCTTGTTCATGAAATTAAGTGTTCTGCATTTACATCTGCATTTAACAGCAGGGCTCTCTGTGCTATAGTTGTATATGATTGTGTGTTTGTGATTAGAGCTGATGCCTCTGTGTCCTCTTTTTACTTACCTGTCACTGTCTTATGAAAAATGTTTGATGGTGATTTATTTAAATGAATATAACCTTGGTAAAAACAGTAATATATTTAAAGTTTCACAACAACCTATTTATTTGAAATGTAATATATTATGCTGATCTACTTACAACCTCTTTGATTTATGCTCTGAAGTCAGGGATATGTGAAACTTTTTGACATTTTTGTCACCAAATGGATCTGAGGTCTGCTGTTTCCGTGTTGTAAGATAGATTTAATTTTTCCTACGTGTTGATGTTATGCTTTCGTTGCTGCTGCCTTGACAAAGTGTCATACGAAGACAAACATCAGCCAGTCTGACCTGATTGGGATGACAGATGTAATATGTAAATATGCCAAAGACATACCTGATTAGTTCAAGATTTTGCACTTGTTTTAAGAAATTGTCCCTTTCGGTTACCAGACAATGAAAGGTAAATCAGTTCAGCCCATATCTGCCAAACAATAAATTCTGTTTTATGATGAACTACATGTGCAATCATTACGCTATGAATATGGAGTGTGTGCGGGTTTACAGCGGGAACTGTACAATTCATGGGGGTGTCACCGGGGATGCATGAATAAAGCCAGAGGACACCTTAATTCAGAAATAAGCAGTCCCCACTGTGATTCATGTACAGCTGTCTAACTGGAGTGTTGTCAGGGGAAATATATGCGGCAGGGTCAACGATTGCCGCCACATTTCTGAGGCTGCACAGCGGAAAGTCATAGCACAGTGTGCTGAGGAGGATGAAGCTACTAAGAAACTTCTTAGTGCTGGTGACACAGATGATGCCATAAGCTTTGATACTACCGCGCTTGGAAGATACGCTTCTTAAATGAAAATGTTTACTATTGGAATTTTTCTTCACTTTTTGTGTATTCAGAGAACATTGGATCCATACCACTTCATTGTTTATTTTATGTTTTTTTTGACATTTAGATGGTTTTTTTTTTTTCATCATCATTCCAGCCATCCATTGATTTCTGTGCATTTCTGCATGGTATGAAAGTCTATCAGCAGAATCTTGGTAATGCAATTTCCTTGCAAACTGATTTTAAGTCTTCATTGCTTTACACCAATCATGCCACCTTGACAAAAATTTAAGCAGACTTGATGCTCGTTGTGATGGACCTAGAGCAAGGTTCTAGAGTCTGCAATTCATATGGAAATAAATCGATGGGAAAAGGAAAACCGTAAGAGGCTCAAAAAAAATCTACAATCACAAAGTTGTACCTGAAGAAACTTTTTATTCCTTATAAAAGCCATAAACCCTTTATAGAGTCACTTTACAATGACAAAGAAAGAGGCAAAGATCAGTATACATACATCTTTTAAAAATTGTGAATTTCCTAATGGAACAGAACTGAGTGTCAAAATCTGTTAAAACATAATTTCTGCTCACAATCACAAAAGACTGTTACAAGTTAAGAAGGATTTTTAAAAAAAAAAAAAAAAAAAAAAAAAAAAAATCCTCACTGAATGGTATATTGAACATGTCAGATACATGCAAGAAAGAAAACATTTTTATTTACTTTTGGCAATCAGTAAGGAAAGGCCGGAGAGAGAGAGGAAGACTACATTAATATGAGCAGATGTCTTCATCACTGAAGCTGGCTCACTGATCAATAAATCACTGTATAGAGGAATCCACTTCAGCTCTGAAGAAGAGAAAACGTCTCTTGGATCACAGTGTCATTTTAGCAAACACTTCCATCATGTTGTTGCTGTAGTGTGCGTTTGTATGTTTGTGAATGAGGCGGCTTAAAATAACAAATGACTGTAACTGCACAGCAGCTGAAAGAGAAGAGGGACTGCAGGACCAGTGCCATCCCACAATCACTGTGTAAATCTTAAGTCCAATATAGGTCACACAATCAGATAGCAAGCATCAACCAAGAAGCCAAAAAAAAAAAAAAAAACCTCATTCGATAACTCAGTGCTATCAAACAATCGATTTAAAAACTCTTTGATTTGACAGTCTATCATTAGTCCCAATTTTTGTTTAGTTAAGTTTTGTCTCACAATCTGTACAGCACTGCATCTTCACTGGTGCTAATTAGATGTTAGCCAGTTTGCCCTCAGATCAATCTGTCTCATCTGTCATGCAAGTAAAGTAAAGGCTTTAATAATAGCCCAAAGGCATCAATGTTAGTTACAGATTTCACATGCAATTGTCTGACTTCACTTCCTATGGTAGGCCACCCAATGATTTTAAAACCATGATAATTAATTAATCTAGCTGAGCAGATTGTTTTTCTTTGTGTGGTTACAGTTATCAACTGTGTGATGATGATGCATTTTCTCCCTTCCACTTGCATGGTAAAGTAACTGTGTGTTCCATCTCTGATACCCGAAAATTACAAAGGAATCAAATGACAGCATTTTACCCACAAAATAATGGAAAACTTGTCCAGACTATGCTTTAAGAAGAATAGTTTGCCTCAGAGAGAACGTAAATCAGACGGGTTTTAAATTAAGCAACGGCTACAAAGATAACAGGTAAATAGTGTGTGTAGGAAAAATACAAGTTCCATCTGCTTAATGAAAACCCCTAAACTCTTTTTAATTACCACGTACCATCCATCTTCCGTCACATGAAAGCTGACAGATTACATGGCTAACTCAAGTTTGACCAAGACATCAGATGGGAAAAAGCTAAATCCAAGGTCATATACTGTAGCCCTTATAAAGACAGAGTTGGGTGGCAAACAACAGTGTAGGTTGTGTTTCAGACCAAGCATCTATTATTGATCCACCTTCAAGCTGTGGACACTCCGATGCCATAATAAATATTATTTGCGCATAAATAGATCAGATGTTCTGAGTTCATCGTCTGTAAGGCAACCTGCCAAAGAATGTGACAATATGTATGTGTTCATGTACATCTTAATGTGTGTGTGTGTGTGTGTGTGTGTGTGTGTGTGTGTGTGTGTGTGTGTGTGTGTGTGTGTGTGTGTGTGTGTGTGTGTGTGTGTGTGTGTGTGTGTGTGTGTGTGTTTGCATGTGTTGATGCGCACCTTTTGTTACACCTGTAGCATTTGAACATGACAAATTCAATTGTCTTACAGAGTCTCTATCAATCAGTATTAATGTTGCACTGGTTTATACTGTGAACATTAACACAAAGACAACAATTAGTCCACTCCCAGAGCTCGGAGCTGTCTCTCAATCTCGTCATCAGAGATGGTGGCTTGTTTGGAGGAGGTGGCGCCGGGGACACTCTTTCCTGCAGCTGGAGCTCTCACCATCTGGAAATGAACATGGGCAGAAAAAGCCCATTAGTAGGCACACTCAACTCAAACTTAACACACATACACAGTCACAAAGCTTGGTACTTGTTTTAAGACTGGCTGCTATGTACAGCTGCGTACTGACACCTCAAAGCCAAATCTAAAACACCTGTTCAGATTCATCACAATTACTGACAATTATACTGGAAAACTATTAGTTTAACTCCGTGTAACAATTCATACTGCATAAATAATATGTGATGTCCCTTTAAATTACTATTACCCAACTAATCTGTAATGTAAGAGGGTGTCAGTTAAACAAGCGTTATTTTTATTTCAACTTAACAGGGTTAAGTTGTTCGAGTTCCCTTTTCAACTTTAATCTCTTCTTTAAAAGGTTTGTTGGTTAATAGTTAATAGTCAAATGTTTTCTGTACTGCAACATTCTTAATGCTTTTTAACTGGTAGTGTCACAACAATCTGGCACTTACAGCCAATAGGCATAATTAAATTCAAACTATTATAAAATGACATTTTGATCTGCTGAAAACCTGTACTGTGTTTGTTGTTTCCCACACTTTATAACATGATACATTGAAGGATAATTCCAAAAACTATGCCCGAAAACACATTGTTGCTTATTGGCTTATGTTAGTTTCTCCCAAACTGCAAGCCTTTATTGTTTTGCTTTTCCGAGAAAGTGCATAATACGATGTCTGCTCAGTCTTTTATTGTGATTTAGCAGGAAATAATTACCCCCGCTAAATATAAAAACAGTTTTGTTGGTTGTTATGAAATCTGCCTGTTTGTTCTCTCCAGGTGTGGACTCTTGACTGGGTTTGCGTTTTGTGTTATGAGATGTAATAACTCATGGAGCCCCCCAGGGGGAGCCAGACACACAGCGCATGGTTAGCCTGGCAGTTACACAGACTACAGTATTCAGAGCTAGAAGGGCTAAAGGCTAGCCCCACCATGCGGCAGCTGGCATACATTTTAACAGTCGAGTAAAAGTCATGTGGAGCGTTTACTGTTCAGTTCATGTTGCTAGGGGTTGTGCACTCCATTAAGACTTGTTTCATCTGTAAAAGGGGTAGTAAAAATTTATGTTTTAACTTCTGTATTACTGTTTCTCTAGTTTCTACCTAAATAGTGGTTACACTTGAATAAAAATAAATGAGATCCATATTGTCCATGTGCTTAAAGCGTTTTCTAACAGCAGATAGTATAAAGTTAACGTCTGTTGGCTATATAAGGTCAGTGATGGTTTCCCTCTCTCTCGCTCTCTCTCTCATTTTTAATTTCTTACCTTTCCTGAAATCTCAATGCCGATCTCATCCAGAACCTGGTTGACAATGTCCTGAGATTCTTCCTCATCCCCAGACTCATCAAAGATCTCATCCAAAGTGTCGTTGACTGGACAGATAGTGAGACAGGGAGGCAAGAGATAAAACCAGTTAAGTGCAAGTCAAACACATTGATTTTCGGTCACCGTCTGGACTTTATAGAGTGAAATATCATTTGGCAATTTTTTGAAAAATGCTATTTTACATTCAGACTAGTAAATGTATGTATTTATGGATGCTTGTATGTTGGCATTTATGTATTCTTTGAAATCAAAAAGCCGGTCTATACGTATCACAAAATCATATTTTTATATTTCCCTTTGCCTCATCAAAAAACAAACTGCAACGTGTCACTCCTCGCACCATTCACACATATCCTAACAATCCGGTTTTGGCAAGCCTGTAAACAACAGAGTTCCTTTTGGGTGTGCATGTGTGAATTATGTGTCCTTACTCATGTCCTCGGTCATGCCCATCTTCATGTTCTCCTTCTGGAAGTCCTGCATGGTCTTCAGGGTCTTCTGTGGATCCATCTTTTTATTCACTGCTTGCATTGTCTGTTGATATAATAAAAGAAGGTCAGAGAATTAATCTTAAGGTTTTTTATTGCTGCTGCAATTGCTCTTGAGCAAAGAAAAAAAAAGGGATGTTGCAAATAAGGAAGACCTCACATAATGCTGGAATTTTTAGGACTGTCCTGTGTCCTGTCCTTACACAGTCTTCTTTCTCATAAGAGAAATATGTGCAAAATTTAACTTGAGCTAGATTTAAAAGTTTGACTCATATGGTCTTCATCTAGAGGAGTTTTATTCTTACAGAAATACAGAAGGTAAATTCCCTTTTATACAGACATGGCAGTTTCCCAAGAAAGATCATTCGAGATGACTTCCGCACCTATTACAAATCAGTGTCCCAAGGAAATATTAGCTTGGTTGAAATAGGGTTCTAGTAAACCTGCTCTGCATATATTAGCACATTTGGATATTATAAGTACTACAACAACACAGACTAACTCACAAATTATGCATCTCCTTCCTTCCTGTGAAGGAGCACAGCACAAATGTGGCCTACTTTCACAGCGGAACCAGACACAACAGAAAAGAGTCTCCTGTCTCCTCTTTACTGTGGTTGACATACTGCTCCAAATCATGCTAACCCACAGCTGCCAGTATCAAGGGTGGAAAGTGTCACACTTTTCACTCAAAAAAACTGAATGGAGGCTGCAACTTTTTTTCTAGGAAAAGCATACTCGTCTGTGTATAAACAAATTTTGCAAATGTCTGACATAAAACAATTAACACATTTTCTCTCACACAAACACAGCCACACACCCACCTTATCACACTCCATTAAACTGAAGCCTGATTATATTTGGCCTGTCTGTGTTTGATCAGTCAGACTCTGTATAGTACATCGCTCCTGGCCAATTACTACCTTTCACACTCCATTTACTACAAGACTTGGTTTTATAAATGAACAGATCCCACATTAATACTTTAATTAGAACACTAAAATATTGATACAAGTAAACACTGAGACTAGTTCATGTTCAAAACAGAAACACACCTAACTTGTGAAGTGAATATAGTGGATATCTAATGTCTAAATGGCCATTTAAGTATTAACCGAAGTGTGGGCAAACCTATAGTATTTAACAAAGGAATTGTAGCTGTTCACTTTTAATATATCCATCTCTACAGTATGCAGAGTTTTCATAAAAAAAAAAAAAAGATTACGAAGACATATAAACAATAAACTCAGCAGACTGTTTTGGTCTCATACAATGTGCAGGTAATGCTTTCGGTTGTCTTTTAACACACGCACATGTTAATAATTATTATTTCTTGCTTGTTGTTAACAGCGCAGACCTTTACTCTTACAAACTCAAGTAAATTTGCCATCTCAACACATCACTCAGAACCAGTTGAACGGAATGACAGTGCCTAGGATTTTACCTTGGCTGTGGTGGACATGGCACCAGCCATCTTCATTTGGGAGTTCATGACCTTTGTCTGTGTAGACATGGAGGTGACCTTAGAGCTGACGGCGTATGTCCGGTTTTTCTGCTTCCTCAGCTGGACAAGCTGCTTGGCGAGGATCTTACATGCCTCCCGGTTACCACTCTTTGCCATTTTCTTGATCTCTGCCTCCTGGAGAGGGAAAGATTAGGATTTGAGCACTGCATACACTTCCCTGACACTTATAAGACTTAAACATTTTGCCTGAATTTTCGCTACTTATCACTAATGATGAAAACTTTAATAATGTCAGTATGCACACTTAGCAAATGAGTGTGAGTATGCACAAGGAAAAACTGTAAGAATTGAGTCAATTTTCCACACAACAGAAAGGTATGGTACGACAGAAAAGACAGCAGGGAGAGCAGCCACTAATTGCGCCAAATTCTAATTCAAATATAATTTAGTTATCTGGAACAAATCCACTGAAGCTATTGAGGGTGCTTGAGCATTTCATTTAGAGATACTGTTCCTATATGCATGCATATAAATTATCAATCTATACTGACTGAGAGAGTGTATATCGCATGCCTTCTTCTTCGTAAACACTTTTTATGTAGTGTAGTTTAAAATGTTTTTTGTCCACTCATAATCAATCAGACTATAATCTTACACAACTTGCATTGGATAAACATACACAAATGAGTATACATGCATACACTCAATATGTATTGATAAACAAACATATCCACAATGCTCCCAGGAGACCAATGTGTTTGCAAATATAGACATAGTGAACACAGTCGTCCAGTTCAAATTTTACTCACTGATAAGCAAATACATGCTTTTAGCTTTGGTAAACATCAGAAAATATACTGATGCCCATAAGGATCCTGTGTGTGGGCATGTATGTGTGTGTGCATCCCAGGAGAAAAGAGTGAAGCTCCAGGTTACAGTAAGCTAGCCAGGCCTCTCAGCACTGCTACGTGCAACAGCTCCAGCATGTCTTGCTTATTTCTTGTGTGTGCTTTGAAAGCATCCTCTTCAGGAAATAACAATCAATTATTTATGTTTTATAGTACAAAAGCAATAGATATTCTGACTCTCTGTCTCTCACTCTCACACGCACGCACGCAATCACGCACGCACGCACAGGTGAATTAGGCGCAGTCTGTATTCGGCTGCTTGCGAAGGGAAAAAAATCTATTTAATGCCAAGGAAAGAAAAATTATAGCTGTGTGAGAAAAAAAAAGGCACACAGTGACAATAACAATGTCAACTGCACTATCATCTGAAAAAAACTATGAATGCATTATCAGGGAAAAGACAGAGTTGAGGGCAGTGGGAATGTAAAGCTTCTAACACCTTATTTACTGCCCTGGCAGAAAAGGAGGTGGAGGGGGTTGATGGATAGAGAGTGCTCTCCTAGATATTTAGGAATGCAGCGAACAACTGGGTGGCTGTTAGGCTTTGCCTGGTACTAACTGGGAATCTGCATGTATTAACGAGGGCCAAAATGATGCGGATTTCTCTGAACAGATAGACAATGTGTTGAATTTTACAGATGCTTCTACAAACGTTTTTTTAATGAATTGTTTTTTTAATGTTTTGAAAATACATGTATTTTTGTTTGAGGAAGGCAAATTTCATCCTATTTAATTTGTTTTCTGCATGGTATAAAATTTACTTTAATACATTTTAACAACTGAGATAAAGAAAAACAAAGCAGATATTTTTACTGACCCCAGCTACTGACACTTGTTCAATAGAAAGATTAGGGGAAAAAACAGGCGACTAACTGTTAAGCAACATCCAACAAGTCCAACTGTGATTAATAAAAGAGATGTAATGGAAACGTTCATGCATTGTGAAAAGACTTTTTAAGGCCTTATATTCAAATTTAATTATGAATTATTTCCTTTGCCCAGCTAGAAAAGAACATGCATGTCCTAATTTTCTGAATCTGGACCTTCATGACATGTCTGTTTCTTTTCTCTTTTCCATTGTCTTTCTGATTTATTAAGTCCTATAAAAATACATGGAAAATGAACAACTTGTCTTTAAAAGTACTTTGATCTTTGGGGGATAATCTCTGCTCCCTGCCATTGTTAAGCAGCATATGCATGTGAATGTGCAAGTCTGTGCATACACTCACTGAAAGCGTGCATCTTGGGGAGCAACAGCAGGTCATGATTGTGCTAAATTGCAAATATAGGTCATTTCCATTTCTTAGCGAAAGTATCTTTTATTCAGAGCATGCAACAAAGCTTTAAAAAACTAGACTAATTAGCGGAGAGCATTAACGAGAAATAAAAATGTGGTTCCCTAGGGAGGTAATTATGTCCTGTATGATATTTACTTAATACAACAGAGGGGAGAGGACACAGCTGGCTTCTTTCATCTTCAGAGACGGGGAATGTTATGTGCATCTGCGAATAAAACCTTATCGTGTACCGGTGTATGAGTGTATGTCTGTAAGAGAGAGAGGTTTCACTTGCCCGAAGCAAAGCCACCATACCAGATCTAGCTTGTCTATTCAATTAGACCCATTAGCCAATCCGGCTCAATCCCAGAGTGTAGGAAATGGATGTTGTTGGGAGAGCAGGCAGTCTTAAAGCATTGATGCAATATGTAGAAATCTATGGAAGATGCATAGGGATATGTTGTTCCCGAAACAGTGTGTGTGCTTGTGTGTGCCTGTGTGTGCGTGCGTGCGTCTTTGGTCCCACCATTTGTTTCTCTTGTTTCTCCAGCGCTGCTCTGTCCCTGGTGATCTGTCTCTGAGTGCCACGCAACTCCTTAGATTGTTCCCTGATTATGTCTTTGAAGAGAGAGACAGTAAGGAGGAAAAAGCTCAGTTAATACTCTGCGAAACATGTAATGCCTGTACATTTATAGCACCCCGCAACCTTTTTCTCATACCAAAATGCAAATACACACTCTCTGACTTGATGTGATTATTTGTATGAACTTTCACTTTTCAGCATATGAAATATGGTTTCATTTCACTTGTATTTTGACAAGAAAGTCAAGCTGAAACACACTTAGTTTTGTCAAAGTTCACCCCTTTAACCCTTTCTCTCAATTCTTGTTGAATAAATATAAATATATCACTGTGTGGTGACTACTCCATTCTCAAAATCTGGCATCACTCAAGACTTGCATAGCCTACATAATCAGAAGCTGACAGCTGAACAGAGAGGACCAGCAGGAAGAATGTGGAATACTATCTTTTTTCTTCTTCTATGTGGTTTCAAGGCAAAACACCCTCAGGCGTTTTTTTCCTTCTTTTTCCTTAGGTCTTTTCAGTGCGGTACATGTCCAGTGGTGAAATATGGACTGCTGAAGAGGATAAAATTAGTTTTCAACTTGGATGCCACTAAATTTCTTGTGCAAT
The DNA here is from genome assembly GCF_016859285.1 of Xiphias gladius. Taxonomy (NCBI): domain Eukaryota; kingdom Metazoa; phylum Chordata; class Actinopteri; order Istiophoriformes; family Xiphiidae; genus Xiphias; species Xiphias gladius. The sequence continues at coordinate 10,696,359 of NC_053415.1, forward strand.
GTGGTTAGAAAGGGCAGGGTCTAGGTCAGCTACGTGGAAGAAATCTAAAACATCTATTCAGTGCCCATTGCACATTGAGCATTCACTCTGACACTGCCAACTGTGGAAGTGGCGTCATGTGAGATAATGTATGACCCTGAAGTAACACATTCATCCATGGCTTTAGTCTGGACACTGACTAAAGAGTAAATACACTAGATTCAGTCTAAATTTTGAGGTGCTTCTGGATGCCCTAATATACAGCATCTTTTTAGCCCTTTTACATCTACGTGAATCCTTAAGCAATAAATAAAGTGACAATACAGAAAAAATAAATACAGAAATAAATTAATTAATCAAGCCAAGTAAAGTCAGTTTTATTTTAAATAGCCCAAAATCACAAATTACAAATTTGCCTCACAGGGCTTTACGATCTGCACAGCATACACTACCCTCTATCTTTTGACCCTCAGTTCCAATAATAAAATAGTCCCCTCGAACAAAAACTTTAATAGGTGAAAAAGGAAGAAACCTCAGAGAGAACAACAGAGGAGGAATCCCTCTTCCATGACGGACAGACGTACGAAAGATGTGTACAGAATTACATAAGAACTGGTTCGGTGTGCAGAGTTGAACATTTTACTGGAAAAAACAAATCAAATAAAATAAAGTACTGAAGAATACATTTCTGAACTAGTGATTCAGTTCTATATTCATAAGCTGCTACATAATAGGAAATATCCCTTTTCAGAAAAAAGTGAACCATCGACAAAAAACACTTGTTCTTTCCGAAAAGCTCAGCAATGATGAACTTAGTCAAGATACGTCAGTGTGTTGGACCACTTGTGAGAGAGATACATGTATTCGTATAAGGTGACGTGCCGCCAACGTCTCAAAGTGGGAGGGATATCATCCTACAAATATGTGTGACCCCCCCCCCATCTCCATTCGCCAAATAACCAGAAACCACTTCATCCACCTCACCCAGGGCAACAACCAAAAAACTACGTCCAGCCAGGGAGAGATGAGAGAAATTCAGAACACGAGAGGATGCGGGCACTGCGTAATGTCTCAGCTGAAAAGACTTGACAGTGACTTGGCGTGGAGGTGGAGGTAACACACCACAGTAAGTACATTATGCAGATGATCGTATGAGTGAAACTGGGATTACAATGATGGGAGGAGTAGGTAGGCGGTGCTGTGAAAAGACTCGCCTTTACCAACAGATCCTATTTTTAAATGTGCAGATAATATACTTTGATATTTTTATGGAATTATCTGCACAAAATAAGTTTAAGTGGGGTTCAGAAGAAGTGAAGTTGAGTCTGTCCTTCCACTGGAAATCCAGCTCTAAGAGCGAATATAATCAGTATTTGAAATAGAATGACTGATTCATTAAATTTGATAAAAGAGAAGCTGGGGGCTTTCCATTTTGACCTTGTGAGGGTGATTAGCTAGCCTGGAGAAAAATATATAATATTTAGATTGAAAGGCTTTTAAGAATTTTGACACTTGTTCATTACTGACTAAAATGAACACATCCAATTATTATGACAGCATGACAACCTACCCCTTACATAATTCAATTTTAATCACACCATTTGAGATTACATTGTGGTTCATTTTTTCACAGCACAGCAAGGCAGTTGCTTTAGAGTCTAAGTGTCAAACACACGTGGACAGTAATGTATTCCCTAGAAACACAATGTGAAGAAGAGTAGCTGTTGGATTAATCTGAATAAATAAAAGTCAATGGTAGAAAATAACAGTTAGAACAAATGTTAGATCTTCTAATATCTATTTTTAGTGACATATTTGACGTTTTGACATACACTTTATGATAATTAGGGCTGATGTTTCCGATTTCTATTCAGTCACTAGAAAACAATTACTTAACCTTAGCTCTAGTGTAGCACAGAAAGACAACTTCTTCCTACATGGACCTAACGATAACAGTCAGCTAACGATTACCGTTTCAGCAGCAATATTGTTGCTCAGACTTACACTGTAAACTAGCCATATACAACGTGAACAGGTTCTCCTGAGCTTTATTAAGTCTGGTTTTGGACGTCAGCCAACTGTGTTACTGGTGACTGAGACCCAGAACAAGTTAAACGGGTTAAATGTGAAAAGCTAATTTAAGATGGAACAGCACAGTCGGGCTAAAAACAAGTTAGCTAGCTTTTTACACAGAGCAAACTTACCGTCGACAGTCTTCTTCTTGAAAAGGGAAGCCATGTCGCTGCTCTGTGTCCACTTAATCACCAAAAACAAATCTTGTATTAATATATTGTGTTATTCCTGATGTTAATACCGCCGTTTAGCTGTCAGACCGGGGCGGCGGGTCAGTTTAGCAGACTCGGTTTCCTGGTTGACTTTCTGTTGTCGGAGTTCCTCCCTCAGCTGACTGACTCAACGGCTCCGCGTGACGTCACGGCGGGACTCTCACGCTGCCTTCACTGGTACCTCGTAAAATGCCCCAACGTGATCAGAAAATTGTTGGCCGGCAGGTCGAAAATGAATGACTGCGGAAACTGTTGAGTCTGAGTTCTGCTGGACACTCAGGCTTAGGACTGTATGTGTCTGGGGTACAGAGGAATAGCACACGAATATGGATCTGGATCCAGATATCTATAGAGTACAGTACAATAGCAAACCAGGAAAAGCTGGACAATGGTAGTTCTGCTGCCGTTGCCATTTCATGGTCAGTAACTGCTTGGAAAGTGTCCACACTATTTATGTCGTGATAAACATATTATGTGTCATAGTCAATAGTTATGATATTTCAAACCCAATGACAGCTGCTCTGGTGATCCATCCAATGAAAAATAATATAATGAAGGTATTAGCAATGACAGTAGTGACAAGTATAGAGGCATCACTATAGAAGCTATAACAAAAGAAAATAGCCACTTTTATTAAAATGAAATTATACTGAGACACAAGTCCACTTTTTTGGGTTATTGGTGTCCATTGAAACTAGACCTGCAATATTTCATATAGTCCTTGAAAGCAGCATAAAGGCAGGGAAACTGTTAAGAACATGTTCATTGGCAACAAAGAAATGTCTTATTTTGCTTAGTGATAAGTTCAGGCAAGCAAATTAAGTGATGTTGACACATGTGGGTCACATATCATCTATAGTTTGAATGGATTTTACTTCTCATATTTACATGATATTTAATACAACTGATGTTGTCATTGGTTTTCCCTTCCTTTTAGTCTTTTACATTTTACCACAGCATACAAATATGTAAACTGTCATGAGGAAACAATCCACAGAGGAAGATACTGTCTATAAAATCACACCTTAGGCTTCCCATAGCAGCATAAATTCTGTTACCAATTTCATTCTTTGCCTCTTCATCCCCAGAAGAGAGGGCTTCCTCACATTCCAGCGTTTCTTCATATATTCATATTGTTTTATTTCATATTGCAGCTGAGAGCAACTTTATGTGAGGTGGTGGGTCTCTTGAACCATAACCAACTCAATTTGGTGCATATGTGTGTCTGAGGGTGGTAGTGGGAGATAGCAAAGGAGGTGCAAAGTGGGAGGGGGTGTATCTCAGCCCAGAAATAGTGAGTGCCAAGTTATGGATGGAGCAGAGGAGAGAAGGGTGACTTTGAGGAGAAGGAGAGGAGGATGGGTAGCCCTTAGCTCTTTTCTCTATCTCCAAGGGAGTGTGTGTGTGTGTGTGTGTGTGTGTGTGTGTGTGTGTGTGTGTGTGTGTGTGTGTGTGTGTGTGTGTGTGTGTGTGTGTGTGCGCGCGCGTGTGAGTGAGTGTGTGAGCGTGTGTGCAAGTGGTCGCCTGTATGCATCAGCATGCCGTCCTGAGGCGTTGTTCTTGTTAAGGTTATTAGGGAAGATGTTTGCCGCTAATCAGTGGAGGACTACAGGGACCCCCACTAAATGTCCTCATCATCAGAGGGCCCCAGTGGTGATAAATCTAGCCCCAAGCACCCAGAGGGCCTGCAGGTACCAAGCCTGTATCTGGCTCTGGTTTTACTGTTACAGTGTAGCGGCATGTAGCTCAGTACTTGAGGATCAAATTTGGGCAAGAGACGTCTCCAAACCAAGTAAAAAGAACACAAAAAGCAAAACAAATTAAAGAGATATGTGGCAAAACCTTTCCACTTTACAGACAGTGGATACTGGTGCAACATATTTTATATTAGTAAGTGCAATGAAGGAAAGTTACTGATAAAATAGAATAAATAAATAAAATCTGAAGAAATGCTTCTCTTTCTTCCTTCACTTTCTGCAACTATCTATCTCTTCCATTCTCCTCCTCTTATCTGTGATCTAGCCCAGGGCAAGCAGACATCTAATGCTAAGGCACTAACTACAGAGTTTATGGACACACACACACAGCAGAGAGAGACGTTCATGTGTGAAATGAGATCTCCGCACAATCAGTGGGAGTCGCAGCCATAAAGCGCACCAAGCTTTTAAGCTTTAAGGTATCATCAAACAAATTGCACAAATCCTTTCACTAGATGACTGTGGAGTTGCTGTATTCTTTTAACTGGATTTTTTTTTCTCTTCTTCACAGATAAACCCATTCATGGACATCCGAAAATGAAACTAAGTGTTGTGTCCAGCCGTGAGGGGTCTTTTTATTTTTCTGAAAAAGACGAGCAGATATTTTGTCCCAAATAACAATTCATCCATTTTTTGTTCCTTACAACCCCCCTAAAATGGCAAGTGTTCCATATTTCCAACCACCTTTATTCTTGCAACCTTAATAAACAGTCATTTAGACTCATAAATTACGGTAACACATGAACTCTAACTTGAAACACTTCCAAATAAATTTTCCTCTACTTTAGCTTGAAAAATTGCAGAATGTCACATTAGAAATCAGATTATATCATCACAACAGACAATCCAGACTCATGGTGTCTTATTTTCTACAGTAACAGGGGGCTAATATCCAACCCACATATCATCACATATTTTTTTCTATCTTGTCATTTGCATTACAATGTCAACAAACCTCCCTTAGGCGTCTGCTGGTTGTGTATCTCATTCCCATATTTATCACACATAAATCCTGAATCATACTAGGATATAAGATATGACTATGTGCTGCATTCTTCCTTCTGCCACTGACATGTAAGTGGGCTGAAATATGTTTGTATGCAAACACAGAGAATAAAGGGCTGTGATGGGCGGCACGGGATTTCAACCGCACTTTTTCTCTCTCTGATGGATGGATACTTCACCGCTACCCAAATGGAGAGAGATATATAGAAATAAGCAGGGAGGACAGATGGAGTACCAGGGGGATAAAAGAAAGAGGAGAGTAGAGGGCAAAATCACAGAAAAGAATAGAGGGATGAATCAACAGAACAAATAAAGGTAAGGGAGAGCAAGGACAGTTGGAGAAGATAAAGTTTACAGGCTTTTCAAAAAGTCTAGAATAATTGGGAAACCTTGATCTAAACAGAAACCAAAGATCGGAGGTGAAGTTAGACCCATCGCCTTTACTCAGAGACATGTTTGACAAGGCCACCGTAAGAGGGGTTACACGGCTATATGCTGCTAATATCGTCCTTTCTATTGAAGAAATTGTTTGACATTTCATGAAATATGCTTATTTGCTTTCTTTGCTTGAAAGTTTGGTGAGAGGCTTGATACATCTCTCATAATATGTAAATAGTGGAGAGGATGTGGGGCATATGGAAGACATATGGAAGACGGGTGGCAGAGAGAGTGGGAAGACATAGAGGGATGGTAGAACGCAGGAAGACAGGGTGGCAGCAGCAGGGAAGGCAGAGGGCAGGGGAGTTTGGGATGGTCTAATAAATCGAGTCAGTGACTCCTCTTATTTCTACCCATGGGATGAATCCAGTCGCGCTCACCAGCGCAGTGCAGCATCCGGGAATTGTGGGTAATGAGGGCTTATGCTCCCCTGTAGTGTTTGCTCATCATCATTGCCACCGCCAACCTCCCCAGCCTCCCACGAGGCGCACACACACACACACACACACACAAACACACACACACACAAGCATGCAGATTTAGCATTTAGATACTGGTATGGAGTTATACATATAAACATGTGCCGAATTACACACACATCTTGCAGACATGCTTTTGGTTTTGTGAGTAAGGTCAAACAGCGAGGTGTTATTGTTTAAATCGGCTGCTGGCGCCAATTTTGGATGTCACACTCAGTGAGGCACGCACGGTTCAGTGACACCCTCTTCTATCCACAGGTCCTTTTAGCCTGAGGAGGCCAATCTATCTGAGGGTAGATCCAACATGCATCAAACCACAACCCTCCTTCGCCCTTTCTCTCTTTCTCTTCTGTCTCTGCGATCTGTGGTCCTCCTCGCCCTGGGGCCAGTCAGTGACCACAAGAAGTAGGCTGGTGGTCCCAGCAGGGGCCGAGGCTCAGACATACCATTAGCATGAGGGAATTAAAGTCATTACAACTGGAAGGGCAACGGAGGACGAGTCCTTCGCTCTGTTGAGGAGGTTCAGGAAGTTGGGTGAGGAGAAAACACTTTGGGAAGATTTATTAATCAGATCGTTGAGAAACATATATCCAATATGTAGTATGTGGATGTACTTATACTGATAATATATATTTGTACATGCAGTAGTGTTGTGGATGGACCGTACTCTGAATGCCATATTCGGAAAGGTTTAAAATAAAAACGAGATGAAAATCCTGTGTAAATCAGTGTTATTTTTAATGAGAGGTGAGCAAGTAGGTAAGGTGAGTTTGTCAAGTGAGAATCATCAAGCTGGAAGAGCAAAGAAAGAAAAAAGATTTCAGTCTCACACCAACATTTTAATTTTGGTTTTGTAATAAATAATTCATGTTAAAATATTGAAGGCCCTCTGTTTTGATTTGGGTTTTTCTTGTTTGTTTTTTTGTTTTTTATACAGTTACTTAGCATCTCCAGTGTAAAGGTTACTTGCTGGGATCTCTATGGTGCTCGGGAGAGCCTAACAAACAGAGGCTTGAGAAAACAAGGAACTAAAATAATCAAAACCAAATACAGAAAAAATACAGATAAAACAAGAAAATACAGAAACACTGCAAAAGACATGTATCACAGTGAAGCCCATCTAAGACACATCAGACATGTTCCAGGACACAAATGATTGATTTAAAATTTCTTTTAGCTTTGAGATTTATTTATTCAGTCTTAGGTCAAACTATTATTTGCAGTTATTTGTTGCCCACAATGAATCGTGAAAATATGAGCACAAACAGCACAAACGCAACATTTTATTGCAGGAGTGAGCCAATAAGACTGAGATCGAACTCTTCAATCTGCCCTAAATGTTGGCATCAATCTGCCCCACAACTTTGTGATGTGGGACGCCCCCAAAATATCTCACCCAGGGCCTCAAAAGACTGGCCCATGGTAAAAGTCTTCATTTATTCAGTGTTTTTCACTCATCCTATGTGTCACTCACCTCTGCTGGAGAGTTTGCTATTAGTGTCACAGATATTATGAGTCCATACGACATTCTTCCCCATGTCATTGTTTAAACCAGACTTCAGAGTTTATCTCTTAGAAGTGATAGAGCAAAATATTATGGAAAGAAACCTGTATGCATAATTTCACACATAACCAAAATATAAACCCAAACGTCAAGCATGAACAGTATATTTTTCCAATTTGCTAAGGATTTTCAGGTTTAACATTTAAATCCATGTCCAGCTTTTGTTTTAAAGGAAAAACCTTCCTAGAGTGGCCCTCTGGGGGGGTGGGGTACATCTGTCAAGTGCATAAACATGACCCTGTCTTTGAGTCTCCATCTTCTCATTAACTTTTGCCAGGCAGCCTGGGCAGTTTCCTTTATCTTTACACATGCAGAATATGAGTTAAAACCAGAGGATGGACTAAGCAATTATCTGCTTTTCAAGCAAGGTCAGCATGGAGACTCTGAGGGAACCAAGTATCCACTGGTCACTTCATTAACAGACAGGCGGTATGGGTGCAGACTGTCAGACATGCTTCTCTTTGTCTAGTCTTTGCAATTAAAACTCCCATTTCCATTTGTAAAACATGCAATAATGGCTAGAACAATTAAAACTGAATATGTGAGATCACTGAGATAATGAAGTGGCAAAAGAACGTTGCTTCTGTTTAATAAAAAAGCCCTTATAACAGTGGGTTTTTTTTCTTTTGGCTTCACATGGAAACTCCATTTCCATTAACTTACAAATGACTCTGTTTTGCTCATTAGAGTGAGGCCACAGTGTAAATGATCCAAACATGTTGTTTTTTCTCTCATTTAAACTGAATTATACATCAAGACTCATGCTCTAGTTTTAACTAGAATCAAATAGTCTTGTACGTGCAGTAAATAGAGTATATTCTGAATATGACCGTGAACAAAAAACTCATATTGCATCACTCCAGGTTCTTGGAGATACACTAATGATTCTTTAATTAGACTTTAATGTCTGCAGTCCTCCCCCACTTCCAACACACACTATGAATAGGGTTTCTCTAGTCAGAGGATACAGCTTTACTAAAGCAGCAATGGCAGGGAGATATCCACCTTGAATATACAGGCAGACACATATCTATAGCTTGTGTGTAATAGAGGGAATTACTTTATATAACTGGTATATTACCAGTTAGGTAAGGTGGCAGATGTTTGCTCTGTTTGTATATTATATATTTATTATATATAGTATATAATATATGATATTTTTTGACTTAAATAAGGGAATTCCACCAATTCTACACATCAAAATTTGTTAAAATGTTTTAGTGAGTACTACGTACTACTATGTAATCATATAAAGTAGTTGATAAACTGCCTCAAGGGACGTCACTTGAGGCAGCACCAGTTGGGCCCAAAGACTATGGGTTTGAAAATAAACAAAATATATGGGGGTATAAAGTTGGAAAAAAGTGAGCTTACCACACCACTGTAACCCGCTTCTCATCTCTGTTTGAGGGCTAGCAGCTCGAGGCCACATTAGCTGCATTTAGCACACCTGAATCTCTGAACTGTTGGCGGTCAGTTGCATTGTGGGTAATGTAGGCATCAGATTTTGCCAAGGAAGAAGAATGCGTGAAAAAAATAAGATGATATCTCTGGATCTGTTGCATCAATTTTGATCCTTTTTAAAAAAAAAAAACTGTCCATCATGAGTCCATCGGTGTTGTAGTAACTCTAAATTGTTTGAATACTCTTTTAATGCTGTAGCAATTCAAAACATTTTAATTGTAAGGTGTATGACAATGTCATATTAAATGAGTGGTGGTATACACTAAGTAAAATCGTCACTTAAAAACTATGACATTGTCTAAATATAGTTTTGTTGGATTAACCCCTGAGAATAAAAACTGTAATTTTAGGAAGGACAACTGTCAAATTTTAAAAAATGACACGCACGAAGATATTAGCAGATTCAGTTCAGTCACAAATGATTTTGAGAACCCAAACCGATGTATAGTAAAGAGACCCTGCATGTGCACCATATTAATTAGTTTGCCTGATTTTGTGCAGGAGCCTTGTTCATTCTCATCATCACCGCTGTCATCATCATCTTCAGGTTGTGCAGCTAGTCAGCGCAGGCAGGTGTGTGTTTTCTATAGACTCTCTCCAGGGCGAAAAAATTTATAGCAACCATACCACAAAATTCATGATGCTGCACTCTGCTTAATGTGAGAGATCATCATCAACAGCACTCAGCGTTCTCTCACACCTGCCTCATCAGGAGTGCAGTGTAAGGTTGAAAAAGATAGATCTTTTAATTAGAAAAAAATCATTTGGCAGGATACTGTGCTTTTTGCCGAAAAGGAGTTTGACTAACGCATTGTACATTAACACTGGTAAAAATCTTTTTAATTGTCAGGATTGTCAAAACTTAAAGGGTTGGACTTCAGTGATTTTTTTTCTTCTTTTACCTCTGAGACTCAGATCTGGGACACAACACTTGAGAGCTGTTTTTTGGTTTCCTGGGATATATCCCCGAAACAACCCCCCCTCCCAGAGAAGGATTTTTCTCTGAAGTGTGTCTGTGATCTAAAGTAGTGGAAGTTTATTAAGCATGTAAATTTTCTTTAGATCTAAAGCACTGGAGGTGAGCCTCGTTCTTTGAGGGCTGTACAGCAGGAAAAGCAAACAGTTCTCTAACTCCACTTTAATTTCTGTCCCTACCCTTCTCCTCCCTCCGTTTTCTCCTCTAAAACATCCCCTAATAATCATCTCTGATCCTCATTAAGGAGCAGAGGAGGGGAGGCACAGGCTGCTCCAGATGTTTGGCGGAAAAACCCCTGAGGTCCGGCGTCTGTGTCAGAGAACTTGGGTGTATCTGTCTGTTGTAACATGCGCTATCAAGTGTGCACGGACGTGTTCGCAATAGCGCTTTAAATCTGTGCGTTTGATGCTTCCTGCAGTGTCTGTAGGCATGACTCTGAGTGTTCCACTGTCCCACTTCCAAAGCAGGCACAGACAATGAGCGACGAGATTTCCTCTGAGAGAACACTAGATGGAGATGTGGACAAACTCTGCCATCTCTGAATGATTTTAAAATCAGTCTCTTTGTCTACTGATGTTGTCGCACTGAGCGATCTGTCAGGTTAAGACATGCAGGTGACAGTAGGATTTGAATGATTTATGGGGCTGATACTGACTGTTCCAGCCACTTTTCTGCATCTTTGTTGTGAAGGATATTTTCTTATTGCTTATTCATTGTAAAATTGATCAGTAAATTTCCCACACACTGGCTATTACTTATCTTTAAATACACAAAGAGGAAACAACGAGAACTTGCTATTTTGGCAGTTAAGGTATTACAATTCATATAAATTAAAAAAGGAGTACATAAATATCGTTGCTTCAGTTTACCACCTTTATTATCTGAAGATTTTAGCGATATAAATTTATACTTTTTATTATCATGATCCCTCATCATGGACAAAATGAATGTTTTTGCAATTCCTGTATAAGGAATAATTTTCTTCCAAAGTGCTTCATTTTTTCCACTTCAGCATCTCCAGCTTGTGACTGAACTATTCACGCCCCCTTTATGAAATCAAAGGGCATGAAACATGAGTGACAATGATGAGTTACTGTTACCAAGTTGTCGTAGTCCCCGAAGTGTTTATCAGATCTGGCGACTCAAGCATCAAATGTGGCAACAACAGCATGCAGGGCTGGTCATGAAATAAATAATAAATCGACATTCGCCTTTCACCAGAACCCACACTGGGTGAATGTAGGAATGAGAACAGAAAATTAAAAAGCAATGTGACTAAAAAAACATGTCTCTGATGTAGACATTGAAGCTATTCTATGAGAAACCATTGTTTTTGCCCCTTTTTTGTCACTTTGCCTTTCATGTGTAATGTAAAGATTCACTTTATTTTCAAATTGATCTATGGATATAAAATATTACATGAGATGTTTACCTTAAATTCTATTAATTGCCAGGACTGTGTACTGTAATAGTTTAGGTGTTAAGAAGCCCCGCACAGATCAGCCTTTTGTTCAGAAAAATGGACTAATCCAGTGATTATCAGAAAATGATTATTTAACTGCCTGCTTCTTACATAAGCAGTATCATTTTTAACAGAGACAACTGCAGAATACAGGTGAGTTTTAATTAAATGTTGTTGTGGTATCTCAACAGGAATGAGAATCATTTGTTTCATAAGATGGAGTTGGCACTCATGTTTAAATATTTAAATGCCCCTTATCATCATGACCCCAAATTCTGCATGTTTTTATGCAACACAACACCTGTTTTAATTACCTGTTTTGTTTTTGTTTGCTTGTTTGTTTTTCCTTTGTTTTGAGATATTATGTGATCACTTTTTTTTCATACTGTGTAATCTGGACAACATTCAGGCCAGCCTTTTCTCCAAGAGGACCGAGGCACGCAAGGATGGTACCAAGTTTAGCTAAATGTTTAGTGGCACTGATTAATCAGCAGATGGAATTAGGTTTGGTATTGAGACACAGTATACTGGTTTATGCTCACTGAACAGGGACAAAAGGTGAACATGGGCAACTCTGCCTCCTAAAAATTGAAATTTCTATTAACATAATGAGGCTATATTGTTAATTTACGTAGAAACATCATTTTTAGGAGACACGGTTTACATGGGACGTAATGTATATTCCTCAGAAGATGCTCCAAGAGTTCTAGACTGCATTTTGCAATTGCCTTGTTTGTTTTGTATCTTAATGTCCATAACATTGACATATCTGGGTTATGTCCATAACCCTGATATGTCTTTGTGGCAACCATTCGTTCGCAAATGATTTGTTCAAAAAAAACAAATCTTTTGGGTGAACAAGCTGAACTGAATCACTTCCCGAAAAGATCCATTAATTTCTCAGTTCCACTGAACTCTCAGTCGGTTGCGAGGGGAAGGTGTGGGGATACATTCGCTCAGTGATTCAAGTCATTGATTCACTCGTGCGAATGTGATTCGTTTGCAGGGAGTGAGTGAGAGACATTCACTAACGGAGTGAGTATATCCCTGCAAATGTGATTCGATCACGAACGAATAAATGACTTGAATCCCTGCGCGTGATTTGTTCGCAGGGAATTTTGAATTTTCATTTATAACTCGAATGGAAATTTAAAACCAGTATTGAATGGATAAGGATAAATATGCTCTGAAATAAGAAAGAAGTAAATTTTTCAGTGTGTATATCTAAAGCCACTATAGTGGCAAAAACAGTGGTTTTATGTACATAGAGCAAATAATTGGTGGAAATGACTTTTATTGTTTTGTACAATTCAGACATCATCTTACGTAAATTATGCATTTATGTTGTGTTGAAGTGTATTATCAGTGATATAAATTCAGCCTACTAAAGATGACCATCTTCTACTTGGGGTCCTTTGCTTCCTTGCGTGGATGAAGTGGCTGTATCCTCTGTGGCTTACATCAGGTCTCCTTTAGGGAGAAGCTGACAACTAATTTCATGTCACTCACCTCACCTCACCAACAGGTGGCAGCAAACTGCTCTCAGTCATCGAGGGAGTTTCATTCAGAGATGGGAAAACTGACAACAAACAGTCAAATTAGATATGGCATTAATCAGTGACCTGAACAATCCTTTTCATGTCAATCTAAACATGTCCGGAATCAAAGACACAGAGGCTGGGGACCAAAGGTCACCAATGATACAAATAAACAACAGAGTTTCAATATGGAGGAATTGTAAATGTTTCTTTTTATTTTAGACACTTTAAATCTTCATCTCAAGGGTGAAAACCGAAATAGTTCCTTAAAAATTTATTTGAAAGATAATAATGTACCTGCCTTTGAATAGCACCTGTTGCTGCACTAGACGTTGTTCACACTGGATCCAGTACCTTTCATTTAAATCAGCTTTTCCTACAAAAAAAAAACAAAAAAAACCCCTGACACTTGATGGATATTTTGGATATTTATATTCGATATTTAAAAGTCTGATTCCAGTATTTGTTTGACTCAGTATTTCAAAGTCTGGTTGTTTTTCAGCAAACATAAACATAATAAAAAATTAAATCTGCATTTAGTCCTTCATGGGAAAAAATACGGACAGATTAAAGAGTTAACTGAATAAATTGAAAATAAAATGATAATAGTTAAACAATATTGTGACATTTTGGTGTCTGGTCAAAATTTTCTGGGTAGAGCAGACTGGGCTCGTGGCTTTAACATTTCCAAAATCCTGGCTATGGCCCTGATCCTGTGCTCTGACACACTCCTGAGGTCAGAGGTCTCTACTATGAACTATGAGGTCTTAACATGACATACTGCAGCATACCATGAGTACATTAGAAGTTTTATGAATGGGTGCCCTCAGTGGGAACAGAACCTTTAGATGCAGAGTTATGTGAGTGCCTTGCTAGACTCCACTGCGCCATGCAGGCCCTTCCCTGGTGGGCGTGCGTAAACGGCCCCAGCCCTCTCTAAATATAACTCCCCTCCAAAACAGAAAGAGAGAAAAAGGGGGAAAGGAATGCTCACCCAATCAGAAGGGGTCTAAAAACTTGTCAGAGAAAAGGGTTGTTTTTTTTCGGATACAGTGTGTGTGTGTGTGTGTGTGTGTGTATGTGTCTCATACCGTTTTGATCCATTCTGTGGCCCCGGGTGGTGCTGGTGCAGCGCGCGGCGGGAGGCGCATTGTCTGTATGCAAACTGGACGACATGGCCATTGTACGCGTTTGGGCATATATGGAGGCGCCGATGGCTCAGAGGACACCGCCGGTCTGAAGTCTCAGGGAGAGTCGCCCTCGGCTGCGTTGTGCGCGTTTCTCTCCTACGAATTTCCCCCCCCACTTCTTAACCGCTCGGCTCTGTCGCTATGAGTTGCCTGGATGTGATGTACCACCAAAGCTATGGAGCGCACTACCTCCCTGCAGCGGCGTACAAGGCGACGTACTACAACCACCATCACCAGCAGCAACAGGTGAGATCCTCATCACTGAACTTTCGCGGCTCCCGAGGGGAACTTGAAAAAATTAACCTGAGCTGGGAGACCTTTATAAAAAATGATTATTAGTCGTTTGAGAAGAAGGTATTACTTCCACGAGGGCTCATGTGATCTAGGATGAAGTGTGTGTTCTTTGTTTTTACAGAATTACGGATAGCAATAGTTGTTTATGATACTAACGAAAGTTTTAAAGACTAAGTACCAGAGCTAGGCTAAAAAAATGTACTTAATGTACTAGAAATGCACCTAACTTTGTGGGTACAGTACCATATCAGAAAAAAGCTGGACAATGTCGTCAGCCCTAAAATCCCTTCGTTTTTGGTCAAAATGGTTTATCCTCGGTTGACTTCTGTTTTGGCTAACTTTCTGTCGGTCTCTCTCTCTCTCTCACACACACACACACACACACACACACACACCTCTTAACTTCAGTTTCAGTTTTGAATGATTAAATTCCAGTCTGGGGCTCGGCATTCACCTCAGGTCAGGCGTAATGACACGGAACGATTAATCCTGCGGTCAAATGGTGATGTAATGACAGCCAGTCAGTCACTCAGGAATGTGGATGAGGCACACAGAGCTTCACAAATAGCTGGAATGCAGTATGGGAAAAAAGAAACTCGTTTTCACACAACTCCCAAGCTGCTCCCAGATGCAATAATTGCTCCCATGTAATGTAGTTTATCCCTGGTCGGATCTGTTCGTTAATCTCTCCCTGTGTCCCCCTCCAGAGGAAGCTGAGTGTTTACAGTAAGATGCAGGAGTGTATGGAGCAACAGCAGCAGCAGCAAGGAGGAGGAAGAGGGATGCTGTCCAGGGATCAGGGCCTCCGGCATGGTCCTGGAAGCGAGTCGGGTCGCAGATCGACAGCCGACCCAGAGCTGAAGGATGGTACTCAACCAGCGGAGGCAGAGTACTTGAGCTCCCGGTGCGTTTTGTTCACGTACTTCCAAGGCAACATCGGCGATGTGATAGATGAGCATTTCTCCCGGGCTCTCAGTCAATCCAGCACCTTCAACAGCGAGACCAAGCCAATCAGAGTGACACAGCAGTCAGCTTCGGCCACTGCCGGCTTATGGAAAGGTGAGAGGGGCAACAAATCTGAAATAATATCCAGAGAGTAAAACGCTCGCAGGCTGGGTTAAATTAACGGGGTTGTTGGTAAAGCACTTGAACTATTGAAGATGATTTTTTTAAAATGCGGCGTTAAAGTGCTAAAGTCTTTGTGGTGTGTTTTTTCCAGAAGGTGGTTCTCTCTCTGAGGGCCAGAGCAGCTCCGTTTGGAATAGCAGCACCTATCCATCCCAGACCAGTTCCTGCCTCCCACCCGTGTCCGTCTCAGTCCACCCAGAATTTTCCCCCAGCCCCGTTTCCTTCAGCCACCCAGATGGAGCTCTGTGGGCCGGCCACATGCTCTCCCAGGCCAGCATCCCGCCTCCGGCTACCCTCCCTGACAGCTGGACCTACAGCCTGAACCCCCAGAGCACGGGTAGCTACCCCAATGTCCACGACGCATACCATCCTCACCCCCACGCCCATATCCACTCCCGGCACCACCACCCAGTGCTCCATTCATACCCAGCCCACAGCCCGGCGTTGGATCCCCGGTTTAACCCTCTCCTGCTGCCTGGCGTTAGGAACCAGAGCCAGCCGGCTGCCAACACAGGGAGTTCCCCACACAATGAGGGGGTGAAGACAGAGATGGATCCCAGCAGCAACAGCCCTGTAACGGCCACCTCTGTCACCTGGACCCCCTCAGCACTACATGGATCTCTGGAGGCATACGACTCAGGTAGATACTACAAAACAATGCAGCTGTAAGCATCTGTCAGACTTCACATGTATTCTAACTTGTGCTATAAGTGGTAACAATCACAATAATCATTTGACCTTGTTTCTTTCTTCCTCCGCAGTTCTGGATCAGACCAAAGCAAAGACGTCAGTTTGGTTCTAACTGATGTACTGACACACGGCAGAATTTCAGTTCACACCAAAAAGGATCTATTATGTGGCTTCATCAATGTATGGCTGCAACACCAGCACTGTATTGTAAATGTAGATATAGAATGCTAACTGTAGCTTAGACTATGAGTCCTGCACTGTCCACACAACTTATTATGGAGATGAACTCAGGCTTTGGACTTCAATGACAGTGATCTACTGCTTTGGCTGCAGGTCAAGGCCTTTGAAGAACGATAAAAACAGACTACTAGCTTTAAGGGTGGGAGGCCTCCTCTTCTCTGTCAGCACAAAACACCTTTTGATGCAATGTGAGACCAAGTGGTTCTGTTTCAAGAGCTTAATTTTGATCCACATTTTGTTTTGTGCAGTAAATGTGTCTTGATGACTGTAAATGTCTGTGTGTGTGTGTGTGTGTGTGTGTGTGTGTGTGTGTGTGTGTGTGTGTGTGTGTGGGTGTACAGTTTTGCCATGCTAAATTGTTGTTTGCGGGATGACTTCTGCTAATTTGTTGCCTGAATGCTACTATTACTATTTTTGCCTTTTGGGAATGTGTAGTGTAAATATTGGTACTGTATGTTTAAGAAATAAATTTGCTAAACTGTATTTGCAAATGGGAGTTCATTTTCAGACATTGGTGTTATTAATTCCAAACAAATGTGTGGAATGCAAGCGGAATATACACTTCCAGCTAAATTTATCACTGCAATTTATAAATCCGGCTTATTATTGGCTTCTCATTCAAAGAAAGTCATGCTCCTAAGGGACAGTAATTTGTTGTGCACCTCATCGTGAATAACTTTACCATGGCATCCCAAGAAATGGTAGCTTCGTCACCCCTTGTAAAATCCATCTGTTTCCCTAATTTCAACACTAAACACACTGATGTCTAGCATTCCACACACTCTGACGTGATGCTGATGCTTTTTTCCAATTTTTTTACAGTGCGTCTCAGCACCAGGACCTTTGTCATTCTTTCACCAAAATCAAAATTTAGAGAGGTGGATGACCAAACCAGAATATTTATTATTGAAGAAACAGCACGTTATTAGGCTAATGTATATACAAAGTTATTCATATACCAGAAGTATACAGATATTTGTCTCAATGCTTTAAAGATAACAGGTAAGTTTATAAAATCAAAACTCTATCTTGGAAAACACTAACCTGTACGATGGGGATGTTGCTCAAAATAAGAATACTAACTCTAGTAGCTTTTACAATACTTAATAATTTCAGACCATCTGGTATAAATGCTGCCAAACAACACATTGTACATTATAGACCTAAGAGGAGCTTAACTGTAGAACCAAGGGAAGTGCGTTGCATTCCACAGATGGCTATTGGAAGGTACCATGACAGGTCTGTTGTCTGTCTCCACACAAACACACATATAAAAACACACACAATCCCAGACTGATGAACACACAGCAAAGAATGTTTTTCCCGTCTGGACAGGAAGTTTGTCGGACAGTGGCACACTACTCACACTCCCACATCGACACACACATACACAAACACACGCACACACACACACACACACACACACACACACACACACACACACACACACACAAAGACACCAGGTACCATGGTTAAGTTTTGTTTGGCTTAATTAGAATAATGTTTTAAAAAAATGTTTGTCAAGTGTTTGAATGAAGAGCTGGACTGATTTGCATTCCGAGATATTAACGGGTTGATCACAATGTATAAGGAATTCTGAAACTGAGACTGAGCTCTAAATGTATCTTTCTGACCCATTCGGACATAATCAACAACTGGCTGAGCTTGTGCAAGCATGGCCTTGTGTGTGTGTGTGTGTGTGTGTGTGTGTGTGTGTGTGTGTGTGTGTGTGTGTGTGTGTGTGTGTGTGTGTGTGTGTGTGTCTGTGTGGCTGTGTGTGTGTGTGTGTATCTGTGTGTTTGTGTGTGTGTTTGTGTGTGTCTGTGTGTGTCCGTGCGTGTGTGTGTGTGTTTGTGTGTCTGTGTGTGTGTGTGTGTGTGTGTGTGTGTGTGTGTGTGTGTGTGTGTGTGTCTGTGTGGCTGTGTGTCTGTGTGTTTGCGTGCGTGCACGTGCACATGTGTGTGTCTGTGTAGTGAGTTGTCTGACCAGGTGGTACAATCAGCAGTAGTAGCCCACTAACATTCCAGCCTCCTCTCCCACATATCTCGTTCTCCATTTCTACTAACCACCAGGACTTCAAATCTGGACCTCAGCAGCTGTGTTTCTCTCCAAACTATCAACAAATCATCATGCATCGAAGTAAAAAAATCCCGGGTGGAAAAGGCTAATGTAACACTGAATTGATGATATTTGTACATTACCAATTCCTCGACCAGCTTGAGTTGGATTTCAATTTATTGTCAGATTTTTCTACAGTTTTTCCTACAGTGTGACACGAAACAAAGTTCACAGTTCTTTCTACACGTTTGCTTATTCATAGGCCTTTTTCACACCAGACATTTTAACTTGTCATAATAGGAGAAGCACGGGTGTTACTATTCATACTAACACTGGCTTTGTTCTATTCAAGTGTCCTGGGAAAGCAATGACAGCGTGACAGTGAGCCAGCATGCACAGTACCAGGATCCCGAAAGTGAAGCAGCGAAATGGAATTCAATCATCATTCATTTTATCATTTACCCCAGTGCTTTTCCCACTGTTGCTGCAATGCTGCAATTTTCATGTGAAAGAGATTTATTCATTCAAAAAATGTGTTGGAAACGGCATCATTTTTATAATGGTGTTTAATGAACGAATTTGCTCTATGAATTTTTCTGTGAAATCCTTTATCAGAGCATTTAATACAGCAGGCCTCAGGAAGACAAAGGGTGGAAAAACACGGTGAAAGGAAAAAAATAGAAAAAGATCGTGGGATTTAGAAATATTTTCCAGCAATATTCTCTCCTCTCCTCTACTTCAGAGCTCCTAATCAGCATTAGCATGTAGCCTCTGCATCAGCATGTAGGGCACTTATATGCTAACAGACATCCCACTGGCAGCCTTGGAGAATCACCACAGGCACTTCCACTGCAGGAAGAGCACTAAAAATACAAAAACACAGACCTGGAAGCTCAATGACAGTGAATTAATATATCAATTATAAATGACCGAGCCAGAGATTTAGGAAATGTTGCATGTGTAGCATTAGTTATTAATTAAAGTTTAAATAGCCAATGCTTTGTGCTGATATTTAATATCTTCAAAGTAGTAACTGATGACACCATCATACAGTATACAAGCATATGCAGCGACTTTATATCACTATTTGATAATATAGGACAGCAATTTAAGCAATGTTTATTTCTTGACAGGTTGTATATTTATTGCTATAAACACAATGTGGTATATCTTTCCAAATGAATGCAATTTATTCTTTTATCTTGTTGACATAGCTCAAACTTATACTTACACATGTCAAACAGACCCAGTTATTGGCCCATACAGGCAAACCAAAAGACACAGACACAGACACACACATACACACATTAGTTTCGCAGCTATCCTTGTTAGGACATTGCATTGACTTCCATTCGTTGTGGATAGCCTACCCCAAGCCCCGACCTCAATTCACACCTTACCGCTAATCTTAAACAGGGCTTCAGGAGTGACGTTTTGCATCATTAGGACCAGACTTTGTTCCCCCTGAGGACGACTGGTCCTGACAAGGTTGTTGTTTATACCGGAAAAACACACACACACACACACACACACACACACACACACACACACACACACACACACACACTCACACACAACCATGCTTCCATACACAAAATACATCAAATGAGAAATGCTTGAACCTGAAGCCAATCTGGGGCTTTGGATGCTCATCTCCTCATTGCCATGATTGCCTCTTTTGTTACCACTATTTATTTCCTTTTTGCGACAGAGACCTGCATTCATTTTAAGAAATGACAGGAAATAGTTTTATTGTCTCTTCAGTTTTCTTGGAATTCACAATTTCTTCTGACCTGGTGAGCCCCGTTTGAACCTATCATGATTCCAGTTCCGACTGAACCTCCTATCATTGCTGCCCTCAGCCTAGTCCAGAGGAAAGAAGGATGGGGGGAAAGACAAGTGTTTTCCAATCCTTCATTTTCTGAATACCAAGGCAAAAGCATTACTACTGACAAAAGCCAACAAAGTCAGTCTGCATCCTTCAAGTTATTATTGGCTCCATTATGTACGTGTGTGTATATGTATATATATGTAGCCATGGCACAACACACCACAAACTAGCATTATTAATTAAACAATGAAGACAAGTAATATTTTTGTCACACACAATGAAGTGACTGAGGAATAATACAGAAGAATGTTGATGCTGTAGTATGATTAATGTGATTCATTCTTTTCAGATTTTCTTCGGTAAAGTCTTAAGGTAATATCCTGTGTATGTGTAACCAGCCACTGAACTGAATTGAATTGGAAGGAATTAAATTGAATTGAACAGAAATTGAATTGAGCCGAGTGCAGAAAAAAAACAGCAGGAGAAGGGGAGACTGAAAACAGATGCTGAAAGCAAGTAGCAGACTAAGAGAGTCAGAGTCCACGAAAAAAGATGGAAAAAAAAAAGAGTGAGAGACAGAGGGAAAGCTGATCAGTCATAACACGACCCAGCAACACATTCCAGAGTAATTGAGCAGATGATTAGTCTCACAATCACCAACATAACACCAGCTGTCTGAACACAAAACTATTTAAATACAGCGGTCGGGGGAGAGGAGAAGAGAGGTGAGTGGAGGAGATACAAAAAAAACAAAACAATAAAAAAGGCATTTAAAAGAAGGCGTATGGAAATTATAATCTCTCCTCCAGCCCTGTCATATCCTTCTACTCCCTTGTCCTCTATTTTTAATTCAATCATCTTTTTCTCACTTACGCGAGCCAGCTCCACGCCTACAAATCACAGTGGTAATTAGAGTTAATTTGCCCTCCTCGTGCCAGTATTAGGGGTGTTAAGGGTATTAGTGAAAGGCTCCGCTTTCACCACTCGGTTTGTGTCAACAGGGCAGCCTAATGAAGCATGCTGGGAGTGTCACAGAATACTTGTCCTGCTGATTACGCTTGATTCGCCAAACTCTTCTCTGTTTTAAATGATACCTGATTCCTTGTTAATAAACAAGGAGGAACACCCAAGGAGAAGAGAAGACTGTGAAACAGTGGATTTTCCTGACATTCAGCTTGTCGAGACAAGTATTAGTATCAGTGTTAAAATTAGTATCAGATCAAAATTCGCATTTGTATTTTTTTTCTCTATCCTATCTTTACCATTGACTAGCATTAAATTTCCATAACATTTCTGACCTTAAAATCAGCTAAAATTGGCTTCATCTAATTTAATTTAGATTGGATGGAGCTATAATGATACCATGGAGAATAAAGGGTCACAGCACAAGAGAAGGGGCAATAAGAAACTGCTGAGGGCTAGACAGCAAAATTTAACAGCTGTAGTTAAAGTGCAAAGGTTCAAACATTTGCTATTTACAGAACAGAACTCGTAGATGTGTCCAAATTTCTAAATGTACAAATGCATGGCATGGTTTTTAGCAGGTTTATGATCATTTGAATTTAACATCAGCTTGCTCACTGATCTTAGGCTACTAAATTTAATTACATCTTTGAAATAATCTGTTAAAGCTGCAATAAATGAATTTTTTGGCCACTTGGGGACAGCACAAGACGCTGTAAACACAACACGGACATATTATCACCTCATAAAATAGATATGGGGTTAAGTGTTTCGCCCTGTTTTCAACTCCTGAGAAAAATATCTGGCTCTTTAGCTGCTGGATTCACCTCTTTGTTCTCTACCAAATCACTAACGAGATTTGCACAACTTCAAAAATTACTGCTTTTAAACCAGTCTCTCAGTACAAACGGAAGTAGAGAGTGGAGGATGGGTGTAAATAAGGATCCCATAAATATTCTCTGTTGTTGAACCATTTTACTTATCTTAAGAACCAAGTAACGCAAACCAAGCAGACAATTTTGGTCATGAAAACTGTTGGAGGGTTTTCTAGGCGGGTAGTATTCAGTGAGTTTATCAGGGCTTTTTCCTGAAAACAGCTGCTGCTGGAAAACCGGATTGCTGAGAGCCGTGTAACTGAAGCAAAACAGTAAAACTGTGGGCCAGAAAACCAAAATGATCAGCTGAAAGAAAGTAGTAAAAAGCTCCATAGCGCTGAGGGGAACTGCAGAGTTGGGTGATTACTTTCTGTGGGTTTGTAACTATGAGCAACACTTGATTAGAGCAGCTTTTGATTGCTTTTACAGTTTTAATAGAATTTTTTTTTTTTTTTTTTGGGGGGGGGTTTACTTTTATCTTCCTTGCTGTTGTTTCTTAGTTACCTTTACATTTCTTTACAGCTGCAAGGGTAAAGGTAACTGTATTTGAAAAGTATTAGACAGCACTGGTTTGGATAAGATAGCTATCCAACACGGTTCACCAGTTCATTGACATCCGCAGCACGGCTCACTGTGTTATTTTCTCACAGAAAAAGGAATAAATTGAACAACTGTATGGCTTCCCTTTTATCGTATCAGGGTGTTTAATAGCAACTTGAGGCAAAAAAGAGGCATTTGTAACAGTTTCAACAGGGCTGGTGTTTATATGTGTGGTCCCATATGGCATGAGGGAGGGAATATTTGCACAGGTCCATGATCTTGAGCACAGACAGCATGAGGTCTGTTGGAGCTCCAACAGCCGAGGGCAGGCTGTTAAATCAAAATTCAATACACAGGAAAAGATCAACATTTACGTCTGTTTACAATGTACAGCATGAACATCCACCCATAACACAGGCCAGCCACATTCCTCTGCCTGCCCACACACAGTGCAGCCAGGACCCATGATGATGTTTCCCCTCTTCTGATTTCTTGAAATTTCCTTTTAGTTCTTGTACTTTCTGTTCTTTTCCGAGCCCATTTGCTAAACTAAAAACCTTCCTCCCCCAGAAGAAAAAGGCACTCCATTCATAAAGGCCGGAGGAGCTTCAGCAGCAGCAGCAGCAGCAGCAGCAGCAGCAGCAGTAGGTTGTTTCTGTCAACTCCACTCTGGGTAATGTGCCAGTAACCACAGAGGCCAGTACATAGCTGTCATTCCTCTGCTCACTGAAAGCACATTTAGCAACCAACACCTGTTTCCCCTGCTCAGTCTCCACTGTAGGCTGCTCGGCTACAGCTCTGTCTGCATCCAGAGGAGCGGGGATTCAACTCTTATGACTTTTTACGCACCAGTACCGCTATTTCTGGAATGTCGCTAATAGACTATTATTATTGCCAACACTAACAGTTGTAGACAGCCCACTCCAAGCCGTGACAGCAAAATATTACAACATTTCAGTCTTTATAAGATGTTCGAACTTTCCCATGGCTGTGTTATAGCATCCTTAGAGGTTGATTAGTGGCTCCTTAAATGGACAATTTAATGTACAATACTGTTTTATTTTTCATTTAATCGCATGCAGTTTAATGGTTTAATGAACAAGAGAAATAGTAGCAAGAAACTCCATTCAAGGGCAATACACCTTTAAATATATCTTTGAACTTATACTTTAGCTGGTCTTACCAAACGACACATTGTAATTTACATACTTCTAAAAGTATACTACTTTCAACAATAACAAAGAAATAGGGTTATAGTCTTGCTGACAGACTTCATCATGTACAGTCAGCCTGAACTCTCTGAAAACTAATCATCGGCTTACTCAGCAGGTTTCAACAGAAATTTTTAAAATTCCTCCGTATCACACTGATGACGAAGCCGTTGGTCAAACATTAACTAGTTATAACCTAATAAAACATAGTCACCTACTGTAGTGAGGAGGGAAAGTGCATAGTTTAAGAATAATATTAAATAATAGCCGCCGATTACACCAGCAATTTGGATAACAGTTTAAGTTTGACTCTCCATGTTTGTGTTCTGCAGAAGTTTTCCATTTCCCATTTCTTTTTATTGTTTTGACCTGGTCTTGTTTTCATTGCATAGCAGTGTTTAAATGACAAAGAAATTGAAATGAAGTTAATCCATTGATAATGTGCTCAACAAATCTCGGATAGCTGTGTGGTGCTTCACTGGATTGAAAATGCTCCCTTTAACCAATAGGAAGGTCAGAGGTCAGGGTCAACTATGGAGCAGTGCACCATGAGATGGTGGGGATTCTCAAAGACTTCAGCAGGGCAGACACCTACCAACGCGGGGGCTTGATTCTCGGTCCCCTGGTTGAAGGGCATGTGCTCTACTAATATGTTGTACTTGAACGTTTCTCCACTGATTTTGCCACTTCCTTTAATTTTCAGGCTTTACTTTACATCAGTCTCTCTCTATTGTTTCTTCATTTGATTTTCTTAACTATCAAAAACCCCCTGTAGCGTAAAATAAACCCACCTAAACTAAAACAAATAAAATAAACCACTCCCTAAACTGACACACACTCTCTTTCTCTCTCTCTCTCTCTCACACACACACATACACACAGAAACACACGCTTCCTCTCCCACCCATGTTTTGTCATGTAATTAGGCTAAAGCAGTGCTTAGTGGTCATAGAGAAAATCATCTATCGCTATCCTTTCTTGCTGCCCAGTGGTAACATCTACACATATAGGAACAAATATTTCCATTAATTAAACTGTCAGAAAGAAATGATATTTCAAAGAGACCATTTAAAGGCAATTGTCTGTTAGGGACCTTATCAAAATGCATGGTACTGTACTTAGTGTGATGCTGTCACAATGAAAAACAAAGTTTAGACATTGATGGCAGACATCTGTGAAATATCTAAGAATGACCTGGAAACAAAGCTGAAGGAAAATGGGACTTTTATTCAGAACTCAGTAATAATATACAATTTATACAATACAATTGTAATTAGAATCTGTAAAATGGTAAGAATGTCCCCATAAAATCTAATTCTGTGACTATTTTAGTGCCAAATCAGTTGAAAAGGAGCTGGAAACAAACAGTTACGCAGCAGCGGGGAATCCCTTGCACTGCCACCTGCTTGTCAATCATCTCTGCCTGTGTTATGTGACCCTACCTGCTGCTACTGTCGCATGCTGCCCATAATGACCATACCACACATACCAGAGCCACAGAGGGGCATTCCTGTACCAGTGACCCAGACTGTTTTTTTTTTTTTTTAACTTTATCAGTCACTGGAACCAGGTTTCCACTGAGGATTAAAAAACAAAAGGATGGTTTCCTGAGGGAGATGTGGAGTCACAAGCTGCGCAGCATCAAAAAATACAGTTAATAGACCTTTACAGATGAGAGAGAATTGGCTTTATGTGTGCGAACAAAGGGTGGAATGATATGGCAGGTATTCCTAGTATTTCCTCTGGAGTCTGTGTGTGTGGTTTTTGTTTTAAATTCAAAAGGTTATCAGCATTACATTTTGCCCTCCGATTTTAGCTTTTGGTAAGGGCCAGCTATCCCAGCATGCATTCAGTGAAAGGCAGAAAAACACCCAGACATCAACAGGAGGATAAGATGTAAAATTTAATAATAATTTAATAATAATTTATAGTTTCCCATTCCCCCGACAACATGTTGTTATTGAACAACAAAACGTCATTCAAGACAGTGGCAATGACAAGGACAGGTTTATATCTACATTTATCAAATATAGATAGATAGATACACACATACATACATACATACATACATACATAGATACTTACATACTGTATTTAAAAAAAGCCGTACCAGTAAATGGACCTATCACCAATACTGTCCCTGTCTTTAACAATGTGTATATGCATAGAAAAAAACAACAATTTAACTTGAGAGAGATACAAACTACGTGTACTTTTGCTTAAATTACAGTATTATAGAACAGTGCTTTTATTTTAAACATCTTACTTGGGCTACATTCCACATGTAAAACACCACTAGCTGACTCTGACTGGATGAGCCATACAGGAAGAATATAGTCTTTTAAGATAGTTTTGACACCAGTCTGCAAATACAAACTGATTTTAGTAGTCATGGTTACAGTTATGGTGGTCATGGTTAGTGTCCGTGAGTGTTCACACAAAGATAGAAGTACAACTGTTTGTGTTTGTGTGTGTGTGTGTGTGTGTGTGTGTGTGTGTGTGTGTGTGTGTGTGTGTGTGTGTGTGTGTGTGTGTGTGTGAAATCATGTCAGTAGACAGTGTAATCTTAGGGATAACATGGTACTTATCTAGCTGATCCCCCCACCTCCCTGGGTTCTGACAGGTTGACACCCATCATTCTGCACATTAACTCTGCCTAATTGGCAGGTAATTCCCCACTCCCCTACTGGCGCTCCACTGTTCCACTATTGTCCAGGTACTTAGCCCCTACTGTCTGGGTCTTTATTCACCAATCTAGCCGGGCACCCTGCAGCCAAAGAGCCGCTCAGCAGGACTTCTTGTCCAAGCTCAGAGACCCAGTGGGTCCTGTCACTGTAACCTGGGGAAGTGAGGTTGGGAGCTTCCTCTATGTTGGTTACCCCCATACTGGGAAGCTCTCTACGTGGCTGACAGGCGAGCCGGCCCCAAAAAGTTTCAACCTGTCAGCATCAGCTGCCCACCCACCCCTTTCCACACACACATCTCTTAAATCACCAGATATAGGGTATCAGAATTATGTTCTAAGGCAGATCTAATGGTTTAACTGTATCTTTTATTGAGATATAGTTGGCGCTTTTCACGTGTGACCCTTTCCTCATACCTTTTCCTGCTCTAAAGAGCAATCTGACCAACTAAAAAATGTATAGATTTTATTGGAGAGATGGAAGTGTCTTTTTCAATGGTATATTAAGAGAGTACTAGAGGTTTGCTCCCCCTTCGGAAAAAATATGGAAAAAAACGAGCAGCATCTGTTGAGCACCAAAAACTAACGGCTAAAAGGTGACATCAGCATAAATGTCTTCTTTTTTTGATGTTAAAACGCACACAGGCTTTTCTTCCCACACAGCCCAAACCTTTAACATTTGAAGCCTGCTCACATTCTTTTTTCTACCTCTATATCTCAAACATACAAACACACATTCCAGCTGTACTGTAGCTCTCGTCCTACCCTGACAGTGATTGACAGGTGTTTGTAGAGTCACTCTGCAAAGTCAGACATGAGACATATGGGAGCTCCACCCTCCTGTCATGTCCACCCTCCCATGAGTCTTTTGTGGCTGAGGTGGAGGTGGCAGGAGCAGTCAGGAGCTTGTCAGAGCAACAGGAAGAGGATAACACACTCCCTCCCTCTCTCTCTCTCTCTCTCTCTCTCTCTCTCCCTCTCACACACGTACACATAGACACACACACACACACACACACACACACACACACACACACACACACACACACACACACACAGACAGACAGCTTCTCTCTCTCTTACAGGAACAACCCACATACACTTATACTGTCAACCCCCCCAGAGTGTGTCAGCTGTCATTAACTTCCAGTGAGCAGGGGAGCTTCCCTACCCTCCCACCCCCTCACAGGTGACTCTCACTGGGGCTCCATGCTGGGAATCCCAGCCTCTCTGCCAGAAGTCTCCATCCTGTCAATACAGCCAGCTAGAGGCCACAGAGATGAAAGGGAAAGAGACGGAACTCCTGTTTATGTATGGTTAGGATTTTAACATAGTTATGTTTGATCATGCCTATGTGAAAACTGCATGTGTATGTATGCATGTTAATGGTGTATGCTTTTTTCTTTGCATGTCTGTACTCATTTGTGTGTGTTCACATTTATAGGTTTTAGAGTTTCGTGTTCATGTTAATGGTGAATATGGGCATGCATGTGCATTGTTAATATTGTAAGTAAAAATATAGAGCACATATAATGTTTTACTGTTTGCATCGTTATCTCTAGTTATATGTTAGGTTCTTTATTTGTGTATTTGTATGGGTTTGTGTGTGTGTGTGTGTGTGTGTGTTTGTGTGTGTTTGTGTGTGTGGTGGGGGCATGCGTGGAATGTGTGTGTGATATAAAGGCTCTCTCCTCACACCACAATGGTGTCTTTGACAGGCGGGAGAAGGGAAGGCTTTGTTTGGTGACACCACACAGTGTTGTGAATGCCCAACATAGCTGCCATACCTCTCTCTATGCCCTCTGCCATGCTACTGGCTTATCAGGGATTCCTCTCCTTTCTATCTGCCCACGCACACCCCTCACTATGTGTGTGTGTTTGTATGTGTAAGTGAGGGAAAGAGTTTGTGAAGCAGAGCTGCTAACACCAAGGAAAATGCAAATGAGCTCCAGAGGAGAATAGACCCTCTGTTTGATTACATATTTCTCCACAAGTGGACCAATTTGGCTGCCACATTTTTAAACAGTTTCAAGTAGCTGGCTACCATGGCTTTGATTTGATTTGATTTGATTTTGTCCTTTAAATGAAACAACCTAAAACCATAATAAAACAATCTTGATGTTGAAGCAATCATAATCATGGTAATGATAATGAAAATAATGACAATATTTATCAGAGCAATGGTGATATAGGGTCCCATTTTCCTGAATCAAGGCACTAAAGCTCAAATCAGTGAAAACCTCAGTGCATACAAGGCCATGGAAATTATTTTCCACAGCTGCACTTTGCATCTGTAACACAGTTAGAGAAAGGAAGGTACTGGGAGTAAAACATCAGTCAGTATGCTGGAAACTGACATCAGTGGCAAGGTAGAGAGTCCAAACCAGTTTTTGTTAGCCTTGGATACATTTTATACTACTATTTCTATATTTTTATTTATTTATTCAATCAGCACCCACATAATGGGTATGTCATTGCTAGCATTTCCAGAATAAACAAATGTTCCACTTGTTATGAGGTCTTGTCATATTTTTTCACCCTTTATTCAGTCACTGTCAAACTAGTCGTCTGGGTAACTAGTTTATCAGCCTTATCAACTTAAAACCTACCTACGTTCTAACTTGTCATGTACCACACAAAATACAGAAGAACAGAAAACATACACATCTGTACAGATAACTGCTCAAGATAGTCAAGGGTTTTAAATTAAAACAAAAGCACACCTGAATGGTAAATTAATCTAGGACCAAGAAACCACAGGTGCATAATACATAACTTTTTACACTTCCCAAGTATTCTCTTTTCACATTTGAATTCCGACTATTCCAAAATGTCCAGTCTGATATTTTTTGAGTACATATATATATATGAGAGATCATCTACTCACTCCTAGACCCAGGTTACACAAGTAACCTTTGGTTGCGCATGCCTGCCATTAGCAGACTTGATTAACTTCAGGGACACACCGACCACTTGGGCTGGCGTGCAGCTGTGCCTGCTGCAGTTTTTCTGGTCAAACTAATAATCGAGTAAAATACATGAAAGCAAGTCTGTTATTTGAGCAGCGACTGGAGAACCAGGACTGATTGTGGAAGCCTAAACTCCTCAGGCAGGTTATTCCAGATTTCATACTTTGTTCCTCATTTTCCATCCTATAATCCTCCTCTCTCACCAGTCTGTTTATCTCACAGCTACACTGCGAACTAGTATGTTAGTGAAGAGCTCATTATTCACTCCGGTTTTAGTAATTATACAGGTCCTTCCAGCTCTCATGCTAACGTAGTAGTTGCCAAGAGGCCTGATACCCAACTTAAAGCAGGTATGGTGCCCACATGTGCAAAAATTAGGAATTCAATACACATTAACTCATAGACACACACACAAACACACATTTACAGACAGCTGTTTCTCTGTTTTCAATGCCAGGGTGTTGTTATGTGTTTGATGTGTTTATATGAGCTTTGATGGGACTTACAGAGGCTTGGCATCAATAGCGCATTAGCAAAATGAAGTGGGATTAAGCCGTTATACATCAATTTGCTCGATATTATCCTTTAAAGGTACAGTCAATATTTTTTTAGCACAAAAATTACACACATGTACTGTTTATTTGAAATTTTAACTTTTAGATGAAATAGATGAAACATCTTGTGTCTCTTTTTATTGTGTTGCGTTCATTATTGTCTTGTTAAACTGGCTCAGTAAGTCATAGAGCCTTATTTTGTTAGACATTTTGCTGACCACCCTGTTCAAACATAGGGAGGCGCCTACAGGTAAAGGGTATAAGAGTTCACTGGGCCACTTTGAAATTGTTTCATCAGACTTGAGGCTATTTCTTAAGGACCCACAGCTGAAAAGTAGGGGCTTGGATGTCAGCGTATCTCCATCTGGTGGTGAGATGGATCAGGTTGAAGGCGTGGTACACCCAAACATCTGTTGGGAGACTGCTTGATGCAGTTTAGAGGAACCTCTGCCTTTGGCAACGTGAAAATAGAAGGTGGTGGCTGGTGGAGGCAGTTAAGCAGTGTGTGGTAGTTAGAGAAGAACAAAAAAAAACAACAACCGGTAAATCAAAGGGGAATGGTAGGATGCTACCCAAGCTGTTCTGCGAGGGCAACGCTAACCTTAGCTAGGGATGTTATCGAAGTGGAAAGAGCACTAAAATAAACTCAGTGAACTCAAACTACCAGGTACCATTATTAGAACCTGATTCATACAAAAAAATTACCCTTTAAACTGCAGGTAGTATTATAAATTGTTACCATTTTTTATGCCGGAACTCTCTGCACTTGGAACCCCACAATCCTACACTAGGAGTCCCATGGAAATTAATGTTTTTAATTTGACACAATGCTCAGTCTGACCATCAGTCTTTTAGAGATCACTAAAGGCTTTCATGGACAAGTAGACAACAAATCATACTTCTTGAGTAGTCATCACTGTCCACAGCAATGGACGAGTTGGACAGATATTACATTACCAGAGCCTAACAAATTTTCAAATGAAAAGCTGTGGTTTCTGGAAGAAAGTTATTTGAGCTGTTAAACTGAAAAGGATCAGGAGGCCACCAAGAAAATTTTGAGAACTCGCAGTGTGAAGTTTAAAATACAGTCCTGAGAGGAATGGGGTGGATTTGTAAGAACTCTGGAGAATGTATTCAAAGATATTTACTGATGTTGTGATATTCTTGGTGTAGAATATGGCATGAATTTCTCCCACTTCATGCCTGATTCTAAAATCATAAGGAAAAAGTCAAGCTTTTTGGTTATATGGTGTTTGTCTCAAATATCACATTTTACAAACCATGATTTTCAAGCTCATAGACAATACCAGTTAAGAGAATATATGCCTTTCTTCAAATGTCCCCAATGTTTCATTGTTTTATGAAACATAAAGCAAAACTAGAGCTCTTCTATCTAGAGGTCCACTAAATGGTTGCCAGTGTTTCGCCTCAGATGTGGGAGGTTTGAGTTATTCGTGTCACTTTCCTAACACTGTGCCCTTAGGGAACAGTTAGGTTCCTTTTATGTTGTCATAGTTTGTTTCGTCACACTCCTTCACTGGTCCTCCTTTTTAGGCTGAAAAATACACACACATACACACACTTACGCACAAACAGATGATAATATGAACACACACGGTCCATTAACTCCAGCAGTCTCCCAGGAGCCTCCTGCAGTTGAATCACAGCCATTCCATCAGACTCATCAGCGCTGCTGTGGGAATACTATTAACAACAAAGATTCAGCCTCTCTTTCTATCACAACACCCACAGACTCACACAAACACACATCTGTACTGTACATTTGTTGTTTGTGCCTGTGGCCATGTGTAGGTTACTCTTTGTACAATATGGGTTTTTTAGTGTAATTCCAAACAACTGTATATTTGCATGTGCAAATGAGCTGCACGTGCATGTTTAAGCATAAAAGCAAAGGGGAATGCAGTGAAAGACGAGAGGTATTTCCACACGGTGTGCTTGGAAGCATGCCCGTCCATGTTTGTGCATGCATGTGTGAGTGTGTTGTGTATTGGCAGACTTGCTGCTCCCACGTCCCTGAGAATGAGGCCAATCAGATTGGACCGACAGTATATTTCCAAACACTAGAGTCTGGCCTTCTGCCTCACACACATTCCAGTACTTCCAGACAGACTTTCAGAAACAGGAATTAAAAGGCATTGGAGTTGTTAAAACATGACATTCCCAAAAAAGGGCTGCTGGGCCCCGAGACTACCCAGAAACATCCCACATGACTCAACCCTGCAGGAATTACAGCACCGCCAGGGTCGCTGACGAAGGTCCTCTCATAGATACAGTCTCTCTATAATATTACCTCCTCTCCTCTCTCTGCTTCTGTCCTTCTACCTCTCTGTCATCATGCTCTCTCACATATTAGATAATCCTTAACTGAAATGTCTGTCTGTGTTATTGTTTTGTGCAGCCAGGGTTTAAAGGTCTTGCACAAGGAGACATCTGCAGTGGTAATGAGGGAGGGGCAAATGTTGCTCTTTCACCTTCCAGCCCAGATCTATTCTAGCAGTACAGGGAACACACAAGATGACCTTTGTGTCACAGCCTTTTCTAACTTTTAGGCCAGTGCTGGCCCCTGTACGTAAACTGTACATACAGGATATAAACACATGCAAACACATGACCACATACTGAACATTTAGAATGAGTTAAACAGATATACAGAGAGATACAACATATCATCATCTATAAATGCATTACACTTAATGGGATACACATTGATATCTGCTTCTGATACTGGGATTTAAGGCAAAAGGGTTGATTATACAGTATCCATACTACACTGGGCCAATTTAGAGATATTTAATATGAGTATATGAAAAATACTGGTATCTGTATCAGCCTTCAAAAACCCTAGTACACACACGCACGCACACACTCTCGGAGGAATGTTGTGTGTATTGTGAGTGGGAGTTGAGGTCAAACTTCACTATCAGGGACTGTGTTAATGTATTCCGCTCTTATAGAGGCTGACTTAGGCAGCTATCTGTTTCACAGTGTGTCAATTCATCCTGCTAGCAAAAGAGGGCCACTGGCATTAAAAACTGGGGCTTTGACGCAACTGAAGTGACCATTTCAAAGTCTTAACTGGGTCAGTCAACTTCCAGTTATGTCCACTGTTTCACATATATGCACATGCACACACATCACTTTGAGGTGGGGTTTATTAAAAGTACCATGATAAGAAATATCACAGGTGATAAATATCCTTGGCAAATGCAAAGTCACTAATCAAAGCGGCATTTTTTGAAAGGAAATTAAAACAAAATATAGGCTACTGTGTTATCGTGACTTTATAAAAAGACAGTGTCACTTTTTGTCAAACATGTTTGTTATTCTTTGGTATAAAGTCAGAAACTATAAAACAAAAACAAAAAAATGGGTGAAGCATTCCTGGGCATTAAAGGGGCACACCTGTAATTTAGTACCGCATTACCACAAAGATAATAGTTTGCAAAAGACAGAATTTAAAAAAACTTAAAACTTTAAAAATATACTGTATACAATATAGGCTGAGATATCCTGACTTTTTGTCCCTAGTATGAGTCAAGCTTTGACAAATGCTGGATGAACCTTGCTATAATCCAGCTCTCTTCTCTTAGACCCTCCTTGTGCGGTAAATACTCATGTCAAAAACTGATCCCCAGGCCAAGATAAACCTGATAACATCATCAAATAACCCTTATGTAATCATTAGGGTTAGACTCAGATTTTAAAAGCTCACTCCAGATCCTAAAAGGGTTGTCATACGCTAAGTAGTACTATTGTGTGATGGTAATGTACTTATTAGGTCATTTACTGTATTAGATTGAAATAGGGATATTAAATCATTAAAAAATAATATAATTTTGTAGGGTCTTTTATGTACATGTACAAGTATCCAACCAACCTTCTTCTCTCTATCTACAATACATCTCCCTCTTTGTTTGTGATCTGGATTTGATAAGACAAAATTAATCAGGCATAATGACCTTTATATGGATGAATCTCATCAGCAGACTTAATGAGAAAGAAAAGAACTGTCCCAATTATTTTGTACTTGAACTGTACATCTTGCATGAATGACATTTAATATAGATTTACAGATACATTTTTGTCCTGTCTTTTCATATTTTAAGATATATTTCAAAATATATATTTTCACATGTGGGAGAAAAGACAAGGAAAAATAAACTTTACACAAATGAAAATGGAGACAGATTCTACAGTCCATTTCTCTTAACAGTTAATTGTAGTGCTTGAGATATTTTTAATTGATTATACTCGGATGCCTTAGGAAAACCTTTACATTTAACTAACAACTAAGCAAAGTGAACAAATACTCAGAGATTAAATTTAATTTTTTAATACTTTAGGTGCAAGGAAAACATTTCTCATTCAATCATACTGACAGTTTAGTTAAACAGTGAAACTCAAACCCATCTAATTACCAGGAAAAAAAAACACACACACACACACACACACACACACACACACACACACACACACACACACACACACACACACACACACACACACACACACAGATCACATTCCACAAGCAGCCCTGTTAGCCCTGTGATTTCAATTTACCCCTGACCCTGATAGCAATTCTTTCTTGTCTTTCATACTGGCACCTCGGGCAGCCCAAACAGGTTAATCCACACATCTTTTCTTTACACTATATTTGAGTCCACAAAGAGACCAGGAATATTCACTGACAGACAGAAAGGGCAAGCAAGCTAGCGTAAAAACCAAAAGGATGACAGAAAAAGAGAAAGGTAAAGAGATCAAAAGGACTGGGGAAAGAGAGGAGAATAACAGAAGGCAATCACTCTGCAATACAAAACTTTCTAAATGCTCCGCCCAGCTTTATCCAGTGTTATTTTCAACTACTTTACTATAATCAGTAAATCCCATTTATATTTCAGCACCAGAGTCATTAGACTAATCTAAAAGTCTGATTAAACTATGAATCCATTGAATAATTAAAACATTTTCCTACATTGCCACTAGAAAAAAAGTCGGTTCTAAGGGGCTTTACGTAAAGTGGATTTACTTTACTCCTCCTCCCAGCTTCCCGAGGTCCCAAAGGCCTTTTACAGTATGTAAGGGGTAAACATTAAAATATTCATGCATCAATTAAATCTGTAGAAATTAATCTAATAAATATAACCTGACAAAGCAATTACAGGCTTTTAAACAGAAGAAATTATTATGAGGATAAATCCTGTAGGGCTTTGGTGGTAATGCTGATTGGATGAGTAATTCTGACTATTAGAAATCTATAGTGCTGGACTAGAGAACTAGTATGGTTTTTGTTACAGGTGTACCATGAACTACATTTTGTGCACTCATTGTGTTTAACGTGTCATGATTTGGTTACAATAGATATCTCTAGTTGCTTTTTTAATTAAGACTTATAATACCTTAATCCATAAGGAGTATCACTGGAAAAACCTCTAAACAATGATAACATTAAATAAAATTAAAAATCAAATGCCCTGGCCCTTGTTTAGTATATTAATCTAATGGTATAGTATAGTATAGAATAGTATAGTATTCTGGTCAGTTATTTTTTTGACCATTTAAATTACACATACACAAAAAAGATTCCAATATTAAAAGTTGTCACGGTGTATACATAAAAAACTCTGATTAAGCTGTTATGTGGTAGTATTCCTCTTACTAAGACCAGTTTGAGTGTGACTACAACTTCCAGTCATGTCTTTTTTAAGGGTCTTTTCAACAAAATCATATTTTTTACGGGGACTACTTTGTAGGTCCTTAGATTAAACTGACCCTACACAATTTTTACATTTAGATGATGGATTGTGTCTTTAAAAAAATTTTTTTGTAGGCAATTACTGTAACATTGATTAATTATGATGTAACAATATCAAATTAACTCATAAATCAGTCTATCCACCAGACTAAGATAATGTGATTTGCTTTAATTCTGCAGTGTTTTGATCAGAGGAATCAAAACACTGCCGTTCTCCTTCCAGCTTTTCGGAATATTGCTCTTAACTGACCTCTGATATCTGGGAAAATGTGAATATGGATAACTACTGTTCTCAGAGATGAAACAGCCTTATTCCAAATTCATAGCAATTTTCATCAAAGGCCATTATTGCCCCCTTATACTTATGCATTGATCTTACCCTAAGGTATCTATCAGGCCTCGCAATTTTACAGGCTTATCCCTATGATGTTTCAAATATATATTTTTAATATGGAAAAGCCCGTAAAAGTGCCTAGCATACCCAGGGATGCAGTGTCTTGTCTGGGCTCTGAGTCTGTGTAATTGCTCAGGGGCCCCCCCGAACCCCAGATCCGTCTTGCATTAGCATACATAACACTGCTCTGTGGACTCTAAGAGTCATGCCAATTGAAAAGCAATCATTTTCACAGCAGAGAACTGCCTTCGCCACTTTAATTGAGTATGAGAGTGCTTGCATGTCTATGTGCATGGTTTTGTATCATGAGACAGGAGATAATTGCTTTTGCAATAGGCTACAACATAGCAATATTTTGTTAATTCAGTGATAGGAGTTGATTGCTTTTGTCTAGATGTGCCCCATGGGCAGGTTCATGTGTTTGTCATGTTTGTCAGAAAACAGAATGGGCAGACGATAACTGCTGGCTACGTCCCTTTAGACTGTCTGCGCTGTGTCTGTAACCGTTTTTACACAAACATACATACAGTATACAGACGAACACACAAAACAAAAATAATTTGAGCTGCATGCTAAACACAGGGGCCTCAGGGTTCCATAAACTCTGCTACAATAAAGATGAGCATTGCACTTGATATGAACGTCCCACTGTTCAGTGACTATTAAACCCAATTACCTTATCGAGTCTTATCTGTGGATTGCTTTTATCAAATTACAAACTGCGTAAACAGAGACATGGATTTGTTGTAGAGCCAAAGAGGGGCGTGTTTGCTCTTTATGAACATCTCTACAGACTCTCTCTGGGTCCCTGACTGTTGTTTTAGTTAAGTATGTGGCTGTGGAGAACCGGGATAGTGATCACATACAGAAGGTGGGTATTACTATACAACTGAGGACTTTCCGTTGACTACATGGCCTTTAACCCTTACCCTAACCTATGGCCTGATCATAGTTCTACTCCGACAACCTATACTCACACTCACACACACCGCTGACAGTCCAACAGTATAGCCCTGAATGAGGAACTTCTGTGACCAATTAACAGAACAGTACAGTAAGTTCCACGCAAAGTGGACAGAGCAAATAGCTTTCTAATGAGGATCAGTGTTAATATATTTGCCGGCTAATTTCTCTCAGCATCAGTGAAACCCTGCAGGGACAAAGTGATTGAATCATGGGGAAGTGCTTTAATGGCATTGGCTGTTAATTAGCCAAACAGAGGAAGAGGGCATTAATCTTTAAGCCTAGGTTCAGGCCATTCAAGTCAAGAGGAAACTTGGCACTGCCTGCCAAACATAATGGTTAAGTGCAACGCTGGTGGCTAGAGAGGGACTCAGGGTGCAGCAAGGTTAATCTGTGGATATCCCAAACAAAGACTCACTTTAATGTCTTTATTGTATCACTGTAGCTCCTCAGAATGTGTCTGTGTTACTGATAAGTGAGCTGACAGTGAGTTTGTAGCATTGTACTTTAGAATTCATAATGGTACTCAATGGTATTCATAGGGTGTGATTAGCATATTCCAAATTCATTATTAAGAGTTCAGTTTTTCAAAATTGTCATTGTTATTCATTTTATTAAATGGGTATAAGCAGTTCAGGGGCACTCAAATATTCTTATAGAGTTGTATTGTTTTTACTCTATACATACTATAGAAAGCACTTTATTGTATATTTACAATATAATTATACCCTACAGTACCATTAATATTACACTTTTGCTTTGCTATGTATACGGCAAAATAACTGATAAATCAGGACAAGCTTACAGTACATGTAGAAAACAAAAAGATGTGGATCCTTCTTGTAGGTGAGAGTGAAATATTTTTTAGACTGCTGTTGCAGCTGTTGCAAAGTTTCAACACTAGGCAACACAAAGACAAGCGAGCTAAGCAGACAAAGTGGGAGCCTGACACTCACTGGCTCACTGGTGTAACTACACTGTGGCTGAGTGGGAAAGGCGGTCCACCCTTCAGCCTCAGGAAACACATAGTTTGCCTGAGGACATCCCAAAAACGGAAATCACTCTAAATTTGCTCATTTATAAAACTCAGCTTAATGGAAGTTTTAGACAAAATGAACACCTTGATTGTCTCTTTCATCCAAAAAATGCAATTTAGCTCCATGAGGTTAATCAGCTCAGGTTTTGCAACAAATACAGTGACGGTGACAAACATAGTAAAGCAAACAGACAGAAAAGGTGCTAATGGTATATTATACCTAAAGGCCTATCTTACAAATCCAGTAGGCAGAGGACCTATACATATTAACTTTAAATTTTTAGAAGGATACAAATATCATAGCAAAATGGGTGTTATAGCCAAATCATAAGGGCGAAATTAATTCAAATTTGCTTTTTTTTTTTCAAAGGGCTGCATTGGTATGACAATTAGACCGGCTACTGCCAAAGCACTGTATGAATATGGACATGAACTTTGTTTTATTGTTTTGTTTTTTAAACATGGCCCGCAACCAAGTCGGTACCACAGTCTTACTTTTGTTCCAGTCTATTGGCCTTACCATATGTGCATTGCAAATGTTTAAAATAGGTTTGGTTGCCGTTTCCGACTCTTGCCCTTCAGCTGTCCTGAAGAGGGCCTACAACCAACAATATTCAACCAACAATTTTCGCCATACATGGTTGCGTATCTGAATGCTACTGTTTGGCGCTGCCCTCCCCCGCTGGGGGGGGCGCTACTAGCGCTGAAGAGACGCTTTAGCGTCACATGATCATTCATCCGCCAAATTCGGACTGTTTTCGTTTCTACAGTCGGGCCAGCACGGCGGGTTGAAGCTGCGGCAAGCTG
Organism: Xiphias gladius; assembly: GCF_016859285.1. Taxonomy (NCBI): domain Eukaryota; kingdom Metazoa; phylum Chordata; class Actinopteri; order Istiophoriformes; family Xiphiidae; genus Xiphias; species Xiphias gladius. Next base: position 10,735,505 of record NC_053415.1, read on the forward strand.
GCTAGCGTAACTAGTACTATATCGGAAACGTGACGATTAGAGTTTCAAAATAATGTGACTAAAATAAGCCTCGGCACGGCTCATACATTCACGAGAGCGATTATAATTTGAAAGTTTACAACGGAAGTTTACTTTGATTTATGTTTACTTGCCACTATTGGTAGCTGGAGGTGCAGATAACCCAGCCTCAGTCATTTTTGTCGGCTTTTAGTTACAGTTGCAGTAACTATGAACCAGCAGTTTAAAGACACCGAGTCCGACGTAGCTGATACAGTGGAGAAGCTTAAGCATAAATATTTGGAGAGGAGGAAACAGGTTTGAAAGTAACGACAACTTAAAGTAGAAACGAGACAAGCTCCGTTTATCTGATAACTTCAGAGCTATGCTAACCCAGGTTACCCCCCATTATCAAGTTAGTGAAATTAACGTGAACGGGAATTCACGCTTTTCCGTCCATACTATCGCCTTGTTGTCTGTTTACCTTACGTTAGCTAACTGAAAAACATCACACCAAACTTCAATAGAACTAAAAACTCTGTACTCTGTACTGTATTTTACAAAGGGTCGGTTCAAACTTGTTGAGAAACACGTCTTGTAAACGCTAGCTAAACTGTGAAAAATGTGTTGCGCTGCTCGCTTGTAGTAACGTTACTGAATGCGCGCCTGAGCCATAAGAAACTTAATCTGTGTTCTATCAGCTATTCTTATGGATATGGCAGAAAAGCCCAACCTTAATTGATATCAATATATTGATATACCGATGTCTTGTTTTTTTTTAGTTGCCACCTTCAGAAGACATTATCTCAGGAACCAGTGATGGTACGTGTGGCCTTCAGGGGATCGTTGTTGGTTTCTAGCAAGTCTCCAGCATTATCCACCCTCATTTATATTAACAAATAATTCACTGTAGAAAAGTAACAAGAGAATGTCAGTGGTGACTGTATTGATCATACCTTCACTGTCTTCCCTACGGTCTACTCACCTGCTGTATTTGCAGGTTTATAATTACAGTTATCTTACAACAAAAATTTTATCAGATAGGGTTTTTTTTTTTTAATGACTCATAATCAGGGCACTCTCCTTGGTCTTAATCCACATCTAATTGATGATTACTATGCCTGATGTGCCTAACATTGCGTCATGTTTACTCTTTTAGAAGCAGCACAAAGGCCCATTTTGGGCCACAGATCCAAACGGTCAAGCAAGGAGTTGAAATGCTACAGCAAAGCTTTAAATGAGCTGTTCAAAGCAGTTACCAGCCATCCTGAACAGTAAGTCTCATGACATTACTTTTACAAGTACAATATTACATGTTTGTGATTAGTATTATGTCTTATCTAAGGTTTGGCAGTGATCACACTCTACATGGCAGTAATGAGGACCTGAGTGGGGACTTTACACCCGCCCCACTTCAGGACTCTCAGGTGCTGTTTACAGAAACGGGTGAGTGTGTCAGAGCAAAATACTAGTCACTGGTGTTTGTGCTTCCTGTTGTAGAATGTAACCAATAACTGACCAGCTTTATAGCAAACTCAAAGTAGCTGCGGCTCAAATCATTTTCTGAGGTTAATCAGTCATTTAAAATTAATGACTTTCCTGTGATAACACAATAAAATCTTGCCTAAAAAAATCAGGCCTTCAGGATTATACCTTGAATTTAATTTAACCAGTTCTTGCAATTTATTTACTGACTTTCCTGTTACTACTGAAATTTCTGACTATACAGTTTTTTCTGCACTGTTATAAATGCTGTGGATAATTAGCCCACTTTGGGCTCTACTTTACCTCCGTTTGTCCAGATGTGACCCTGCCTTCCTGTCTGGATGTTAGCCCTGGGTTCAATGAAACTGAGGAAGACAGAGAGTTGCAGAGAGCTCACCAACTCCCTGACCCATGCCGCTCCTCATCCTTAGTACCAGTAAAGGTTTACCAGGAGATGATGACCATCTATGAACAGCTAAAGGTGAGAGAGCAAAACCCCTGAAATTACAGTTTGTCAGTAAATCCAGATGGGGAAACACAGAAAAGAAAAGGTGACTTGGTGTAAGGTTCCATGTATGGCACTAAAGGATACTTACAGATGTGTATCCAGCGTTACATACCAACTCAGATGCAGGGAATATTATAATACCATAGTGTTTGGCTGTTTTTGTTTGTATTTTCACCAAACTGGTGTTTTGTGATGGTGATGAGTAGTTTTAAGTTCCTGACTCAGAGGTTAGTTTGGGGTTAGAGGGGGAATGTTGTATATAAAGTATAGTAGGATGAAAGTGCTTGTGTGTACAGGCAGAGCGACAAAGCCAGCAGCAATGGGAGAACGAGCTGCACGAGCGAGAGAGGAAGCTGAAACAACAGGAGGAGGCTTTTGGGAGACTGGCCGGGCTGGAGGAGATGCTCCAAACTTGCATTCTTGCTGTAGAGGAGGTAAGACACACATACACTCTATCCAGTTATGTTCAGCACAAGGGATGTCTTTTATATTTCTTCACCACACCTTGTTCCCTCTCCTTCCACACTACCACTTGTCTCCTTTCAAGTAAGTAACTCTGTGGTCCACAATCACAAACAACTTCCAAATCCTGCAGCTAGTAATACTATATCATTATGTATTAGCATGATTATATTTATTCATAATTAGTGGTTTGACAAGATGATTTTCACAACACTCTACTTCTAAACAAAATCTAAATCTACATTTTATATTAGGATAACAGGTGTAAACTACCCTATGTACTAAATAAACTAACCTATGCTCTAGACTCTAGACATTTTAGGTAGCTTAATTGAACCTCAGACACGTTTCCAGGAAGACTTTTTTGAAATGTTATAATGCGGCCTGATGTCTTACCAGAAACACCAGCAGGAGCTGAGCAAGCTGCAGGATCTTCTTCGAGAGCGGGGCAAAGAAAACAGGAGGCTCAAATCCAGTTTTGACACCATCAAGGAGCTGAATGACAACATGAAGAAACAGGTTAGAAGTGTTCACAAACAAACAACTATTGTCTGTTTGCATTTTGTTAATCTTGATAAATGGTTAACCGATGACCACTGTATTTTGTGTGTTCTTCTTGGAATCTCAGTGGTGTGATAAAGTCATACCACATCTTAAAACTATAGTAGCACAAGGCCCACAAGTACAAACCTTTTAGGGAAATTAAATTAATTAAAAGCTCCTCTTAGTTATCAATGTTTTCACTGAGTCTAAACTAGCAGGTTTCATGATCTCCGTCCTCAAAATACTAAAAGGTCTGAACATTTATTAAAACAACTTTTTTGGTTATAACCAGTTTTGAAAGTAATTTCCAAAATGAAGACTATACAGCCAATCTTGTTACCCATCTATCGTGTCAAAAACGAGCTAATGTTTGACTGGAATTTTCTTTTTTCCAAAAATAAAGTGATTGATCAGATCTTCATTACATCATGGCTGGAGGACCAGAGGCTCATACGAAGCAATGAGTAACCTGGACCACAGGAGGGCACTACAACATAACCCTATTGTATTTGGATGTTGGATGATGATAATAATAACAATAATAATGATAATGATACTACTACTACTACCACTAATAATAACAATAATAATAATCATCATCATCATCATCATCATCATCATCATCATCTTTATTTATATAGCGCTTTTCTAAACCCACATTAAAAAGTGCTTCTCACATAATAGTAATAATACAGGAATGATGTAGGGTAACTGAGTCTACACTTGTTTTCTTGGTTTAAGTGTCCCTTGGGAGCTCTAGGCGTTTTTGCTGCTGTTGAATGATGGTCTTTTTGCTTCAAAAGCAAAACCCAAAGACAGATTTGTTTATAAGGAAGGCGATTAATTGATTTTATATCCACTGGTCTTGCATAACAGTTTGACATCCACTGTTTTTAAATCAACAGCTGAATGAGATCAGTGAACAGAATAAGAAGTTGGAGAGCCAGTCCAGGAGGGTGCAGGCTCGACTTGAGAATCTGCAGGTAACAACTACTTCATTCATTCAAAGATAGCTTTTCCTTCATGTTTTAAATAATTAGAGTCATGGAAGGTTTATATGGAAAGTTGCAAAGTTATGGTGATCTGTCTGACAAATCAGTTTTTAGTATCGTATGATGGTCTGAATGATGTTTGAAGCCTTTCCACACTCAAAATTATTCAAAAACATTAATTTCTTCTAGCCTTGAAATTGCTGAACTTTATTTGTTGAAGATTTTTAATATCTAATATTTTTGGTTCAAGGTTAAAAAACAGATGTTCTTTCATACATTTATTCATTGACCTATTAATTAATCCCTCAGAGAAAATATGAACACAGCATAGCATCAAGAGGCTGTCAGAAAGGGAGTGTTAAAAACATGGAGTATATTAAACCATCCAAAAAGGAGAAAACGGCTGCCTTGGGAAAACCCGGGAAGAAGGTACTTCATCAACTCTGTGTGTATGTTTGTTTGTTTGTTTTACAGTTAAATGTACTACCAGTCAGCAGGATTTGCATTAATTGTGGCTGCAGTACTTCATTTTATAGTTAATGTGTTTATTGAAAAAACACTGTGCATATCATTTAGCATTGTTAGACCGGCACTAAGATACTCACTTAAACATACCCAGGCTGGAAACAGTACAAAACTAACTCTTCACAAACCACTCTCACCCTGTCAGCTGGCATGATAAATCATTGTTTGTTATGTTATCATCATTGTTTTTGATGAAGTTGAATGTATTTAGCTGGACATAGTTGCACTTGTCATTTAAATGATTTAAAGGATGTTTTTTTTGCTGTCTCTGTTCAGAGAACATCGACTGAGCCATACTTTCCATTACCATACTTTTGACAGTTTAATTAACACCTTTAGGCTCCCCACTGAAATCACAGTCCCTTTTCCGAATACGCCTGTATGTCCAATGGCTGAACTGCATATAAACATAGTTCTAAATTTTACTCACATTTCTTTAAATCGTGGCTTCTTTGCTCTTGGGATCAAGATGTAAACTTGACAGATGATATTGGTCTAATCAAAATAAGATTTAAAACTATAGTCACCATTTTGTGACAAAGTAAGCTGCAGATGACAGATTTAGCTTATATAGCTTTAACCCTTTATTTCATCCTCCTTCCCTCAGGGCAGCTCTAGTCCCACCCCATTAAAGCTCCTGGCCCTCTTATTGGACTGGGTACTTGATGGACAGACGTTCTCATCAGTAGCAGGAAATGAAGGGAAAGGTGTAGGCCAGTGTCTGCCTCTGGAGGTTGTGCTCAACGACAGATGCCTTAAGGTGGGGCAATCACTCCAGTTTCACTCTTGTATTTGAATTTTGTTATGAGTATCCTCCAACACAGTTTGTTGTCATTACCATGAAAACCGTTTTACTGCAATCAACGTTATGAGTTATCTTTGGTTCCTTAGGTGCTGCCGTTATTAGCAGATCAGCTTCATCACACTCCCGTGTCAGACCCGGACCTCCTCCTCAGCCTTCTTCGCCTCATCCACTGGGCTTTGAGACACATGGACAATAGCACACAGGTAAATATACGATTATTTCTGTGGGTAAACTGGGCTGTTGCAGAAAGTAGTTATAGGATACATGAAGGAACTTACATAATGATTACAATAACAATAGAAAATGTATGGTATGTTGTCTATTAGCTTCATTGTTTTTAGCTTTTACTGATTTTTTTCATTTGTTTTTTTTTCACCAAGGAATATATGGATTTTAGCACCCAGGATAATGGTTGAAATTGTGACAATACATAGCGCAGAATATGTTCAGGAAATGTCCCTGTTAGCTTGACAAGCCATTTAGTGACTGTGTGCCAAAAGGTTACCTGTAGGTCAGATGGTGTCAGGTGACCTCTGTCTGAGATCACTACACCAAATTCACAGCATGTCTGTCACTATTCTATTTCATGAGACCTTTTAGTGAGTAGCCATTACGAACAAGCCAAACCATCTTAGCTACAATGCTAAAAAGATGCGTAAGCAAGACAGTGACCTGTTGGTAGCTAGATAATAGGTGCTATCTTGACAAAGAAACAGAGAGAAGTACTATTTTGTTTTTATGTTATTTTATAGTCAAACATTTCAAAACAAAGGCCTGTTTATGTACTATTTAGGTGGCTGACTTTTAAAAATGTATGCTGGTGTTGTCAAAACTTCTGTTCTCCCGTGTCTGCCAGAGGGAGCGTCAATTGAAAAAAAAAAAAATGTATATATCAACGCTTTTCAGCCGCATCCACCTTCTTTTGTAATATATGATCTCGGCTGTCAGAAAGTAAAAATACAGAGAAGTGGGAATACAATACCATTCTACAACAAAGTGCTGTTAATTCCTACATTTTTCTTATTTATTGGTGTCTGACCTTGCAAGAGATGAGTGTTTTCCTGCAGAAAGCTGCTGGGTAACTTTCACAGCACTATGCAGCAGAAACCAAACATGACACACAATTTTCCCTCAACACACAGAGAATACACATCCTCTTCAAACAGGGGAAATCCATTTTATCGCTGTTTGGAGGTCCTGTCGAGTTCCATCTTGTGCTCAGTTGAGAAGCCTGGTTATCTGAAGCCCCCTGCCTGTCTCTTTGTGTTGAACAGAGTCTACATTAGAACAGGCTGTCCCTGCTTTATGGCTTTGATAAGGATGTGTATCCCATTCCATTATACAGCAACATGGCCAGAAGGGCCTCAAGAGCCCCTCTGTAACAAATACTGTGCATCAGTCATTGCTGGTTGAAGGGGTGACGGGTAATAGGACAATTTTGCAATACCACTTTGTAGGCTTAATAATGTGCGGCAATATTCATCTTATTTAAAACACAGAAGACCAGCCTCCAGCCCATAATCCTTACGTTCAGCACATTGTCAGAACCCTTAATCCCAGCTATGGGCGAAGCTCCAGCCTTCACCCCCTGCCCCAAGCCACTTATTCTCTCCCGACAGCCTCCAGATTGCAAGCTTCGGTGCTGTACTCCAGCCCTGCTGCAGGGAGCTCAGCCCCTCCATGTTTGTTTGTCAGGCCATGTCATATCTGCTCAGTGACATGCTTGATGTTCAACTGGAATCACATGCTCCTTTATTGTTGCAATATGTGTTCACTTTTAAGACAATAACCAACCACTATTTGGCCACCATACATAAATGGAGTAAGGAAGATGTTACTTAAAGTATGGGGGTCCCTACGGAGCTGATGGAATCATTGAGGAGAGGGAATAGTAGACAGAAGCCTCTTTTAAACAGATATCCCGCAATATTGTCATTAAGAACATCCCTCATTATGCCGGCTTTGCTTTTTTACACTGAACCAAACAAAGCTGACGTACTGTCGCCCCAGTGTGTGATTTAGGATAGCATGCCGGCATTCCAGAATCAGAGACGTGACGTGTAACACAACAGCGTCAGCATCTCTCCCACCATGCTGGCTCTCCTTTTTACACAGACGTCGATCTGGCTCTGTGACTACCTCAGCTGCTGGCTTATTGCCTGAACAACTATGCCCCCCCACCATTCTATATTTGTAGCTTTTATACAGAACGCCAATGCGGAATTAAGGCACAACATTCCCGTCTTGAACAGGCTGGATAAAAGGGGCTAGAGAGAGGGAATTACTGAGTTTGAAACCACCAGCTCTTCATTGCTTTGGAAACACACAAACCTTTGATAGTAGCTATAGTTTACTGCGTTGATTTATTGGCTTGATCAGTTATTTAGAGAAGAAGCCTGCTGGCCCCTTATCAGGACGACCTTGTATTTTTTACACTGACTTTTGATGAGGATCATTCTAGGCATATCTTTCCTGTTTTTGACAGTTATGTAACAAAAGTAACTGAGCACGGGCAGTTATGTATTTTTTTCAATAACCAATGTGTGGATGTGTGTTTGTGTGTATTTTGCACAGCATCTAGCATTATCTGCCACTCTTCGGCGGATCGGAGAGGAGGTGTCAAAGCCTGCAGCCCAGTCAGGGCTGCAGTCTGAAGATCCAGACCTGCCTAAGTCTTGCAGTGATGCAGCCGGACCCTTCAGGAACTGGCCCCTTTACCGGAGCTCCTGTCCTCACACACGTATCCTCTCCACCCTCATCATCCTCCGCACTGTCACACAAGGTATTATTACTGAATGCACATGTATATACTGTATCTTTGTCATTTAATTTGGAAAATGCAAACAGGTGTTAAATTGTGGACTTAAAGCAGGACAGTAGGGTTAGAGTAACGAATCCGCAAAGGCTGTGATTATTTTCATTTTCAATAAATATTGATTATTTAATTGATCAATCAACAGAGCGTTGGGTCTGTAAAGTGTCCAAAAAAAGGAAAAAAATTCCACTGACAATTTTCCAGAGCCCAAGATAACATATTTAAATTATGTGTTTGTTGACCAACAGTCCAAAACCCATAGTTATTAAATTTTTATTGATATTAAAAAAAAATAATTAAATAATATAAAGCTGAGAAAAGCAACAAATCCTCACATTTGAGAAGAAGGAAACAGCAAATGATTATTTGCCCGTTAAATCATCATTATCATTCATTTATTCCTTATTATTTTTCAAGGGAGAATTTTACTGTCACCATAGCTACAAAGATGAGATCTGAATTTCCACACATGACATGTTAGATTTCCACCCGGGATGTGCTGAATTTCTGCAAAGCGGGATGAGAAACCAGACTTCATTTCACTATCGGTAGCATCACAGACTGAATTGTAATTATTCACAGTAAATTTATGCTGGAAGAACACAGCAGACATTAGTCAACAATAACAATAACGGTTACAAATTCTCTTATTAAGGTCTAGTAGTGATGTCACAGTTACCATGGCAGCGTAATTTAAATTTAAGATTAAACCTAGAAAAGGGGGTACATCTGTTGGTACTTATCACTTCCCACTGTTTTAGCAATCCAACTGTGTAGTTGTGAATCCACAGACAGGGCAGAGTGTTAAAACATTTATTTTGTTACCATACATACTTAGCATGAAGTGTAAGCTTCTTACTATACATGCCAATTAAAATTTCCATGTTAGTACTAATACAGTTAGATATATGTAGAAGTTTGAGTGCAAAGAGGAGACAAGGCCACATATTTAATGAGTGAGTCACTTATTTAAATGGTCATCTAGTAACTAGATTGATAACAAGATGAGATGCATCAGAAGCCCCTGAGTTTTTTCCAGTCAGAAAAAAGTAACAGCTCAGTCAGCCACAATCAGAAGCTGATGTGTGAGGAGATGGAAAAAAAAAAAACCTCTCTGCTGGCGTGCAGGTCAGACACAATGGTGGAGTCAGTAAGATAATCATCCATTGGACATTAGGGCCGTCAACAAATATTCTAAATTCGATTATATAATTGGGAAAAAAGAAGCCACGAACGTGTGACTTTTTTTAGTAAGAATAATAAAACCTCATTTTTGTCCAGTTTTGACAGTGCTATTGGACACATGCTCTACCCAGTAGATTCTGCATCAAGTTAAAGTTAGTTTACAAAATTTCTTGAGAAAAACCCATTAAGCTAAGTTGGTGAATATTCTACACATTATATGTTTAACATGAGTATGTTACTAATGTAATTCTGAGCATGTTGGCATCACAATCACTGCGATACCACTTCCACCACGGACTCTCATTTGATCAAAAACAACCTTTGTATCTCCGGTGTTCTATCTTCCAATTTTGTTTTCTCTACAAGGAACATCAGCCTCACCGAGCCACTAGCATGGCTTTAGCCTTGTTCTGATACAGATATTTAAAAAGGGCATGGAGCTTTTTTTTACTTCCTAGACTCCCACACTATAAATCTTAGGGCATTCAGTGGAGGCAGCCTTCATATCCTGACATATTTTATGAAACTCTCCCTCTGAACTGACCCTCCATCTGCCGGTAATGCTTCTGGGCTCCCTCAGTATGTCTCTATATAGACTATTTTCTGTCAATCTGTTTACCAGCTTTGCTGTCTCCCCTCATCGGGATTGACATAAAACTAGATTGATCATAATGGCAAGATGTTTTTTCTCATATTTGCTGGGATTTTAGACATAATGGTTACCATTCTGTGACGGAGGTAATCAGACTCGGTCCAAAATAAAAATGAATGCTTTTATCTGATGGCAGGTTATATAAATCCAGCACTTTTGGACATTTGAAAATTAGTACTTCAGAAATTCTCAGAAATGTTTTAGCTGATCACAGCTCATATATTTGAATTCGACTGGCATGATGGGTTTTGGATTTAGATACTTGAAATACTGTATGTCTCTGTCCTGTCTGCAGCTGATGTGCTGGCCCAGGCTCTGGACAACCTCCATACTGACCTGATGTCTGAGGAGAGCCGAGGCCTTTTCATCCACTACGGAGGACTGTGTGTGCTATTGACGGTGTTACGGGCCAGCCGTGGAGGTCTACACACACACATAGACATCCTGATGCAGCTAACCGAACAGTCTCGTAAGTAGGCATATGTCAGATGACTATAGTCTACAACCCACCACCTTTGTATTATTATGAGACTGAACCAAGGGGGAAGAGTAGCAGGTTTTCACATCAGTCGTCATATGTACATCAATTAAACATTCAACTTCAGTTTGAAAGTAGAAAATTACTGTAATATCTCAGGTACATTTTAGATACTGTGGTTATTAAGAACCAAATCAAATCTTATAAAGAAATCGAAATTCTTCTTACTTATAGATTTTATTAGACACTCATCAGTCTGTGGGCCAGGCATGCTGGTAAATACACATTGATCTCGTAGCAGGCTGAAGTAGAAAACAAAGTTTTGTCTAAGAAACAACAAGAAACAGAAACAATATATTTTATCTTTGCATTCCCAAATTATATTTAGTCACAAGTATAATCAAACTGTAAAATTCAGTCATGGCAGTCACACTCTGTAAAGTGAAGTTTCCTTTGTCAAGTAGAGTGCTTCAATAGCACCTCGTCTATGACCTCAAGATTCAGTTTTAAAATGTTAAAGTAAGTTTGCCTGGAAAAATCATCTGTGGTTGATGTAGCCTTGTATAATCACTCTCCTAGCCCAGATTTATAGACTCTCTTTACAATCACTGTTTACTTTGATTTATACCAGGTCCTCCTGCAGTATCACTCCATATCATCCCCACCTAAAAACCACATGTTAAAAGTAATGATTTGTCTGAGTTCACATCAAGCACTGGTCAGGGAAAAGATTTGGAGGTTGATGGCATAAAACCATTGGACCTCCGACACCTCCTGGCTCTTTTGAAGAAAGACAAAAGACCTGACAGAGCTGGACCTGGAGAAGAGAACAGCTGCAGTGTGTTTTCATAGAAGGGTGAGTTCGGCAGGGTTATGAGCCATATCATTTAAGACTGCTGTATGCTAATATACAGCAGAGCCATATGCCAGAGGCAACTGAGGCCGGAGCTGTACATGTGTACACAGTTGTGTGTTTCAGGGGGACTGCAAGTCTAGCAAAACTTGCTAATTATTATGTTTTACAAGCAGTAATGAGGGGAGACGGGAATGGGATGAGGAGGAGGGGGAGAGAGGCTTGCACCTGAAGATTGCCAATAAAACAAAACAAAACGAAAAGGTCTAGTTGTACACAAAACACACACACACACACGCACAGGATGTCTGTGGTCATACTGCGACAACTTGACTGCTTGTATAAAGTTCCGTCACATACTCTAAAAGTTACACAACACATCTCGTGAATAGCGCATTCATGGATCACAAAAATGCACTTGGCCACCTCAGCAGTCACATATACACAAACACACTCAGTAACAGTGTTTTACTGGCTTTGACTGATGTCTGGTAAACAGTGTGTAAATTAACTACCAAACTGCTTCATGCATTGGATTCAACTCACATGGCCACATATGGACCTACTTTCTGTGTGTGTTTGTGTTCTTTTCAAGCTCGCCACAGTAGAGAAGTGTTTGTCGTTATGTTTTGATGGTGTTGCAGTTACCCCTGTTTCTTACTATTTGATGTGTCCCACAGCACCTATGTTATTAACCCTCAAACCCATGAGGAATGTGTATGTATTTCTGTGTGTATGGAATCTAGCACACATTAAAAGGAAAAAGACCCATCAGAAGACTTGGCATTTGTTATGCCAACAGACGATAACAGATGATAAGATATTAGTGCTTTGGCAGAAAACTAATCCACAAATTGATGATTGATGAGTTGTCTGATTCCAGATTCTAAAACATGAGGATTTACGGCTTTTCTCAGTTTTATATCACTATAAATTTAATCTTTTTGAATTTTGGACTGTTGGTCGAACAAAACAAGCAGAATAAAAACATCATACTGTGATGTCATCTTTTGATTGTGCCTTTCCCCCCCTTTTTTTGACATTATAGATTCTACATTATATCTTAATTAATCAAAAAACGTTTGACAAATTAAGTAAAATAATCATTGCTTGCGGTCCTAAACCTCTTACGACCTCACAATTTTGTTCGACTGAAGGATTATATTCAGCTACAGGTACATAGTCTAGCAGACAACCGAATTCTCCAGCCAGTATTAGCAGACATTGTCTAAATGTTCACCAGTCAGCAAGTTTTAGTTAAAATAAATGCTGGCGTTTTTAAACATGAATGCACATGCTTGTGCAAGAAAACTGTGAAATCTACAGAAATTGTTAAAGGTCAAGTCAGTGACTTGAATTATCTATAGTAGTTTTATAACCTTGAGGGGAGGTGATGTTATTCCTGAAAAAAGACTGACCAAACGATCCTTTCCTGCTTTATCCTTCTCATTTTATAAGATTCTACCTTTCTTATCCTTTCTTATCTGAACCTGATCCTCTTCTTCCCCATCCAATCTTCTCCTGTGATTTGATACCAGCAGAATCATGGTACCAGCCATAAAAAGTCCCTCTGTGGCTCAGATTGTATTCCCTCACCCACATGCTTGGTTTAAAATGGTGGAGAGTTACTTTTTTGAAGGAGCAGGAATGTGACTTTACTAGAAACAAATGTTTGTTTACCAGGAATCGACTAATGTTAGGACTTCATAAGGTTGAGATTTGCTTTTATTAATTTAAAAAATGTGCAGCTCCCATCTGTGTGGATTCATTCTGTTGTCCTCTCTCTGTTTCATCTCCCTGTGTGTAAGGTTTTGGTTTGAAGAGAAGGTCAAGGTTAACAGTGACGATATGGAAGCTCTTCCAAATATAATCATTACTGAATCCTTCTGACCAGCATCTGTGTCCCTGTCTCACTCAGTTTGATCATGGTTTTCGCGTAGTTTCCATTTCTATGAAAATCTAAAAAGTATGGCAAAATGAAGTTGATAATTTCCATCTCTTCAGAAGTTTTAACATTGAAAATGTGTTGTTCATCAGCATAATAGCTTTGATAATATCCTGCTTTCTTTACTCTGCTTGTGTTTATAGGCTACCTAAATCCCTTCTTGGATGCGTGTAGCTGTGAGGACTTTTTCCGAACAGCATCTCAGCTCCTTAAACACCCTCGTCTGGAACTCCCATCATTGGAGAAGTTCTCCATCCTTCTGCAGAAGCTCTCCAGCATCAGGTAGGCACTGTGATCTCCATACTGATAATATCACTCACTGAACAAGGATTAGTACGTATGATCATGGCTAATAAATACCTGCATGGTCGGACATAGACAACCATATACTTGTAGACTTTACTTTATCTTTTCTTTTATGTCTGTGCAAACTCATTATTATCTGACAAATACTAAACCTGAGTACAGATATGACCTCAGCATAGACTGATGTAGAGAGGGAAAGATTTGGATTCCTTTTCCCAAAGATAGAGGACAAGATTTGGACTATTACAGTGGTTCCCAACTTCTTTGGCCTGTGTCACCTAAAAAGAAGCAACGTTTATTTGTGACCCAGTATCAGTTGTTCCACATATCTAAGAACTGTGACCAGCTTGAGGCCTGAGAACGTAAAATTATTCAAGTGCGTAGTCAGCAGAGGCTGTTGGGAATGTCATTCATTTTGCAGGTGTTTGGTCATAAACCAAATTCCTGGAAAAGCAATAAATTTGACCTGATGATGGTGCCACAAGAAAAGTCAGGGGCTCAAAGTTTTTATAATGCATCCCGAAGGGGAAAATGAATCAGTGTATATATGTTGTAGCAATCTGTCCAATAGCTATCAAACTATTGGACGGATATCAAACTATAAAAACCTAAAATGTCAACCTGCTGGTGGCACTAGAGGAAAAGCGAGGGGATCACCAAAGTCATTATCATACACTGGTGTAGTGCTAGATAAGTGTGACTCTTGGGAATATGTTTCTTTGAATGTCTTTGGACTGACAGTTGGTCGTCTGGTTTTTATTTCATTTTGTCCAGGAAGAACCGTCGTCTGTTTGAGCTGTCCTCTGTCCACCTCCAGATACAAGAGCTTTATCACAAAATCAACCACATGCACACTTTCCTCTGCCTCAACCTCAGGTCCATTCTCCACAACCTTAAATAACACACACACACACACACACACACACACACGTTTTTATCTCCCTCTTGCTGGACTCAAGATCTCTTTAAAAGCTCCGACTTCCCAGTTAAGACAAAAATGACTTGCCTTGTATTTCACTACTTGAGCACGTTGCTCGGTCTTTTATGTGTGCTCAAACTGTAATTACCATATTTCCAACTGTAAAGTACTTCAGTGCTCCATCCTGCTCTACCTCAAATAACATATGCAGACCAACATTCTTTATTTATATAGTGATATGTTTTTGAAGTCCTTTTGTCTGTCAGAAGTACTTTAACATTGTGTATATTTTGCACATTGTGACCCCTCTGTTTTTGCGTTCCACAATGTTAATCTGATGTTTTGTCTTTTTCTGTGATGAAAAACCTTTTATAAAATGAGTGTCATGCATGCCAGTGGCCTTAATGGGTGTCTCATGTGCTCAGAGGAAGAGAGGCTGTGACTATGAGCATTTTAATGGCAATAAACAAAAAGAACTGAAGAACATTAAGACTGGACTGCATATGAAATGCTGAAATCCATATGTTTTGTATAAACGTGTCTTATTTGTTTGTTCCAGAGCATGGGCGGGTTGATGGGAGTAATGGCCTCAGTATGGGACACACTGGTTGTGTTGGTTGATGGAGAAGATTGGAAGGACTGGAACAATTACAACTGATATTTAAAACGTACTTGTTGAAAACCATTCGGAAGTGCTTGACTGGCCTGGATTTTAAAGGGATGTACCCAATTTTTTAAAAGCCCTAGAGCAAAACCCAATTCCTAAATTAACTGCTTGTTAGTTTCCAGAATGTCTGTTCTGGTCAGTTTTCTAAGATAGTGAGATGAAAAATGTGTTGGACATTGTGTCCTTGGATCACATATTCATTGTAGAATATTGAATATAATGTACTTGTAAACTACTCGTTTATTCAAGGCCCTTAAATTGAATTGATGAGTTTATACATGATTTGAACATATTTAACACTGATAACGTCCTGATAACAGCATAAGCCTCTTGAGATGCATCATATCATTTTCAAGACGATTTTGACAAGTCATTGCAAAACATTAAAAAAAAAAAGAAAGAAAGAGAAACAAACACAAAAAAACAAATTAATATTGAAAGTGAACATTTAGAAGCAAAAAGATTTTTCTTTTTTGCGTGTGTGTGGGTGGGGGCTAGTTCGAAATAATCGAAAATCATTTTTAGATTTAATGTATAATAGTAAATCACAAAGATTGCCTTACGACAGAAAGCTTTTACGACTTTCTGTAGAGTCTGGCAGAACAAAACAGCAAAGGTTTCTTGGATTTAAGTTTATAGCATGTATGTGTTATTGGTATCAGTACTGATATCAAAATGATGCCTAATGTGTCATATATTCCAACAAATTGGTCTGAAGCACAGAGATCACGTGTTTTAAAGGTATGTTTTTATTTATTTTAATAATAATAGCCCTAGTATTGCTGTTTAATTTTAAACATTTTGGCCACTTTTAAATTGATCAAATTTATACAAATATATGTGCATTTCTAAACACATTTGATGATTAAAAGAAGTGTAAGGTTAAATTTTAAACCAGCTGCAGGAGAAGAAAATCGAGAACAAAGATGTTGAAATGAAACGTTCTGCCAAAATACAGTAAATCCAATCTGTTTTAGATGTTTGAGTTGAAGTAATTCCTTGAGTGATGCAAACACTTGGAAACCAAGTATTACAGATAATATAATTCAGTATTTCCATTGAAGGAAAATGAAACATGGTAGCAATAGCATTATTCAGACAAACTACCATGGAAAGTATCAGATGTGGAAATTGGACAAATTTACATCATCGCTAAAATAAGTTCAGCCACTACAGTTTATTCACTGTATTTACTTTTGAGCATTTTTTCAAGTGTTTTTTTTTGTTTTTTTTGATGTGTTTGGAAGCTTTGGGAGCTTACAGTCTATTTTCTGTTGTGATAAAAGTTCAGGAGTGAACTGTTGCCTATAGTTTAGCCCATTTAATGATAAGGAATGTTATTACCCCAAATTACTTTGGTTTCTAACCACTTCTGTTATTACATGGCAGGCACCAGAACACATGCAAGAACAATGTTAAAGGTTCCTGTTTAAAAACAAAATGACTGGAAAACGATTTGTTTTTAGTGCCCTTTTAAAACTTATTTCACTGTTGTAATTAGGTTGGATAGTTTTATTCTCCACTGGAGATGAAACTAGATTAGCAGGGCACAGATAAGGGGAAACCCCCCCTCCATCCTACCAAGCACATCAGCCTACCTTAAATTCCTTACTTGGTTACTTTTTTACTGCTTCGCCAACTGCAAACAGCCACAAGCAAAGGGGGTTATGTTAGAGATAGAAGAGGATTTTTCTGGCAGTGCTATGGAGGAGAGTATTTACATTTCTTTGTCATTGTGGCTGCTGGGAATTTTGTTGCATCTGGATGATATCAAATGGAAACAACAGGCTTTATGAGCAACAGTGGAACACACTGTAGATGGAAGCCAAGTAAACACTGTGACGGCCATTTTTCACCAAGCCACCCAGGTTACATGCACAGGTCCAGCTGAACCCTGAACTTCAAGAGGGGTCTTCAGAAAACGGAAGACACCTTTAATTCGTTTTAACTTAGTGAAAGATACGGATAATTTCCACAAACTGTCTGCAGTGGCAGTCTAAAGCTTTCCATATCAGTCCTTTTCATGATGTCACTCTAAGGCGGATGCAGCTTGGTTAATGCAATCGCACTGTCAAGATCATCACTATCATCAACCGTTTCTACATCATCCATCTCTTCTGCCACCGAGCATGTCAGCTCTCTAGACAAATTTCAAATTGACTGAAAACAGGGGTTCAGTGTGAAGCCGCTCATCACTTTCCGCCTCCCTCAACTCATCTGTTTCTTTGGCAAAGCTGCGATTTGGAGCTATTGAGCAGAGTGGTAACACATGACAGCCTATCAGGGTTTACTGGCTTAACAAAAGAATGTGATAATGTCAGATTACTGATCAAGCCATTTTGATGAGAGCACATGATAATTCAGGACATGCATTAGGTTTAAGGTGTATTTACACCCAGCAGTGCAGTTTAATATAACTCGGGTGCACGTCCCTGTTTGGCAGATGTGGCAAATAAAATTGTCCTAATCTCAGTTTCCTCCACACTTTCCCTTATAAATCAAACTGTTCCTCTGTTAACTGAGCCTAGCATGGCACTGATTAAAGATGACCTTAAAGTGATTCACTGCCTTTTCACCCTCTACAGGCTTGAAAGATGGCTGTAAAAGGTTTGTAGTTTCCCTCATTATGGAGAAAAATGCAGTCAGTTTGAATGTACGTCAGTCACAAAGACACTGAAACTACAACTAAACCATTAGAAAACACCTCTCAGTATGATGCAGTCCAGTATAACACCACCACTAATGACATCAGAAACCTACACTGTTTGTGATTAAATACTGTAAACTCAAAGTTCACTTACTGGATTCAAATGGCTTTCTTCAGTGAATGGAATTTGTTCAGGCAGCAATAGGATACAGTTGAAAGCTGTGGAAAAAAACTAGTTTGTGAACTTATACTCAACAGTATTATGTCACAAATTTGTATTCTCAAGGTCAAGACTCAACCTCCAGCCCAGTACCTCTTCAAATTACACTCACATTTGACCCCTCTGAACCTCACTATTTACATCCAACTTTCAAGCAGTTAGCATTCACCTTTTTATTACATGTCATCACAATCCTTCCCTAACCTGAACCAACTGTTTTAGTCGACTAATCCTAATATACCGTACCTTTACCATTGTTTATTCTTTCCTTCCCAGCGCAGATATTGCAGAAAGTGAGAATTTTTTAAAAACTTGGCATCGATGTAAAAACATATTTTCATTGAAAATGAATCTGGGGTTTTACAGAACTGTCCAATATTGATGTTCTTGTCTGTCTATAAATTTGAATAAAAGCTCGTCCCCTAGTGTATAGAGTAGTGAGTGCAGAGTATATTTTCGCCAAGATACAGCTAATATAAACCTGAGTTTCGAGGCTTCAGGAGCGCAATAACGTAACACAGAAACAGTGTATTTTGACAAAAATTTGATGCTGGAAGAGTGTTTAATGGATTTTTTTTGTAACTTGTCACAATTTTAATTTATTGTAAATGACATGAGCTTCCAAAGTAAAGAAATCTACAAATTTCTTATAGGGGTTGACACTGAAATAGATTTTGAGTGGAGTATCACTTTTTAATGAGGCCTTATTGCCTATATGCCTACTTCAGGAACTGTCAACGGTTGATCTATTTGCTTTCATGACTTCAGTTAAGTCTGGTCTGCACTGCAGTCCGCATAGCGGTGTCTGGTCCATGTTCCCCGACACGCTCAACTCTGCCAATCTGCCCTGCACAGTCTCACCCACACGGCTTTATATGCTGATCTTGATTTATGTTTGGGTTTTTTCAGTGGACCAAAAATTCAGAAAATTACTCTACAGAGTCGCCCTGATCTAAACCTCATTAAAATGTTATTTGGTAGATGGAATGAGGCTGGCAGGGGGAAACACTAGTGGTTCCACTTCAGCACAACCATAAAGTCAAGTCCATCAGCGATTTGACGTGACAGACCACCAAATGTATATCGTTTCCACCAGCTGCAATATACATAAATATGCTGATAGAGTGATGCAATAAACACATGGAGGTTGTGGTAATATACCTGGCTGTAAAGGAGGTAGTGTTTGAAGGAGTTGTGTGGAAGCAGCTGTCAGGGGTTATTCTTTGCAGACAGGCTGAGATCACGCCAGTTTCCAAATTTCAGCTTGTTTTCACTTCTTCTATTTTATTTTTTATCATTAGAATTTTATTATTACGTTAAAATAGAACAGTTTATGTTTGATGCTGATGGTACTTTTTGAAGTGAGGTGTAAATCCAGGGTTAAACCAGAAGCTTTCCTTCTATGTATGTTGCTCATCCATCTTTGTATATGTGCCTGTGTCTCCAAATGTCCTTTGGTTTTTCTACTTTCATACCAAAGGTGATTGTCCAAAAATGCAGCAAAATAAACTCAAGAATTACAGCAAATACATTTTGTTTAATAAAAAAATTTACAAACAGAAAAGTAAAAATGAAAATTTGTTGTTTAATGAGGAGTTTCTTAGCATCTTTATGAAGAAGTTATTTTATAACAAGGATGACAATGTTTCAGTGAATTTTACCCCAAGTACAGTAGTTGAAAAATTGCACAGCAGTTATGACTGTTGAAAGAAATTTCATAGCAAAGAGTGCAAAGAGTACAGTTCACCGTGTACTCCACAGACAGACACAAGTTCTGATCCAAACAAGTCACTGTAAATACACCTTACTGAGATGTGGACACTACTTCTACTCCTGCTGTTTGATGTGTTTGCATTTGACTGACAAGGATGCGTGTGTGCATGAATTTGTCGTGTTGGGGTAAAGGTGTTGCTGACTGGCAGAGGTTTAATTAGTCCCATGGTTGGCACTCCTTGCCCTGAAGAGGGTCTGTATGGCTTCATCCTCTTCATTTAAAGTCATGCCAAGCCAAGCGCCAAGCTCTACAGGTTAGATGGATTATTCATGGGCAAATCTTAGTGTTTGAAACCTGATGAGAGAAAGAGCTCAATGCTGCCCTGATGTCTCACAGCAGTATCACTGCCATTTCCACTGCCAGACAGACCTTCTATGAGCCACACTTAAGATCCCCAGCCAGCATATACACACCTAATTGTTTAGCTAAGGCCTTGGAAATCTTGGCACAAATACACACCCACACACAGTGAAAGCCTAATGGTAGGGTTGTTTGCAGAGGTAACAACTGTAGGGCCTAATGTCATGTTGCTTGAGAAAAGGTCTTCCATAGAAAAAGATAAGTGGGCACAGTACAGGGATTTACTTAAGTGTTGTCCAGGACATAATTCCTCCAGGTCGAGAAAACTGTGTTGTGTTGATGCAGGTTGCATCATCTACTAATCCTCTGAGAATGGAAATATGATACAGAAATCAAGTATCTGGAAAATGTATTACACAAAGGTTTTGTATTGTTCTTCATCATTTGGTAATGGTAAATAACAATAAAATGTTATTTATGTAGAAACCTTCATACAAGTAATGTTATACAATAAGGAGAAACAAGTTGTTATGTTTAATTTGAAAGGGAGAAGTGGTTTGGCTTCTTGACTTGCAGTAGCAAGCCAGTGGTAGAGATGAAGGTACATTTGAGGGCGAGAACTAATGCCTGAGTGAGGTTATGGTCTACTAATCATGTCCTACTGTCTTTTTCCAATGAAATCATCTTTCAATTAATGAATCATCCAGCTAATATGACACATTTAATGACCTATAATTAACTGTTGGAGCTTTGAATGTACTGGAAAATGTTGTGATGAGCGATTTTCCATTTGGTGTCTCTAAGCCATTAAGAGAGCTTTTCAGTGTCTGCCGTAATGGTTGATAAATAAGTCTAGGTAGGAGCACTATATGGGATAAGTTCCTGTACTGTGTATCAGTGTCATTCACCTCGGACATGATGGCTAATGTATATTCAGTCAGATCAGTATTATATGCACTGGTGGTTATATAGAAATACCTTAAAGATACAGTGATAAATTCTAAATCTGTATCCCTTGTTAGTTGTCCCATTATTCCGAGAGAGAGATGTTTAACAAAATCATTTTTGGCTTTGTTTTTTTTTTTTGTGCAAAATCCCTCTCCTTTCTTACTGTATATCTTTATATAAATATTTTTAATGACTCATCCTGCAGTCAGGGGTAATATACATTCATGTATCCAATCAAATGTGAATTTTGAAAATTCTTTGTTTTTGCCATTTCTGATTATTTTTACATATTTACCCTGACATCAAGACTCTGTGCTGTTAATGTTTTAATTTATTGGCATAATAACATTATATTTTTAACACTCAGTGGTGTAATGACATTCTGTCAGTCCACCACTTTGGTCCAGACTGATGGATTGGTACTAAATTTTGTGCAGACATTCATGTCTCTGAGTTTTTCTCTAGCGCTGTCAGTAGGTTAACATTTTTGCTTTTGAGTGAAATGTGTCAATATTATTAGATAGATTACCATTAACTTTGGTACAGACAGTGACATCATCCTAAGGATGAACTGTAATCACTGTGGTGATCCCCTGATTTTTTCTTTAACCATCATAAGCTCAAGATGTCCAATAGTTTGGTTTTACACTATGACCAGCTGCCTGCAAAACCTTTACGGGCAGACTCTTTTGAGTCCTGAAGGTCCAATCCACAGTCACTTGTCTCAAATAAAAGTCCAATACCAAGCCATTTTTTCATTACATCTTTATTACTGTATACATTATGTACAATAATAAGTTATATATACAGTTATACTTTGGTTCTGTGATGAGTTTGTGTCTGTTTCTACATGTTCTAGTATACTGTATGTGCTAGTGAGGTAAGTAATCCATGTTTGGCTTCTGTATATCATCCTATCAGCATACTATATGTCAGACAAGATTTTGCCTACCTAAAAACAAGGTTTCGATCCATTTCATTTCTATTTAATCCAGCAATTACATTATTTACAAAAGTTCAACAGCATTAAACATAAAAAATAACTAGTTAAACCTGTTTTAAATTTATCTGGATCTGATGAAGACAATCCTGCTCTAAGAAGGCAGTCATATTTAATGTGAGCTTTTTATTTTCCTTGACAAGAGATCTTAAAGGAAATACAATATGAATACATGCTTAAAAAACATTCACATTAATTAATTTAAAGTCCTGGGGTCCAGCCCAAGGGTTTGCAGTGTAAAATATGAACAAAAAGCAGTAAAAAAAAGACCTTGGCAGCAGGTGATGTGTTTGATTCTGTGCAGATTAGTCACGAGACATTACGCTGACAACATCAGGCATTAGATAAGGATCAGTCCTATTCCCAAGAAATGAGATCAAAGCAAGTTTTGGTGTTGCTTGTTGAATTTTGGAGCTTACAGCTGAGTTTTGAAGCTTAACCACTAGAGAAAGCAGAACATTGACCTGCATCATCTTATCTTATAAAATCATCACTAATAATTGAGCTAAAATGAGCATCAACGCGCCACTCTTCACAAAGTGTAACCTGATGCTTATCGGAGCCATCATCAGTCTCTGTAGCCTACATACAACACTAAACTGGCTGCAGGTTTGTAAGTGGACAACCCACAAAACTGCATATTGTTCTCATTTGCTATATTGGTCCCATAGGGTAGAGGGGAGCTTAAATCCTGTCTGAGCTTGACTGAGCCAACCACAAAAGCTGAGCAAAATCAGACGTTATAGGTACACTGCTTCCACCATGGCCGGCTGCATTCTTGCGCCGTTCACAGTGCAGCAACCCCGGGGGCAGTTAGTCATGGCTCTGCCGTGGCATCTCTCTTTTTAATGCAGGGTTTTTACAGCTTTTCCACTGGGCTTTCGGTGGTTAAGTGGCCCTAAATGCTTAATTGGGTGCTGGAAATCACAGGCACTTTGCACCCGCTCTGTAAACCACAACACTTCGGCCTATTAGGGGCCCAGGGAGCCACACGCCTAATAATTAGGACTGGCGGCAGCAGCAGACCGCAGCACTGGGGTAAAAGGGGAATAAGATGGGGAGAGGAAGAGTTATTAGGGGAGGGTCAGAGACTGGGTCACTGCTGAGGAAGTAGTTGTGTTAAAGTTGTGGAAAGTGGATTTTCATACTGTGTTTAGGCAGAGCACCAGCAACAGAGTAATGCTGTGTTCATGAATTGTATGGGACTGACACTCGAAAGCATTTAGTTAAAAGTACCGACATAATGTCTTCAGATAATAACTCTTGACTGTAGTTGTGTCTTGGCTGGTGACATCAAGATTCAGCAAGAGACACAGAGTTGTCCCTAAATGCCCAAAGTTCACAAGCAATGTTTTCCAGATGGAAGCTGAACTGAAGGATGTTTTAGCATTTCCAGCTGGGCATAATGATTGCATTCTAAGTAGGGAGCTTGTATCTGCTGTCCTTCCTATATGATGGCAGCACAGCCAAAGGCACAGTCCTGAATGTTAACTGATGCTGCGGTCGAACCAGGTCGTTTCCTTTATATGGACATAAAAATTCTAGCTACGTCAGCAGCGGGATGAAGCAGAAGGTTAAGTGAGAGGACAGCTAAGAAGGCATCCTCATTTCTCCTACTTACAATGCACTGTTATACCAGTGTGCCTAGAAGAAAGGCACTTAGTTGGCGCTGCTGCACACCATTGTATCTTTTAAAACTGCGCACTAAATTTTGTTTTTGCTTTGAAATATTATTGTATTGCGCCCGGCGCACAGTTAAAACAGTGATTTTTTTTTTGGTGCTAAAAATCCTTAGAATTTAAAAAGGCAAAAATCTAATAAAATAGAAACTAATTCTGATTTTGCTCTTGCAGAGAAGAAAATATCTGAACTACGAAACTCGAGAATAGTCTGAATCTGAGGATTTTTTATTATTGTCTTTCTCAAACTCTGTAGCACTTTAAAAGCCAAAAATTAAGGCCATACAAACTATTTCAGATTGCTATCTTCTTGACAGAAAATACCCATGATGGGAAAAAAGGATTGTGCCTGGGAAGGTCCACTGACACTCTTCATGTGATGTGGGTAATGTGTATACTGTATATGTGCTGTCCTCCTTGCCAGAGCAATATCTATCCCTACATACATGTATACTGTAAGGCATCCAAGTCTCTTAAGTCTTTGCTCCACCACCTGTCTAGACACTGGCGCAGCGTTGGGAGGGAGGTGGGTACGGGGATGGACAGACCAGCTGGCTGTGAAAACTGCTGATTCCTTGCCGTCCGGCTGCCATCGCCATCTCACTGCTGCCTAGCACGTCCGAGCAGAGTGACTCCACGGCATCCAGCCTCTCGATCTGCACAAGGCGGGTCAGGAGGTCAGGGATGCTGTAGCCGGCCGTGCTAACCCTCTCAAAGAGCTGCAGGCCATCGCTCATGCCGCCGATCTCGTCGCGCTTCAGGCCAAAACTCTCGGCCAGGTGCCTCCATGTCTTCACCACGGCCGCCTCACTGCTGTAGGAGGAGCTTAGCATGCGGCTGGCCTTCTCCAGACAGTCAAAGGGAAGCTCTGTGGGGCTCAGGCCTGGAAAGGGACAGGCATGTTACTGACTGAATATTACACTAGCGGGAATAGTCAGTTACATCAAGATTTGAATCAAATTTTTTGCCATGCTATTGGCGTTGCTCTACGGAGGGCAGTGTCAGTTTGTTGGTCAGTCCACCACCTTGGCCCAGACTGAAATATCGCATTAAGTATTGTCTAAAAAGATGCATTTTTAAGCATTAGGGGGAAGTTGTTTTTTTAAACAAACATATATATATATATGCACACACCTTTGCTTCTTAACTAATTCAGTCATTGATTAATTCTGATCTTGTTTACTTGTGGAAAAATAAGGCAGTGTAGTGTGGTAATGAGTTCTTTCAGAGGCATTTTCACGTCCTGAAGCAATTTTCTTCAAAACGACAGTGGATCTTATTTCTCCCTTCAACACAGTTTATATGAAGAGTTCCTCTTACAAAATGAAAGCTTGGTAAGATGGATATTTTCCTGTGTGACACACTTACCCTCTGTCACATTGCAGGCTCTGGCATATAGATCCAGGATCTTTTTCCTTCGATTCTGTAGCATCTGTGTAGTAAAAAGAATATATATATATTAGCATTTTGTGATTTCCAGATGATACTTAACTGAATATCTGTTCATAATAATAATTTTACGCAGTAACATCTTTAAAAGCTGCTTCTTCCCTACCCCTGGGGTTTTATTGTTGTTATTGATTGCGTTCACACTGCTGATGTGGTTAGCGCTGGTGATGTGGTTGACATTTCCGATGTGGTTGGGACTCGGGATGTTGTTGGCCTGGCCAGCTGTGATGGTGGCGGTCCCGTTGCAGGCACGGTCACTCTCCAGCAGCCCCAGAGAGAGCAAGCAGAGGTCAGGCTTATTGCCCAAGTTGACGAGGCACAGGTTGGGGTTGGGGTTATTGGTGTCAGCCAATCCCTGTTTCTCAGACGCTGCCTCCTCATCGCTGTCAATGCTGCGGCTCAACAGCTGCTCGTTCTCTGAGGACGCATCATTTTCACTACACACAGAAAGACACATATTTGAACATATGTGCATATATTCTTTGGTATCAAGTACAAACAGTTAAATAATGTCTATGGTCTCGTGCCATTAATTTGCTCAAGCTCCTACATAGAAGCTAGATTCTTACCACATGTGGGCTATGGGCAGGTAATGGTTTTTAAATTTAAATGCTACAAAGCTAACAATTAAATGTGCAATGTGATTGTTACATATTGTTTACTATTTTTCATCACAATGTCGGTTCAGGGTCCACATTCACACAAAAAACCATTTTTAGTAATTTGTAGTAATGCCACACTCAAGAACATTAATCCATCGTCAACATTTCTGGCTGCTGACTGTAGCTTCATATTTACAGTACAGATGTGATAACAAACTCTAAAAGAAAGTGAATGAGCACATTGCCCAAGACATTCCTTTAAACAAATTGGTCTCTCTTTTCGCTGTCCTCCGTATACATTTCAAGAAAAACTTAGTAGAACGTTACTGACAATTTTAGATAAATTGCACATACACTTGATGTAAGTTTTTTATCCTCTTAAATGTCACTTCCCTCAACCCCTCCTGCTTTGCTCTCAGACATATCCATGCATAAGCACTAATTCTGCTTCCATTAATCAGCTGTATATATAGTTTAGCTATTGTTTTACATAATCAACAGTGAGAGTGACAGCTAATGCACAAAGAATGACTTGTGACTTTGCAAACTTAACAGGAACTTTGACCCATTAAAATGAGTTGTAGAATTATGCAGCTGTTGGCACCATAGCTGCTGATGTTTCTAAGCTGTTCCTGTGATTGACTGAAATAGCCCTGCGTTTTACAACATGATACCATGTAATATTTTATTACCCATCCTCTCCCTCTCTCTACTTGCTCTGGATTTTCTTGCAAAAGCACCTTGTTGACAGAGAATGCCATTGTTTTGCGGCCCCACACTGTTTTCCTCAACACACAAAAAATGGCATTGTTTCCCAGACATCTAACACCCACCCTGGCAGTTCAAGCAGTGAGTTAGCACATCCTTTGGCATGCTGCTATACCACAATGTTTGTGTGTGTCTATCTCATCTATGATTTATACCCCCTCCAACAGCGTATCAATCTAAGCATGTATACTGCAAGCACTATAACATTTGAGCACAAATGCTCACTATGGGTCTGCGTGCTGTGCGGTCTCATGTATTTCCACATTTCTCCTGCACATTAGCCACTAGCACCTATAAAGCAGCATTGTCTGCACAGGGGGGATGAGATGTTTGCAGAAAGATGAAGGTGAGAAAACTGTCGTCCTTTTGTTGTCTGCCAGGGCGTGCTGTTCACCTGGTGGAGGCCTGGAATAAATACCCCTATCCGCTCCGACAACTACCCCTCTGTTCGTCTCTCAGTGTTTGCTAGGCTTCAGGGCTCATCTATGCTATATCATCCCCACAAAAAAAAAAAAATGCCATCCGTGCTCCGAAGCCACAAAATGGCTGTCGGCTTCTTTAAAAACAAACAAAAAAATTAAAACCCTCAACTGAACTTGCTTTTAACATGCCTCACACACACGTACATGAATACAGCAAAAAAAAAAAAAAAGGCCAGCAGATTCTACTACTGCAGTGACTTGTTCCATGGTAATTATGGGCAGATGCTGAGAAAATGATAAAAGCCTCTTTCTTTCGTGTAGCGTCTCTGTGTCGCCACATACAAATGCAAACACAAACACACACACACATACACACACAAACCCATAATACAATCTGAGGGATCAGGATACAATGGTGTTTAACAAACATGTATACACAGTATATTACCCATACATTCAGGACATGTATAATTATTCATAACACACAGAATTAGCACACAATGATGCTTAAAGATACATCGTTGGTGAGCATAGACACACATAAAGTTATTATATTTCACGGACACACATACACACCCAGTTTCATTATTGTCATTTCCATCACATTAAAGTGCTGTATTAGTGAATAAAAGGCAATTGTGTTTTTTTGAAGAACAAAAGAAAAAGGGTTGATTACACAATCAGCACTATTGTGAAAAGAAAAACTTTGGTAACTACTGTAAACCCCTTTCAAACCTCACTGGGTTAATTAAAATACAGCTGGGGGTCAAGCTAGAGAAGAAAAAGTTATTTTAACAACATATCCCTCTAGTAATCAATAAAGGATCATATCCTCACTTGGAAATCTCTACAGGTTTTTTTTTTTCCAAATCCTGTGTTTGATTCTTCTGCTCCACAGAGAATTAAGCTGTCTTGATTTAACCATTAATCACAAAGAATCCTTTAAGTGTTTCTGCTCTTAGTTTGTTCAACCAAAGAGTAGCAGAGTGGTGCAGTTGTTGGTGGCAACAGGTGCCTCTCACCTTTTGACCGTCTTCTGAGGCGGCGCTTTCAGTTTGTCAAACTCGTCTTTTTCTGAGTAGATCACCACATTGTCTAAGAGAGAAAATGAGAAGACATACAGGTTTTTAGGTGATTATTTTTCTCTTACAAATTCAAATATATCTAAGGGAGAGAGAGAGAGAGAGAAGTTCAGTAATGCCAATGCCAATTAAAGATGTAAATTCAGAAAATATCTTAAATCCCATTTTGTGGGCTCTAATCTTTTGTTGCTAACCAAGACTGGATATAATCCACTTTTTTTTAATAGATGATGGCATGACTTGGAGCACACACAAGAGAACAGAATCCTGAGGCTAAAAAGATTTATACCTTGAACAGAGGAACTGCAGTTGGAACGATGGATAAAATTATTACAGTGACTATTATGTCAAATTACACTTACATCATGGATACTGATAGGGACAGACAGCGTAATGAGTGAATACCTAAGTGGAACAAATGTGTGTGTGTGTGTGTGTGTGTGTGTGTGTGTGTGTGTGTGGGAGAGAGGGAAACAGAGAGACTGTGTGCGAATTTAAGCGGCTGTGTCTTTCATCCCACAGACTTATTAATTCAGTGTCTACATGAGTGACAGCTAGCTCCGGTGGAGCTCCGAGCAATGGGCCTCTCTCCCAAATACACACACCAGCCATCCAAAATGCATCCAAACACTGACACACACACTCATGATAACTCAACATTCACTAACAAGGCAGATATTTATTTTAAAATCACACTTTAACCACCCTATCATGTTTTTTTTTAGCTATTACATTATTAAGTTAGTGACCCTGTCATACCACATAATGGGTTTATGGCCACAGATACAGTAAGTCTGTGTGTATGTGTGTGTTCTCATCCACACCATATGTAAGTGGTTAGTCAGTCAGTCTGGGAGTGAAATTGAACAGAGCATCATTGTCAGGAGAAATGGCGCCTAAAGCAAAGTATTGCTTTGGTTTTGGAAGCTTCACATTCCACCATGATGTACTCATCACTCTGCAGGCCTGTCAGCCTACATACACACACACACACACACACACACAAGCACACACTTCCATTTGCATAAATCATGCTCAAAATCATCATATATATGCACATATATACTAGACTGGCACACGGAGCCAACACTGTATTGATATTTAAATGTGATTCAGATGAGATGATTGATGATGAGATTTGTTTGATTACATATTTTATACAGATGTGATGAGGATGGCACAGGCTTTTCTAGGGCAGATCGTAACAAGAACTATGAGTTCAAGTGTCCCATAATTCATGCATATGTGCTGTTCCAGAGAAGGAAACACCTTTTTTTTTTCATGTGAAATAGTTACAAAAAGATAAACAAAATGAAAGTGATGGATAATACTTTTGTGGATGTGGGCCTGACCATAGCTTAACAAATAAGCCAAAGATACACTTACCTGAAACAAGGTAAGAAAGGATTTTGCTGCAGGACTAAATCAAATTAGAGCCAGTGTTTCTGTAATCACTGCTGGGTGGTAGGTGTTCATGCCTCAACTGACTGTCACACAAATTGTGTGCTGGTTCGCTGTGATTATTTTGGAGTAATTTTATACTCGCTAAAGCTAATTGTAGGAAAAAAAGTTTGTTTTGTTACTATAATAATATATAGCTTTTTGTGCCTTTGTACTATTTGGAGTGTATTTTTAGTTTAGTTTCAGTTTAAACTGCATCTCTTATTGAGTCCATATTTTGTAGGCTGTGCAATGTGTGAGTGGAGTTTATGGAAACATGGTAATGATCAGTGACTGCTGGCCAGTTTATTTTTGCAATGAAAAAACTCAGAATGTTAGAGAAGAAAAAAAACAGATGGTCTGTACATACATAAGAGTACAGTCTCTAATGTCACTAAATTATTGTATTTACATACCTTTAGTTTCTGAATTACAAAGAAAATATCTTTCAGTATGTACTCTGTATAATCTCAAAGTACTGTGGATTTTGATTGTCCACCCTTGGTTTAAGAATTGAAAAAAAAAAACAATTTGTGTGTAGCAAATTTAATGTGTAGTCTTCTTAGAGTTGAAAGTGAAACGAATGCCTCAAAGTGACTTCTTAAACTTACTTTTTGCTTTTAAATACCTGCACCCATGCACATGGCCAAAAATGCGGATAATGTTCTGATCATGTCTACAAGGATATGAATAACAAGATTTCTTAAGTTTCATGTGTACATCACATCCAGAATATAATGAAAACCACGATGAGGCTCATGAGCAGGATACTAATGTGCATGTAAACAAAGTCATTGTTTTTACTGCTGGAAAGTGGAATTGAGTCAGTTTGTCAGACACACCAAACAGGAAGCCATTAAGAAGCTTAAAAACTGTGCAAGCTCATTAATCATTCAGTGTGTGTGTGTGTGTGTGTGTGTGTGTGTGTGTGTGTGTGTGTGTGTGTGTGTGTGTGTGTGTGTGTGTGTATCCGTTCTCACCAGGGACATCTTTCTTGTCTTCCTGTTTGTTGGTCTGAGCTTCCACTGCCTTCGCAACTTGTCCGGAACAACATGCTGCAGACATGCACACACACACACACACACACACACACACACACACACACACACACACCTGGAACATCATTAAACAGAAATGCCAACCTTTAAGATGAGACTGTGTGCGTGCGTGTATGCGTGCGTGCGTGCGTGCGTGCGTGCGTGCGTGTCTCACCCTGCCCACTCGGTTTGGCCTTTAGGATGTAAAACATGATGATGAGGACAATGGCGATGGCCATGATGAAGATGGTTGACATGGCGATAATGAGAGCCGTTGCTAGGTGACCTTGTCCGTTTGAACCTGAAACATAGAGCCAAAGAAGTAGAGTATTATCAATGTTTTGAGTGTGTGTGTGTGTGTGTGTGTGTGTGTGTGTGTGTGTGTGTGTGAGAGAGAGAGAGAGAGAGGAGAGAGAAAGAGAGAGATAGAAAGAAAGAACACACACAACAGATGAAGAATGGATGGTAACAGGAGATAGATGAAGCTTGTCTGAAGGTTTTTGTCTGTGTGTATTTGTATATACCTTTATCTGGATGAGGGAACACAGTGGTGCTGCCAGGGTCAATTAGAGGTTTTTCCCTTGGTCCGCTGCTTTGCATGCCTGTGAGATACACACATGTACACACCTCAGTCCCACTTCTTTAACTATGGATGTTTGCTCATACATTTATTACAGGATAGAAGCGTAACACTAACTGGCTGCCACACATGTGGCAGTTGCATTAATCTTCTAATTTCAATCTCGGCAAGAAAGGGCATAAACAAACTACTCCCTTTCTAGTTGGATCAATAGAGCATCACCATTTTCTTCCAAAAAATAGAAAACATTGGAGATTGTTCCCAGAGGAAGGCACCACAAAAATTGAAAACTTTAAATTTGTTACCAGCAGAGTTCACATTCCATCATTCTCTCGTGGTGGCATGTTAGCTTTGGCCTTTCAATTTGTGCACTTTTTTTCCCAGTAGTATTGCATCACATCCTTTTGCAAGCATTTCACAAAAGCAAATCATCAGCACTAACAGCAGTTTGCCTTAAACTTCATCTTTGTTAGACGTCCTGCCATAGTAAACAAACTGTTGTGTTGGGAGGGTTTCAGTTTCCGGATTTCTCCCTTTCGATCACTTCCCGCCACCCCCCTCCCCTGCCCCTCTGTGTCTCCTTCTGGATTATTCATCAACTGTTTTTCCTCGCTCTTAATGGTGCTGTAAACCCCTGGCAGCTCATAAATCAGCTATTTTAATCAGTCTTTTATTTACCCAACTTGATATACTGTACACCTCTTTTGACATGTGCCCTGCTGCTTCCTGTGGCCTTAGAGACTCATGTCCACACACAGACACACACACACACACACACGCACACACACACACACACACACACACACACACGAGTGCCTTGTGGCTGTAGATGTTAACTCAGGGTCTGTGTTTACACTCTCTGGATAAAGATAATAGCCTGAACTGGAATTCTGTTTAGTGTCTTGTGGTTTCATCTCTTGATCATGTCTCAAAGCCTGAACACATTCTGCAGAATTTTAAATCTGCATGCCCAGGTCCAAACGAACTGAGAGGGCAGAATTACAGAAAAAAACCAACTCATTTATGTTTGAGGTGAGAATCGTGATACCTCTGTAAGCGGGGATGATTCGAAGGTTAACCTCTGATAAATAATTCCGTGTGAAACTGTGATTTCACGCACATATCTTTTGACGCCGCAGGTACATAACTATGTTCTTACAGTGTACAGTGTAGAGTCTGTCGTCTCTGTTTATAGTGAAACACAATCTTTTTTGAAGTATTTAGATGTATTGGCAGCTGATAGGAAAAGGGTCAAATGGCTGCAAAAGTCAATAAAAATCAAAAGGTAGTAGTGGAATATCAGTCATACCTACTGACTGCCTGCCAAAGAGTAGCATCAGTGCAAGCACCAACATGCTAATCATCCGTCTTTCTCATACCCACTGAAGTTTTAATTATCACACACACAGAGCGAGGCAGAAGCCAAGGTAATTTACAGATTATATGGCTAGTGTCGGCCTGCCCTCACCCTGAGCAGGTAGAACTCCCAGCTTCCTGCTCCATTCTTATTTACTGTCGGGAGGGGGAGGGGGCTCATCTAAAGGGGTTTAATTGAAATGTTCCACAGACTGGAATTAATAGATTAGGAGAAATAGAGGATGCATTGTGTGACATCATCTTTTACCCCGACTAATCAAATTTATTTCAGAAAACTGCTGGATTTTAATCCCTCTTAATGACTGATACAAAACAATAGTAATTACACCTATATCACTTCCTTAAAAGCTATAAACTGTCAGGTTATTCTCATGAGAAATCTTCACATTGCACATGAGAAATGAAACCTTTTGTGTGTTTTTTTTGGCATTTTTCAAACAAACAGACTTGGGTTTGTTTCATGAGAGAAATCAAAAAAAATTCTTGAGTGAACAGTTGCACATTTTGGGAAACTTATTTGCTTTCTTGGTCACTGGAAACAGGGGGGAACAGCTAGTCTGGCTCTGTCCAGTGGTAACAAAATATACCCACCAGCAGCTCTAAATCTCTATAATTAACACATTATAACTTGTTTGTGTAGCCCATACAAAAACCAAAGTGTAGAAACAACAACCAGGCTATCTCTTGCCAGTCTTTATTCTAGGCTAAAATACCAGCTGATGGCTGTAGTCTCATATTGAACGAGCAGATAACTCACTCTAACTCTTGGTCGGAAATAATTATATTTCCAAAAAAACCCAGCTATTTCTTTAAAACAAGATACTTGAATGTTGAAATTAGCACAAAAAAATGGCAATTCCCGAATGAGCTTGATTAATCTGAACACAAGATAAAATTATTTGCAAAACTAGCCGTTTTTTGTTGTGATAATTCTATCTCACTTTTAGCACTTCTCTTTCAGTATCATTCAATCACTCATTTCCATGCCTGGGAGAAACAATTACAGTGCTGTTGAAAAGCAAGTGTTTATTCATACACACACACACACACACACACACACACACACACACACACACACACACACACACACACACACACACACACACACACACACACACACACACACACACACACACAAATACTCCTGCTCCTACTTCACACCCTCTCCTCTGCAGGTCTGGGCTGCTTTTTGGGGTTTTCATCTTTCAAAACACACTCATGAAATATGACAAAATAACAATACCAGTCATTTCCGGGCTCTTCAATTACAGTAAGAGGGGATTTTGAGCAATTATGGGTCCATAAATATAATTTCCATAGCAGTATACAGTTCATGCGGAAAGTATTCAGACCCCTTTACGTTTTTCATATATTGTTATGTTGCAGCCTTGTACTAAAATTAAAAATATATATTTTTCCATCATCAGTCTACGCACTCTGACAAAGTACAATCAGAATTTTAGAAATTTTTGCAAATTTATTAAATTATTTTCTATGACACTTGAGATTTTGCTCGGGTGCCTCCCAATACTCTGGATCATCTCTGAGATGTTTCTACACTTTGACATTGAGTCCGTCTTTGGTAAATTAATTTGATTGGACATGATTTGGAAAGGCACCCACCTGTCTATATAAGGTCTCAGAGCTGACGATGCATATCAAAGCAAAAACCAAGCTATGAGGTCGAAGGAACTGCCTGCAGAGATCAGAGACAGGATTGTGTCACGTCACAGACACAGTCACTTCTGCTGCATTTAAGGTTCCCAAGAGCACAATGGCCTCAATAAATCAATAAATGGACGAAGTCTGGAACAACAAGGACTCTTCCTAGAGCTGGGCGCCCAGCTAAACTGAGCAATGGGGGGAGAAGGGCCCTGGTAACAGAGGTAACCAAGAACCCGATGGTCACTCTGGCTGAGCTCCAGAGATCCTGTCTGGAGATGGGAGAAACTCCCAGAAGGACAACCAATTATAAATGTCATGTCTGGTTTCCTCCATGACATGATGCTTAGAATTGAGGCCAAACTGTTCATCTTGGTTTATTCAGACGGGAGAATCTTGTTTTTTCATAGTCTGGGAGTCCTTTAGGTGTTTTTTTTGCAAACTCCAAGCGGCTTTCATGTGTCATGTGTGAGGAGAGGCCTCCGTCTGGCCACTCTGCCATAAATCCCAGATCGGTGGAGAGCTGCAGTGATGGTTGTCTTTCTGGTTTCTCCCATGTCCACACAGGATCTCTGGAGCTCAGCCAGAGTTACGGGGTCTGAATACTTTCTGAATGCACTGTATATCGGTGACTTTCTGTTGACATTGCCTCATTTTTGGATTAATGTGATCTATTTGTCACATCTGGACAAAGCCACAGAGGGCACAGTAGGACAGTGGAAATATTTGGCTCCTCCTCTGCAAATAAAAAAAGTACTTACAGTATTCAGAAATTTACTTAAAGGTGAAATTACATTAAATTACATTATTATTAAACTAAGTGGTTTGATAAAATGCACACTTTTTGGCCGTGAAGACAGTTATCTCAAGTATCTAATCGTATTCTAATGGACTGAAGTCTGATCTTCTCATTTTCATGTTGCTTTTAACTGTATTTGTGTCCTAGGAAGATTTATCTAAGTTTCAACTCAGACTAATAAAAAGTTACAAGCGAAAAAATGTTGTTCGAGGACAATATAACAAAGAAGTAGAGGTAGCGCAAATATGTAGAAAGTAAACAGCAAGATGATAACAGAGATAAAAACAACTTCGCTATGACAAAGACTTTATAACTCCTAACTCCTTAAAAATAATGAATGTTATCTAAAAGATATTCATGCCATTTAAAATGAGAGAAAGTTGAAGGGGCTATTTTTAATCAAGTTTACGTTAGCAAGACAACCCAAAGGAAACACTGGTGATTGAAAATTATTTTTCTTCAAGCATTTGGAAATTAGAAAAATACAATAAAGTATGATAATGCAGCTTCAATTCAATAATGTATTGTGACAAATTACATAGGTAAGGATTGTAACCCTTTTGCTCTCTGCTGCTTTAAGAGATACAGAATAATCAAACTTGCTCATATATGCTCATATGTTCGCAATATTCCTATGTACATTATCTCCACTGTCAAATGCAATTATAAAATCTGCAAAATATCGGAAACTTATTTTTTGCTTGACTGCCATCTGCTGGGGTTTTGAAAGGCATTTACAAACCAAAGAACAAATGCCTCAACTCATAAAAAACGAAAAACAATCAAACAGAACAGGATATGTCGCTTGACAACATTCATGCTTTGTGTTGCAAGTGTGAAGAAATGTTTATGAACTGCTGAGGCTGATGGAAAATTTCTGGTAGCCATTACCGTCCAGTGATGTGGTTGCAGCAACAGTTGGCACCATAATGCGCACACATACACACTGTACACACACAGTCAGGTATGCGGGATAATCAGTGAGGTAGCGAGGTTATGGATGAGCTGTCAAACACCCTTCTGAAGCCGGAAATTCAGAGATCCAAGGAGGGGAGTGGCTGTCCAACCCTTTAGTATCCATCGGCGAGGGCCCGCTAACAGGGGCAGACAGTGACCAGAGGGTCTGGGAGAACTCACCACAACATTTTTACTCCGATTGTTCCCTTAAATTTAGTCCCAGCTTTTAACATACAGTAAACTGCTTTTGCACCTTTAATGTTTGGTAGCTTTTAATCCAGTGGAAACAAGGTCTGTGTGTGGACAGAGAAAGCTGTGAAGATAAATGTTGAAAAAGAAAAAGGTGGAATTCGTAGTTGAAAAGACATTAAATAGAGGATGTTGGGAAGAAAGGTTGCAAGGGAGCAAACGGAAGGAAGGGGAAGGAGAAATTAAAGTGTGAAGAAGTTGCCCCTACATTCTTTGGTGTTGCGCGGTGCATTCTGGCAGGAGTGGCATACCATCCCATAGAGGTTTCTGGGTCTGTTCTCCAGCATGTAATACCTGGGAGACAAAAAATACATAGACGATATAAATGGGATACACGCAACCTGGTTAGGGTTACTGGTAGCTTAACAGAAACAGATCCTTCATAAGAGGATCCTAAAATCTGCCTTTAACAGTTGAAAGTAAGCACCGCCACTGATTATGGCATGTGTGTAGGTTAAGAGGCCTCCCGAGCTTCTAGACATACTTTACCTACACAGTGTAAAAGTATGGGGACGCAGCTGAGGTGAAAAATTTGACTCAGTGAAGAAATGTACATAATTGATGCCCTGAAGGCACTCAACATGGCTTGGTACAGATATCGCCCCGAGTCATGAAGTGTCTATTAAAGGAAAGGAGAGAGGGAGGCAACGAGGCCCTGAGTCTGTGAATGAGTGGTGGTGGTATTAAATCATTTAGGCTTGAGAACGTGTGCAGAATGTCCATGAGTATGCACATGTAATGTATGCAGCGTGCAGGTAACTGGTGCCTTCATATATCTGGATATAGTCAAAATAGCTGGTTCATCAAGGATTTTGGTGGATACATAGATGAAGGGCCATCTGGTTTTTGCTGGTGATGGATTTTGTA